>NW_020798705.1:600000-946624 GCF_003344945.1 Aspergillus welwitschiae | reverse complement strand
TAAACCGCTCTGTGTAAGCCAGTCAGAGAGTCATACTGGCTTGAGGTGACATCGCCAATTCATTTCGCAAGGTTTAGTCGGGGGAGGGTAGGCCCCATACATTCCACCGTTCTCAAAGTTTACCAGGCATTTCTCACACTAACCATGCAATAGTAGGTAACTAGCAGTAGTCTTGAACGCTGTTCCTGAGCAAGTTCCCAATCAGCAATTTGAAAGAATAATTTCCTTTGACCCACCGGGTAAATGAGCCGCAGATTTGGCGATGTTGGGCTCGGAGCCTGGTAGGTAGTAGTGAATGTCATCCCCTCCATAGGGGGGAATTGGGAGGGGGGCTGTGAATGGACTTGTCCTACGCCTGTCGCATCCCCATCATTCATATACTTGAATGTCTCTTCTCCCCCCTCCTCCTTCTCTTTCTCTCCTTCCCTTCTCACGATTTGACGTCCCTCGCGTTTTCGCCCTCTCCCACGGTAGTCACTCCTTTGCACTACATACACGAAGTCTTACTTCCAGTCACTCTTTGAAACCACTTCTCAATATCCCTACCTCTTATCATTCTTTACTTCACGCACAAGACACGAAAGTGAACCTGTAAAAATGCGTTTCTTCACCACCGCCCTTGTCTCTGCCCTTGCGGCCCTGGCCTCTGCCTACACTCAGCCCGACTACTCTCAGAACCCCACCGGCAATGCCATCCTCACCCCCGAACTGAACCAGGTTGTTCCTGCTGGCAAGCCCTTCGAGATCACCTGGGACCCCACTACCTCGGGCACCGTGTCTCTTGTCCTTCTGCGCGGCCCCAGCACCAACGTCGTCCCCATCCAGACCATTGTCGAAGACATCGACAACTCTGGCAGTTACTCTTGGACTCCCAGCACCACCCTCGAGCCTGACACCACCCACTACGGTATCCTCCTTGTTGTCGAGGGCACTGGCCAGTACCAGTACTCCGTCCAGTTCGGCATCTCCAACCCTTACTACTCTTCTTCTTCCTCTGTTGCCGCTGCCACTAGCACCACTGCCGCCGCCGCTGTGAGCTCTGATGCTTCCGAGACTAGCGTTATCATCAGCAAGATCACCAGCACTATCTGCCCCGAGACTGCCACTGCCACTGCCACTGCCGACGTCAAGCCCACCTCCGTCCCTGTGGTCGGTGGCAACAAGCCCACCAGCTTCGTCGTTGCTCCCTCTGCCTCCGGCTCTGCCAGCCTCATCCGCAGCTCTGCCACTCCCTCTGGCACTCCTGCTGCCAGCAGCTCCTCCGTCTCTCCCGTTTTCACCGGTGCTGCTGACCGCAACGCCATCAGCCTCGGCGCCGTCGCCGTCGGTGTCGCTGCCGTCCTTGCTTTCTAAATGGGGCAGCAATCCAGCATTCTTAGGGATTTGTAAAGTGATGGAGGTTGTACCTAGCTGAGACAGTTGTATGTACAAGAACGCGCAAGCGCGAGAGAGTGTGTTGAGATTATTCATGTTTGCAGCGATTCGATTCGATTCGTCGACTCTTTACTTATGACAATATACCCCCATAGTTAATGAGCAAGGGTAATAATAAGAGCATTGTATTATATTAAATCTGCATTTCGATGATACTTACCATCGTAAATCAGCCTTAGGAGGCTCTCTACCTCTTAGATAGTCTACACGTACAGTAAATGATCTCCCACTAACGTTTCATGTAAATGGGCCCCCCGATCCTATGAATGACTGATAATCTAAGATGCCAATTTCCCTCCCATCCCTTCTTTGTTCCTTCATCTTCATGTTAATCTAAATCTCCGCCCTATTCTCTGTCATTTTCCCATACCAACGGCTTACACCGCAGCTTAATCTGAAACTTGCAAAGAATCCGACCCCATCCATTCATCCCCCCCCTTTCTCATACCAACAGACTGACAAAAAGAAAAACCAACAATCCAACACGCAGATCATAACACTGTAGCACTAGCACATAACTCTCCCTTTATGCTCAATTAGACCTCCAAATCATAAAACATGCATAACAACAAAACCAAATAGAATCATAACAATACACACCATAAGTCCATCCCAACTAATGCATACAATACTTCTCTCACGGTCACGTGACATATCGATAAGCAATGCTAACCCCCCCCCAGCAACCAAAGACAAGATTTCTCCTCACTCCGCCCTCCGATAAGCAATTTTCTTTTCTCCGACCGAGAACCGACCACAACTCAGAAACCAACATACATACATACCCATCGCTGCGGGCAGCCACCGATTCTCCTTTCCTATCCTATCATCTTACACGAAGGGGGAAAAAGAAATATAATACAAATTGCAATCATGGTCCAAGGATCCCTCAAGAAGAAGCCCGCCGGCAACAGTGGGAATCTTGTGAAGCGGTACGTTTTATTATTCACCTACCTATCTATCTGTCTATCTGTCTATTCTTGGGAATTGGGGGAAAGGGGGGAAAATCAATGGATTATTTTGACATACGGGACAAGAAGCGAGGAGGTGTGTTGTCAAGCGATCAGTTAAGCTAATCTTTGGCATGTTGTGCAGTCCCTCAGCCCTGGGTCCCAAGCGCGGACCGAGACAGATTGCTCCGAAGAAGACGACGTTGATTAAGCAGCAGAAGTTGACTAAGGTATTTATCTATCTCTTGGAGGGTTTCTTTGGGGGAGGGGTGCGGATTGAGGCTAATTGGTGTCGGTTGTAGAAACTCACGGCGGGATTGACGGCTCGGACGGAGAAGAATCTTGCAGAGAAGGCGGGACATTTGGAGTTGTTGGCGGGAGGAAAGAAGGATAAGCAGAAGGACAAGGGCAAGGCGAAGAAATAGGAGCATTACTTCGGATTGTGCTGAGTAGAGGGAGGTGTGGGGGTTGATACTATTGCTGTTGCTATTACTTCATTCTGTTCAGTATATGATTAATGAACATACGATACCCTTCTACCGTTCATTGCAAAGTTATCTTCGTCTAGAAATTGAAATTGAACCGAAATTGAATAAAATCTAAACTATGTATGAGAAATGGCATATACACAGCTTGGAGAAATTTCCACAGCCCAAATAAAAATTATATCCACGAAAATTAGCACGGATCATCACTCATGAAAACGCAAAAGTAGAGGAGACGAGAGAAAGTTATATCGCTTCAAAGGGTATCTCAAATTCAGTATCATTCCATCCGCCGTCGTTTTTGGGTTGTTTTTCACCGGGTCGACTCGTCTAGGCATTTTTGCCTAGCTTCGCAACACAGGTCGGGGCACCGGACTGCTCGACCAGCTCTTGGCCGCGATCAATCCACCTCCGGAATCCTTCGTCAGTAGGGTCGACCGGGAAGTCATCCCACACGGCATTCTCCGCATCGGCATAGGTGTTCCAGATGCCCTTGGGAACATCGGCGGCGCACCAGGAAGGAAGCTTGGCCAGGACGCAGGTGTAGTAGACGTAAAGTATCCGGCAGAGTAGGTCGACCCGATCCACGTAATGCTGCTTACTGGGGTCGGGTTCGCGACCGCCGTCACCGAGACGACGCCACCAAGAAACTCGCCAGCGGAGGGTAAGCAGGATATGGCCCAGCTCGCTCAGGAAACGCAAGTGGGTTTCTTGAGAGATCTGCTTCCACTTGATGTTGTAGAAGTCGCGTTCCAGCTTTCGGAATCCCTCCACCTCAAGCATACGGCAGATGATGCGGGACAGCTGTGCTGCAAGGAGGATCTCGCGACGGTCTTCAGGGTTGTTGATGTCCATGGTTCTTTCATGGCCTCCGGCTTGGAGAGGAACGAAACTGTAGCTAGCACGGCTAGGCATGTTATTCCATTGCGAGAGTAAGGACTGTCGAAGTCAGTAATTGTTCGCATCAAGCGGACACCAAAGGTCACTTACATAGACGTTGTTCATCGGGTCGCAGTCTTTCACGCATGTGAGCCAGTTCTTGGACTTGTCCTTCGATTCGACAATGCGCCGATCAATGAAATCGAGGAAGTTGGACTTTGAGTTGCCATTGTACTCGCTGAGTCCGCGTAGGAACTTGTAGGTCTCCCCAAGGTCAAGGACATAAAGGGATCCCCAGGACTGCTTGGCACGGATGTTGAATCGACCTTGTCGCTCACCGAGGAACGTGATCAGATCGTTGAGGTCGAACTCAGAAGGAATGTCCATCCGGACGCGTCTAGCACCATCTGTGGTGGGATGGTTGATCGCTCGTTGAGCTGGTGTCCGTTAGCAACAAGAACCAATCCTAGTGGCGTGGGGATCGCAACATACAAACATAATTACATGTACCATACTCGACAATGTTGGCAAAGCAGGCACGTGCGCAAGGCTGTTCGTGGAGCGTAGGGCGGCAAGCATCGCACGGAGCGTTGCCATCACACTTGCAATTTCGTTAGACGCAAATCTAGAATTAGATCGGCTGAGTGCATACCTTGCGCTTGTTCAGTCGACACTGGACACATGTGTCCTTGTTCTTTCTTCGCAGTCCAGCATTGGCTCTGCCGACCATGCTCAAAGGGCCCTTGCGGCGCGCTCCCCGAGGCGGTGATATAAAATCCGCCGAAGCAATAGATCCTCCCTGGCCGTCTTCCTGCACGATCTGCAACGGCTTGGGCAGGTTCTGGTCCAGATGCACGCTTGAGTTACGTTGCTTGCGCTTCCTGACTGTGGCCACTGTCTGTAGTGCGAGAGCCTGTGGCCGAGCGGGTGCCCTCTGCGCGGATGACGAGGCTCTGGGTCTTGCAGAGACCGGCGTGAAGTAGGCCTCCGATGGGTCTTCACTGACCATGAAGGCGGTCGCATTTTGTAGAGGTTGAGATGTCTCCGAGGAGGTGCTGTCCTTTTGGGTATCTTTCCAGAGTCCATTGTCTTCGAGTTGGCGATCAGCAAAAGCGGGGATCTCGTCGTTGCTAGCGGGGTACGATTCGTAGACGTTAGGGAAGTCGCCAGAAACCGAAGAACTCTCCGATTTGTATTGCAAGCCGTCATGCTGGATTCTCTCCTCCTTAAAGAATGTCGCGTCCTGGGGGATCGACAACGATGCTGGGGATGTCATGTTGGAAGACAGCTGAGACTCCAGACCTTCAAGCCAGCGAGAATCCAGTGATCGCATCGAGCCCTGGTAGTCGCGGATGTGTCCTGAGCGTTTGCTAGCCGATTGCAGACCCATCGCCAGGGATACCGGGGTCTGGTTAGGCAGGTTCTCCGTGGGAGTGGTCGCAGTCGGTGCCGTCCAGGCCTCGGCGGTCGAGAAGGGAAAAGCCTGGGGGATATTCTGAAAGGAGAGGAATGGATCGGGAGGAAGATCGGACAAGCCCTGTCCTTGCGGCAACTCTCCGGTGTCTTCTACAATAACCGTATTGGTAGAGGTAGGCTCCTTGGCGTACGGGTACATCAGGGGAGCCTCCATGGGAAGGCCAGCCGTCATGGCGTTGAACAGTTGAAAAGGCGGCCATGACTCATCCAGCTGGAAGTTATCGTCGGCGGAAGAGGGCAGCGTCCTCGGGCTGATCGTACCACTCACGGTGCCTTCGATAGGACCGTCGTTGATGCTGAACTTCCCAGGGGAAGTGGCACCATGTTTGCTGCTGCGCGGGAGGGGTACCTGTCAGCCGGAAGCTCCAGGGTTTAGGGGAGGATGGAATAATTCGCACCTGCTCTCACTACCTCGAAAGTCGCCTGCATGACCTACCACCGGGACGGTGGATTGGTCCCGCGACAGGGGACCACGGAGGTTATTCAGATCCACGATATCCGCATCACCTGGGCTCGAGTCCTGGCTCGCATCCCACTCCAGCGGTTGGTCGTAAGCGGGATGTTGTTCCCAGGAAGAGATCGGAAACGTATCCGATTGCCAATTATCTAAAATTTTGGGGTCGATGCCCGCAGCCGTGCCAGTCGTCCCGCAGTCCATACAGGGGGGCAGATGGAAGGGGGATGGTGATGTAAGAAAGACCTTTGGAGCAGCTGAGCAGGTCTTTGGCGCGTTCCTGAGTCTGTTGGGAACCGAAGCGGGCGGTGGGTGGGTTTCGCGGAGGTTCGGAGTTAGTAGTAGTGGTGGTGGGCGGGGGAGGGAAAAGGACCGCTAGATATATAAGCGGACAGGGATGATGATGGAGATGATGACCGTGATTGAAGGCGATGATGAAAGTGATGCACGAAGCAGGAGTGAAAGGAAGAAGATGGATAGTCACTGCTGGACTGACGAAGCGAGCAGAAAATCGGCGTCCGTGGCTGACTGACTTGGACCGACTGGGTTGGCGCTGCTTGGGCTTCCCCACCAAAGATTTTGCGACGATCGGCCTCCGAGGTGCTGCTTGCATTAAACACTGGATTTATTCTACTATTTCCTCTGATAAGTTCCGCACTGACCAGGTCCGCATACGCACGAGCTGGGTTCCTCCTCCGCGGCCTCATCCATAGATGGCAGCTGCCTGCCAGATGACTTGTTCTACGCATATTAATCTTAATCTATCGTGCAGCTGGTCCAGCGGCTATCCTTGACCATCATGAGGGGGAAATCACACCGCGTCCAGAGAGCTACGTACGCCTCGCTATCTATTCATGGCCGTCGGAGTTTGATCCTCAGGGGTCCTCCCTACAAACCAACGCGGTACAAAGAGGGGTCAAGCCGTGGATCGTCCCCTCGCGCCTGAAACTACTGCACCTACGAACGATGAACAAGGAGGGCCGACGGACAAGGACCACTTGCAGCAGTGAAGCAGCAGCCAGTGCAGGTGCACTCACACTACTCACACTACCGACCACCCACAATCCTGGTTGGTGAGCGATAGTGTGAGTTGCCAACATGACAGTCCAGGATTACGCGAGAAAATCATTCCGTTGAAACCGACTACGGGGGGCTGTCCTCCGCGGATGGATCGATTATTGCTAGAATGGTCGGTCCAGGTGCCGGTGGTCAGAGGGGCTGTTTGACTCGCGGCTACCACGGAGTAACCACAACGCCATGGCGCAAAGCGTGGATAGAACAGACCCGCCGAGAGGAATGATTGGCAACTTGGCGCCGGTGGGATGGGACCGTGGTTGCTTTTCCAACTAAGAATAAGGCGCTCCTGAGCAATCAGCGTGTGTGGTCCGGCGGCCTAGCACAGTAGTCCTGATTCTTATTCTAGAAGCCTGTCCATGGCTGGATCAGGACTCGCATATCAAAATTCATAGTGTGGCCCCATCAGGGTCTGAGAAAAAAAAAAAAATTTTTTTAAACAGAGCAAACAAAAAGAAAACCTAAACAGCTAACAATAATGAATAATAATCAGTAGGGCACGGAACCACTCTGAGCCTGCAATAGCCGCACACACCCGTGTGCCATTCAGGACATTGTGTGGATAGTAAGATGGTTAGTTAGTGGGCGACGTGATGATTATTCTACCGATTATTCATGAGTGATGCGCAATAATTAATTGATCATAGTGATCATCTTAGCTAAGAATATGCATACAGTGATACACACATGACCTTTTTTAGCCCGAATATTCAAGAAACCCTCCGTAGATAAGCCAACAGCACTGAATGGCACACTGATGCCAGGATCTAAGTATGTGTGTGTCTTAATGTCCCCTACTTGAAGAAGTATGCAGACACTAGGGGTCCTCAGTGCATATGTACGGAGGAGTAGGCATTCCTTGGTATCTCTACTGATTGGCGACGACAATCTCCCCTGTCGGATTTATTTGGTCTTCTGCCGTCTACCTTATTGTACTCTAATCTAGGATATCTGAGGCAATCGTTGTGTTGCATTGAACATGCGCCGCCGCCTGATGATTTTCTTGTTTCTTTTACTTTCTTGCTTTCTTTCTTTGCTTTTGCTCGGGCCCCAAGCTACCTTCGTCTGCACCTCCTGGTGCCTTACTCTACGGGGTATTTTCCATCATGCTCGGATCACCCTCCTGTCCTACTAGACATTTGGCTAGTTCGTAGTAGTTTAAAGCCATGACCGACATAGTGTTGTTTCCACAGGGCCTGATGAATTCCCTACTATTGACATGCGACGGGAATACTATTCTTCAAGATCTACTGACGAAATCAATCTATTATCTAAACAATAACCCGACCCCTTCGAGTCCCAGCAAGACATTCTTTTCTCCTCAGCTGACCGTCTCACTGCCGTGTTTTCAGGCCGGGCAAATTTCCTCCTTGGAAATGCACCCGTTCTGGATGGTCCGATTCGTCTTCTTGAATCCCCACGAGGTGTGACTTAATCGCAGGCTTTGCTTTTTCTCACCGCAGCCTCTTTTCGGAGCACCTCGGCTGTCCTCCGTCCCGTTCTGTCACATACTGTAATATTACCTGTAATATACTCTCAATCCCATAGTTCCAGCCCCGTTCCATACCCGTCCGGTCACCGTCATGACGGAGGCTCGCAACCACAGTTGACGTCTTTCGAGCAACGCCCCCCGCAGTGCAACAGCTTCACCGTGACCGATTTGGAGATGGAGGCCAGATTCTCCCCGGTTTCTCTTCGAGGTCGGGGTAAACGGTGATCGAAAATGGCTGTCGGGCTCAACTATTACCCAGCTAAATCTTCCCTATAAATACGGGGGGGAAGGAACAGCTGCCAGATGTTGATCTGGAGAAGCAATTATCATATATCACTGCAATACAAACTGAACCCTGAACCCGAGTCCGAGCCCCAAAATAATCCCAGTGCGGATCCATCCACTTTCCATCGGAGAAGAGCGAAAAGAGTGCAACGCGCGTGTGTGTGTGAAAGTGGGAATCTTGAGAGAAATCGTTGGGAAATAATAGGTCGCTGCTTTTGTAAATTCCGATTTCAAAAGTCCGAAGCATCAATTCAATCAGTCCAATCCAATCCAATTCAATCCGATTCAGAAAAGAAAGAAAAAGAATATACCATTCTTCTTCCCTTATTGCCCAAGACGAGTCCAAAACATCTACTAGATCTTCCTTCATCATGCATATATTGGTATGTATTTGCTTTTTTAACATCTCCATCCTTCGTCATCATGAATTGAACTTTACATGTGCTGCCCTGCCCAATGTCACCGCTCCTTTCCCAACCCCCATGTTCCCTACCTACCTACCTACCTACTTACCTACCCTCCTCCGTATACGGAGCAGGGGAGAACGCAGCATGACTAGTTCCAATTAGCTAAACAGATACACTAACACAAAAACAAAATAATCAGGTGGTCAACGACGACGGTCCGCCGTCCAGACGCCTCTCCCCATACATCGAGCCACTAGTGACGGCTCTCGAGTCCGCCGGCCACCGCATCTCCGTGGCCATTCCCGCCGCCTCCCGCTCCTGGATCGGCAAAGCCCATCTAATCGAAGCCTCCCTCACAGCCACCTATGTCCCACCAGCTGCCTTCCGCGGTGATGGCACATGGGATGAATCCTTCCAACAAGATCCTACCACTACTTCCAACAATGACAATGACTGGGTCATAATCACCAATGGCACCCCAGCCAGCTGCGTCCAACTCGGCCTCCACAACCTCTTCCCCGACCGCGGCCCCATCGACCTCGTCATCTCCGGCCCCAATCACGGCCGCAACGCCTCCACCATCTACAACCTCTCCTCCGGCACCGTCGGCGGCGCCCTGGAAGCAGCCACATGCGGGAAACGTGGCATCGCCATCTCCTTCGGCAGCAAAGATGAACAGCCCCTAGATATCATCCACGCCGCGGCTCGTCTCGCTACAAGAGTCGTCAACCATCTCATCCAGAACTGGGATGACCAGGTCGAGCTGTACAATGTGAATGTGCCGATGCGTCTGGATGTCGAGTCCCGTCCTGTGCTGTGGACTCGCACGTACCCGTATTACTGGGCTAGAGGGTACTTGTACTCTGAGGTGTCCGGGGAGAAGGCCGCGCCTGTTGGAGTCAATGGACATGCTAATGGGGAGGAGCTCACTAATGGTACCACTACTCCATCGAAGACAGCCACACCCAAGAGTGAGACTGGTCTGAAGAAACGCAACTTTGCCTGGGCGGCGGAGTTGTCTGATATGAAGAAGGCGCTGCAGGAGAGTCCCGAGGGGACGGATGCTCATACTGTTCTGAGTGGGTGTACTAGGTTGGTTTACCTTTCCCTTTTTATTTCCTGCTTGCTCGGGAGTTCTGAGAATATATGCTAATAATGCTGTTTAGTGTCACCGCTCTCCGCGCTAACTTCTGGCATGTTCCTGGCCTGGAAGGGCAATTGCTGCATCTGGACTGATTGATTCAATTCAATTCATGCCTGATGCATGCGTATGCAACGGAATAACGACCTTGTAGATGAAGATGATGTGATAAGGAGATTACGTGTCTGTCTGCTTGTTACTATCTGGTTACTACTACTACTACTTACTACCTTAGATACCCGCAAAGGTTGTGTTTGTTACTTATGTTCCTGAGAATATTGGAATACATTTTATGATCACTGTTTTGTCATTTTAGAGTTTCAATGTGGGCACGTATAGTATGTCAGGTAAATTAGATGCCGTAGACTGCGTTAATTGTATTTGTTTGTTATCATGGGTCAGTTGTATGTACATGGGACTGATTGGATACGGGTGTTAGCTCAAAGACTGTCTGTATGTATGTATATGGTATTAAGAACGCCGCAGATGGCGCGAATATAAAAAAGCTGTCATATCATGGCTCAATACAACAAAGATAAGAATATGTGGGGGTAAAGGTGTGAATTGGGGGGGTTAAGGGTCGGGTCGTATCATGTGGTCATGTGAAGGGTTGACAAGCGCCCCAAAAAAAAGGCAGACAGGATAAAAGTAAGACGCAAATGCGATAAGAGGACAGGATTGATCGACGTATCCACCACATCAATCTAACTCTAAATCGCGCGTGCGGCCTCGCCCGCGCCACTGTCCACCACGGATGCCTGCTCAGCACGCATCTTGCCCTTGGCCGGTCCGCCCTCGCCGACGCCCATTCTCCGCGCCACGTAGCGTTGTGCAACCAACCCCGCAGCCAGGGACAGGCTTTCCTCGATCCATTCGGCCGCCCATTCTCGGGGGTCGACGCCGCCGCTCTCGATGATGTCGGCGATGTCGTCGGGGATGGTGGTCCGAGGGACGCTGGCATCTTCGGCCTCGGGGTCCTCCACTGGGATAGCGGGGGTCTCGAGCCAGTCGATCCATTTCTGGGGAATGGCCTGGGAGAGCGTGTGGAAGGCGATGCCGTGGATGGGGTCGTGGAGGTACAGCGCGAAGACGACTTCTTCCTCTGCGGCTTCGGGCACGTCCACAACGCCCGCCGGGGTGGCTTGGTCGGTTGTGGGACCCGCCTGGAAGAGTTCGGTTGAGGTGGTCTGGCTGATGGCCTGGATCGCAAGAAAGATATCGCTGCTGCGGACCGGGTTGGTCTCGCTCAGATCTTGAGTAGCTTGTTTTGCAGCCGCTTCTACGCCGCCCTTGGCCGAGAAATACTCTGTAGCGTAGGCTTCGGCGCTGGCCCGCGCAAGCTTGGTGGCCTCGACTGTGCCTCGGATGGCCGACAGAGTGCGAGGGCTGCCGGGCGTCACGGTGCGCCACCATGGGCCATCATGCCAGCCTGGGCCAGAGAACTGGGCGCCGCCAATATCCAGTCCGCGCTTCGGAGCTGACTCCTGGCCCCGCTGAATGACAAGGAGATCCCCGCCTTCGACCTGCGCCATCACGCGCGAGAAGACCGCGTACACCAGAGGGTCGATGCTGGGATAGCCAGACAAGTCATGTGTTACGTGGATTTGAAGGCGTTCATGGGACGAGATGGGAGGAGCGAGTGTATGGATTAAAGTGGTAAACGTAGGAATAGCCATGTTGCGCAGCTCCCCACCTGGTGGTTTGTCGTTAGCGACCATTCAAAACGAAATGAAGTTATACAAAGAATATATACCTAGGTCTTTGAGAGCTCCTACATTGCCCTTCATCTGCTGAGCCCACTTCTGAGCCTCTTCATTCTGCTGAATCTCCTTGACCGCCGCCTCAGCCTGCTTCATGGCAGCGCTGGCGGTTGCAAAGATACCACCCCACCATCCACCGCCACCACCGCTCGAGGCAGGTTTCTCCTGAGCCTCTGGCTTCTCAGGCTCCGGCTTCGGCACATCTGCAGCCTTTTTCTCCGTAGCGGAAGCTCTGGTGATCTCCTCCGACTTACGGGGCGCCTGTCTCTCTTCACTAGAACGGCCGGTAGAGGGGGTTGTGGTAGAGGCAGCCGGTTTGGGCGACTTGATCGTAGGTCTGGGTTCGTTTGTAGACACGCGCGGGGTTCCTGGGCCACTGCTGGGGCGCTGGGTGGCTAGACTGTCCAGTTCTGCGAGAATGTCCTGCTCGGACTGTGCCGTGGTGGGTTTGGGAGCCGTCTTGGAGGGCTGCTGCTCGGGAGCAGAATCGACCCCCAGGTCGTCAAATTGAGCGAGCAGCTCATCGCTGGTGGGTTTTGAAGACTTGGGGCGCATTGTGTGAACAGTAGCAATGCCTTATGAGTGAAGTTATGGTATATTGAAGGATGGCGGGCAGGTAGAACAGTCAGGCAGAAGACAATAATATCGGGAAGGAAATGGACGGCAAGCTGGAGCTCTGGGGAATCCGAGGTTGGGCGGTGGAGCCCGGATGACCTGCGCCAAGGGCCCAGGAGGCGTTAGCGGGTTGAAGTAATCTTTCTACTCTGCCTTTGGAGGGATTCGTCCAGTGCCATACTTACTCCAAGCTATAGATGGCGGGTGGCTTTATCGCAGTGGCTTTTTGTCTCACTTGCATCGAATGGCGAAACCGTCCAGACGCGTGTATACTAGAAGCACTGCAGCATACTGCAGTCGTAACAAACTAAACTATAAATAGATATTCGACGGACAATCCAACTAGTAGGTGCATTGCCCACATCAGAAATATATCTTGTCTACTAGCTCTACTGCTACTTATATTTTTGAGTTACTTGAGCTACATTAAGGGGATTTCGAACCGAAGGTAACCTACTAGTAGCTTTCATTGTTCCAAAGTAATCAGTACTAGGAGAAATTAGCCGCACCATCAAGTTTCCCTTTATATATCCAGTTCGACAAAGTACACCTTCAGACTACTTGTTGGTAATAGCATGATACAGTCACACCCGATAATCCACTTAACACCAGCTTAGTACATAGCAGTGGACACGACAGCTGGTGCTTTTTTGAACATGCATTATCTGCTACCCAATAATGCAAGAGAGTCCAGGCTACACCAATAGTACTCCTGCAAATCTCATCAAAGAAGCAAAGGCCTCCCCACCTCACTCCGTCATGCATTTGAAAATTCAAACCCAATCCTTATAATCAAACAGACCGCAGATAAATCCATTGCGCAACATGACACAGTACGTGTGGCCGATAGTATTTACTGCTAGAGACCACCTGTTTGACTCAATGCTCGCCACGAGTTATGATTAGATGCTAACGTAGGGGTATGTAACTGTCAGCGCTGCAAGCCGATCTTCCATGAGTTTTCAGCCCCTTGCTTGCCAGCACCCGGAAGGAGGACAACATCGTCGCTCAGCTTGTAGGCTTGATGACCCCAGGAGCAATTCATTACTGGAGACCGCGTGTATGCCCCAGTCCTTCATAGTCGAGGGATGAAACAGGCTTTTGCGTGTTAGAAATGTAATACTCTGCCGCGTGGCGGGTCCCTGTGAAACAATGTCAGAAGGATAACAGCGCGTGTTGCTGAAAAGATGAGAGCACAAAAGTAGTTACAGGCTATCTATGGTGTGATACTTATATTTCAAATTATACAGCAAGCTTTGAAAGGGGTGCGCGGTGAAGGATATCGACGCCATAGAAATGTATAATGGGCCAAGAAACTTAATGCATCCACGACCGGAATATGGCAAAATAGATATCATTGAGTCATGTTTTCAATGATAATGACAACGACTCGGGTGTTAGAGAACCATTGATCGCTACATTGATAATATGAACCATCGTAGACACCTTGCTGAATATATAGCGATGCCTGTAGCAGAAGAATTCCGCCGAGGTGGTGTTATGCCCGATAAGACCAGGAGATAACACAGGGATCAATTGATTAGGAGCTGCCCGAATCAGTCGAGGTGAGCTAGATATTAAGTCTAGCCTGGGGTATAATAACAATCAGTATCGTCATACTAATTCTTTGAAAATGATAATGATGACTGTGTGAAAATCTGGGCCCACCAACGTCCACGCAACTACCTAATGATCATGTCAGAACCTGCTAGGACTCGATCATTTCCCCCGCTCGTCGCACTTTATAGTATGCTTTCAGCATGGTTTGTTACCGAGACATTCCGTGATGGTTCATCAACGGCTGGCAATTTGACTGGTCGCTCCCGAGCACCATCAGCCCATTTTTCCCACATTGCCGTTTGTCTGGAAAACAGGAATGGGGACACTCGATACGTTGTAGCTTAAGGCATAGATATGATGGGTTTGTAAGGAATATTCTAATTATTATCGACTAGAGATATTTATCCCTCAATAAAGTACCTAAAGTACCGTAGTAGATGATGTCACGTAGACGGGGTAACAATACCGCCCCATGACTCAGGCAGGTACACGGTAGAAGAATGTCCATCTATCAGGTTGGCAACCCGAAAGATGAGACGAAGTTGACGCCAGCTGTGCTGTGATCTACCCCCGGTTCCTCATACGGAGTTGACGGCTACTACGATAGTCAGTACTTTATCTGAACTAGGGATACTTTCCCTCGAGGAGTAGCCCCTGGAGGAGAAAAAAAAAGCATCCTCAGCATCAACAAGCCCATCTTCAGGGCGCTCAAGGTATACCTCCGACCTGGACTACAGGACTGGGGGTATTGTCCGGTAACAGACCAGCAGACCACTGCGATTATTTTGATTGGCCTGATTAAGACTACGGCGTCTGCGTGACGGGGATCTATCCGGAGCTGGTCTTTTTCCGGGCGGATCAGGGCCCCAGATTGGCTATTTGGGTGGGTCCATACAGTAAAATAAGGTAACTTGCGTATGGCGCGTACCAGCGGCCAAGCGGTGCCGATACCAACCCAGTGCGAAAAGTTGATTGCAAAGGCCAGTCCGGCCAGGTAAGGTAAGTAAAGCTCAAGTACTTTCTTTACTGGGACACTTACTATTCCTACTAGATCGCTTTGTGAAGGCGACCTGCTGCCTCTACAAACTCGAAGTCTTTCCCTTCCTTTCCCCCCCCAGCATTCACTGCGTCTAAACATCCCACAAATCTCTCTTGCTTGCCTCTTCACTGCCCGCTTTCCGTGTTGGTGCTGGGCTGTTGGTGGTGTTTCTCGTGGTTAATCCCTCCCCCTCCGATCTTCTCCCTTTCATTCTTCCTTTTCCTCCCTCTTTCGCCATCTGCCCGTCTTCCCCCATTCCGTCAAGACTTCATAGTTCCACTGCTACGGAAAGCTTTAACACAACCCACCCCCCAGCTCTTTTTCTCCTTTCTACAGCAAACATATCTTGCCATCTATCTCAATCCCTTCATCTTGTGCATTATACCTTCTCTGTCTAGATCTCTTGCTTCTGGTTTCTTGGCTTGTTGCCGGCGTGGCAGACGCATAGTTTTTCTGCTTACCCGCTCGGCTTCCTACTTTTCCTCTTCAAGAACTACGAACCTCTTAAACTATCCCTGCCAACCGTTCGCGGCGTCCACCGTGGTTGACTCTGCACAACAACCACCATACTTCTGCTTCATCGCGCTCCTCAGAGGGCGATCTCCTCACATCTTCAGATCTTGATTATCTCAATTTATTTCAGACACTGACGCGGATTTCTCTCGCCCAAAGGTATGTTACATATCACCTGCCTGACCCATACTACGTTCTACTTGTGCCTGCCAAAGCCATGTCTGCCACGTTTCTGTCAACGTTTTGGTCCATCCGTCAGTGGAGAGCAGCCCAATTCTTCATGCATTTCACTTGTCTTGCTTGCTCGACCGTGTTTTGTTTTCCCCTTTCCCACCCTTGCGCTCTCGGGGCGTCTGGTGTAGAAGATTGCGCTGCAGTTACTTCTGGCGTCTTGGCGCCGCAAGCGAACTTTTCAGCCGGAAGTTAGTCGACTAACACTATAGCCAGATCCCACGTTGGGCCTCTCGAAGGAGAATCAGATATCCCCTTTGCTAGTGCTCTCACTTCCTACTACTTTCTCCTTGACTACTTCTTCTTCTCATCTTCCCTTTCTGTCCATTATGGCTCCGCTTCCTCATAACGAGGCGGAACTGGACAGCCATACTTCGGACTTGGCCAGCCAGGACTCTCCGCTGCGCCGACAATTCTCCGAGCCATTGCACGCTCACTCTACTTCTACACAGGCGTCTCCATCCCCCTCCCCTATGACGCACAAATCTAAATGCTCTTGGTGTGGCAAGGGATTCGAGTCTGCCAATGATCCCAAGTCGCAACAAGATGCTCTCAAAGAACACATTGCTACTGTTCACCCGCACATTGCCAAGTTCTCCTTGTATGGTGGTCCCGGCGACGATGAAGAATCTCAACTTCAGGAAGCCAATCCTCAAGCAGAGGACAATGCAGAGGTAGCGGCCGAGAGTGAAGCGGATGACGAAGAGCAAGATGAAGCCACTGCAAATGGCGTGACTGAGGCGACGGAAGCTTACGATAACGACAAGGACCAAAGCGTCGATGGCGATGAATTGGAGGCTGACGGTCCAGAGGCTGACGCTCTTTCTAATCAACTTCATGAGTTCTCTCGCGGTCAAGACTCAGTCTCGTTGGATCAACGTCTTCACAATTTGTGGAACGTCAATGATATCCGTAAATTCTCGGATGACTACGACGAGAAATCGTCTGAGCTGGACCACTCTTGGTCCATGGTGCTCCGGGACCCGAAGCGCGCCAAGAAGCGTGAAAGCAACGAGTTCGCTGAACGGCCTGAACCGTATAGGAAAGCGAAAGCTGCCAAAGGGGAGTTCCTCGAAATGACTTCCCTAGAAGAATTTTTGGCGCAGCTTCGGGACCCGGAGCACCGTTCGACCGAAGAGCTGTATGCTATCACGGAAAACGTGGCATACGCCTTGAAAGCGTGGCAGGATGAGTATATAGCGATAGAGAAGCTGCACAAGCTGGCGACTCGCCATAACGCCAAGCCAACCAGCGACCCGAGGAAGTTGCAAAGGCCTCAAGTATTTGAGGATAAGAAGGAAGCCATGCTCTACGGCTACAAGTACGAGGCCAAGGAGGATAAAGTGGGCAACCAGAACCCATTCACGCAGGGCGGGTTCAAGCCAACGCCCGCTCAATCCCGAAAGATGATGAACAAGATTGGACCCAATAATCCTAACCCGGATGGCTGGCGCACCATCGTCAAGTTTGGAGTCGAACACGTGCCGAAGTTCCAAAACCCGCCCCGCGAAGAATTTGTTGGCAAGGCAACGCGCAAGCGCAAGGCCGCAGAGTTGGAGGCGGCTAACCGAGAGTTGGCAGCGTCTGGCTCCGAAGAGCCCACTATTGAGACACCAGCTCAGACGGACACGGAAGAGTACGGCCCCAAGCGGCGCACGCGTGGCCGTCGCCCTGGCACCGAGGTCGACGAAGCCCAGGCATCCGCGACACCCCCTCGAGGTGCGGTTCGGGGACGTGGAAGTGGCCGCGGCCGCGGTAGAGGTGCAGCTCGTGGAGGCGGAGTCATTGCTTCGACGGAGGTATATCAGCCGGTGGCTGCTGCGACCTCAGCACCACGACCATCATCTGGACGGGGCGAACATGTCGCCAGCTCCCTTCAGGCACGGCCTGCCACTGCCCAGTTGCCGCCGATCGAACCGGCACCGAGTGGTACGACGCCTACGCCTCCCGCAAGCATACAGCCCAGCAGCACGCTGGAGGATGGGATGGATCCCGCTGAACAGGCCCGGCGACAGAAGATTGCCAACTCGAAGAACCCGAAGCGAACAGAGGCCATGCTTAACCACTGGGCGCGTTTCAACCGCGAGGGTCGGGTGCGCAATCCCAAACGATCCAAGGCTCAGATCGAGGCCGACCGCGCAGCGGAGGCTGCCCGGAAGGCATCCGAGCCCCCAAAGCCGGGAAAGATCAAGAAGAAGCCGGAGGGCGGGGTGTATGGGGAGCCTGCGCGACCCAACGCAGGGATCGCGCCCGCACCGATGCCTGCATCAACACCCTTGGCCCCTGGTCCTCCTGCGCATCATCAGCTCGCGCCGATTGCTGCCCCGCGACCGTCACTTACGCCATATGCTCCTATCGATCCTCGAGCGGTGGCACCGTTTCCAGGGCCTCATGGTCTTTTGCAGCAAGCGCCGCTGCAGCCGTATCGCACACCTTATCCGGAGTATTACAGTCCTTATGGGGCGCCTGCGCCTGGGCTGCCACCACCGCATCCGCGACCTGCGTGACCTACGCTGGCTTGTATACCTACTTTTCGCTCGTTGTATGTATTATTGTGCTTTTGTTATCCTGTGATTAGTGAGCGTGCTTTCAGCGACAGGCGTCGGGGCTTTTGCGATCCGTGGTTGGTTGTGAATATTGCCAACCAGGTAGGATGTACATTGGGCACATAAAAGGCTGTATTATACAATAATTGCCACACTCTTATTTCAGCTGTTTACTTAGCTAGTCGATATATAACATAGTAGATATTTGTATACTTCATGTGGGGGATGACGCCAGGTCACATGATGAGCTACACGTGACGCAACACTTCAACTCCGCGCTGGTTGGCGACCAAGTGAGCTGCTTCATCATCCCATCACCTTTCTTTCACTTCACACCAAGACAGACTCAATCATTATGGGTAAAAAGAGACGCGGTCCGACGCTAGATGAGCTTCTGGCTCGTCCATGGTGCTACTACTGTGAGCGCGACTTTGATGATTTGAAGATTCTCATATCTCACCAAAAGGCCAAGCACTTCAAGTGCGAGCGCTGCGGGCGCCGGCTGAACACAGCAGGAGGTAGGTAATCCAATGCGCTGTGGGTGATACCTACTAACAGCACAGGATTGTCGGTGCACATGAGCCAAGTCCACAAGGAGCAGCTTTCGGCGGTCGACAATGCTCTTCCCAACCGATCCAGCCTCGACGTCGAGATCTTCGGCATGGAGGGCGTCCCGGAAGACATCATCCAGTCGCACAACCAGCGCGTAGCCACCCAGTTCCAACAGGCAGAGGCCGAACGGCAGGCCGTGACGGGCAATCCGCCTCCGGGAACCGGCGTCGGCGGACAGCCAGCAAAGAAGCCTAAGCTGGAGAGCGTGTCGGATCTGAAGAAGCGACTGGCGGAGCACAAGGCTAAGAAGGCGGAAGCACGTACTGGAGGTAGCAGTGGTGAAGCGACCCCAGTGGGCGCAGGACAGACGCCGAACATGGGCGGATTCGTGAGTGTTTATCTCTCATATTGTAGGTAACGCGACTAACAATGATGCAGGGTCAGCCTGCTCCCGCTGCTGCCGCGCCCGCCGCAGCAACCACTACCTCCTCACAATTCTCTTTCCCTCAACCATACGGCACTGCCTCTCCTTATCCTCAAACCGCCAGCCCTGTCTATCCGAACTTCTCCCCCGGACAGCCACAATTCCCTCCCAATGCACAGTACCCTCCGGCGGGATACTCACCGCAGCCCTTCCAGGGCACGCCTGGAGCGTCGTCTGGCACCACTCCACCGGCTTTCCCGGCACAACCTCCTCCAACCCATACTCCTCCACAGACGACTGGAGCATTCCCGCCACGGTCGGGCAGCCTTCCTATGCCTCCTGGTCTGCCGCAGCGACCGGCCGTGGCAGCGCCGCCGGTCAACGCGTACCAGATGCAACAGATGCACATGGGCCAGGCGCCAGCTTTGAATGGCGGTGAAACGACGCAAGCGCCGACAGACACGATCTCAACATCGGTGGACGACCTCATCTCGGGAGCCGCGAAGCAAGCGGAGACGACAGCCGACAAGAAGGGCGAGGAGAAGCCAAAGAAGGACAAGTCGAAGGCCGTGCGACTAGTGTATTCGGACAACGAGACGAGTCCGGAGGAGAAGATGGCACAGCTGGCAAGGTACGCATTTGTTCCCGAGCAGAAGGGGGAGACGGTGCTGGAGGAAGTGCCGGCATCAGTGGTGACGGGGACGACGCGAGAGATGGATACGGTGGAGGATGCAGCGGATCGGTGAGCCCGTCAGCCAGACGGTATATCGGCTTTACGAGCATGCGCATACTTGGGAAGACAGCGACAGAGACAGGGGATCGGATCAAGCAGCTAAGTTTCAGTTTCTTGCACGATTGGAAATGTCTCTTACAGTGTAGGGCGGGCAAGCGAGCGACAGCGAGACGAACCGTAGCAGAAGTGGTGGACAGACAGACAGACGGACGGACAGGACCATGATTTCAAAGAAAAGAAAAGAAAAGAAACTGTAAGTTCACATCGAGCAGGTAGGCTACATACAGACTACACCATAATCATACAGCTTATAGCTAGCTATCTGTATACACCGTATATGAACACCATCCATTCTTCATTCATCTCATCCATGAAAATAGTAAACGTATATCATACACCAACTGCCCCTCTTCCTCACCACCAGTAAATCAATCAAATCAAACCAATCAATCACCTATCCTCCCCCCCTCTTCCCACCTAAGTAGTATCCCCCCACCCCCCTCCCCCAACCTCCTCCATATATCATCACCACCATCCATATATATCATCTAATTATTAACCACCGCATTCCCAAAAACCACAGCCCCGACAACCGCCAAAACCCCCAGACCCATGGGCACGCCCTTCCCCGTCTTAATGGCTCTGGGGATCGACGCACCACCCAGGACAAGGGACGCCAAGAGACCGATCTCTGCACCGTAGGGCTGGTTCGCGCGTAGACGGAGATACGAGAGGAGGTAGAGGAAGGAGACGGAGAGGCCAGCGATCAGCGAGGGGAGGGAGCGCGCGCGCAGGTAGCCGGTTATGCCGCCGATGGAGGTGAGGAGGGTGAGGAGGAGGGCTGTTTTGGTGGTTGTGGACTATGTATGATGATGTTAATAGAGTTAGTTTGGGAGTGGGTTGTGGGGTGGGGATGAGGGAGGGGATGTAGTACCATTGTGTGGGTGGTGGTGGTGGTTGTGGTTGTTGTGTAGATAGTAGGATGTGAGTGAGTGAGGTGGAGTGGAGTGAGTAGCTAACTAGCTAAGTAGCTATGTATGTATGATGGGGAAACTGGGATGATGGCATGATCTAGGTTAGGTAGGCTAGTTGTAATTTGTGGATGCTGATTGGTTGATGGATGTGTACACTACCAATCTATATCTTACTTCGTTATATAGTAGTCTCTAATGTATACAACAATATTGTTAACAACTACCGTTCAATTCATACTATATAATGATCATGTTCATTCTATCATAACACATATATGCATGCATGTCATCATATCCCAAAATCCAATAATAACTTTTACACCACCACCCTCCACCACTCTTCTCTTCATTTCATTTTTCTTTTCTTTTACCTCCCCCCAACACTCCCATACCCTCTCTCCCCCTCCCCTTGTTCCTCTCCTCCCTCTTCATCATTCACCTCCTCTGCAGCCTGCAACCGATTCTCTTCCCCCATCCACCCCACCGGCACCGCACTCAACATTCCAAACACACCCAGCACCCACCACGGCACAATCCCCCACCCCCTCTTCACTCCCCACGAGTACGCCCCCCCAATAATCGCCGGTCCTACTGCCCTCCCCACGGCACTCACACTCGTGCCGACCCCATTCAACGTCCCCAGGACGCTCAAGCTACTCGCTGAATTTGTCAACAGGATAGTGGTGCACGGAAAGCCGAAGATCGAGGCGGACAATTTCCCCAACATGAGGCAGAAAATCGCCACGGTGCGCAGCCACGGGACGGGAAGAAGCACTGTGAATGGCGTGAGCAGGTAGATGACCGGGAACACGCTGGCCACGGCTTTTAGGCAGTTGAGCACGCCGAAGGTTTGGGCCGCCCAGGGGAAGATGAGGAATTGGATGAACATGCCGAGGATGCCTTCGAGGGTGTAGTAGATGCCGATAGTTTGGGAGTCTATTTCTTGCATTTAGTATGGAGAGTGAAAGGGAAAGGGGATGGGGAGGAGTAAGGGATCATACCGACGCCGAATCCACCAGTGAATTTGAAGGGGAGTTTCACGTCCGGGTTACCCTCGTATTGCTGTTCCGGGCTATGCAGGAAGACAGGGAGGACGGAATCGAAGGCCATAGCGTGCATGGACATGAGGGCGTAAGCGAGCAGGACGAGTCGGGATTGGGGAGTGAAGATCTCGCTCCAGGTTGGTTTGGATTTCTTTGCTGCTGTTGCTGTCGCTGAACGGGTAGTGTTTGGTGGTAGAAGGGATTGTCGTTCTGCATCTGAAGCGTGAGACTCTGATGACTTCTTCTTCCGAGAAGAAGTACACGAGCTAGTCAATGCCTCGCCGACAACCAATCCATAGTCGCGATGATTTTTCTTCGCAGCGAGCGTTTCCTATACCATATCCACATTAGCACATCCCTGCATTTCCAAATAAAAGGGGAGGATAGATATACATGCAAGAACAACCACCCCGTCGCAATCCCAACAACAAAGAAAACCGCGGAAGCAATATTCGGCAACGCAAACGGCCACTTCCTGAGGAACTCTGACCCCCCAAACAACCCTGGATGCTTCTCCGCGGGCCTCGCCAACGCGCCCCCAAACGCCGGACCAAAAATACTCCCGATCGTCCACACCAGCGGCATGATACTAAACGCGCGGGGCTGAAGTTCCTTCTGGGGCACCATTTCCGCGACCATGGTGCGGATGATGCCCACGTTGCCGTTCATGAGCCCGAGCAGGGCGCGGGAGATGACTAGCATGGAGAGGGACGAGGAGAAGCCGAATAGAAGCGAGAAGACCATGGTGCAGGTGAGCCCGACTAGGATGATGGGTTTGCGGCCGAGAGTGTCGGAGAGAGTGCCCCAAGTGACGGCCATGAGGGCCTGCGAGAGAGAGGTCACGGCGGTGGTGATGCCGACCCATTTGGCGATTTCGGATTTGGGGACGCCGACATGGTCGATCATTTCGGGCTATATCTTTCTGTCAGTTTTCTTCTAGTTCTGTGGTATTTTTAATGGGATGGGATGTACCAGGTAGGGAAGGACGGAGGTCAAGACGACTGTTTTTGTATTTTATATCGCATTAGAATTTACTCAGGAGGAGGGTATGTTGAGTGAACGTACCCGGCTCTGCGAAGCGACATATTGCTATGTGGTATATCGGTCAGTATACAGCTATCAGCTTGGGATAATAACGTGCAGGACATACAGAGAATGACCAGCTGCCGAACAGGCAGCCGGGCGGGTTTCTCCAACATGGTGAGCAGACCACTACCAAAATATTTTTTGAAGAGAGGAATGAAAGAAGAAAAAGAAGAAGAAGAAAAAGAGAGAGAGAGGAAAAGAAAACAAGAGGAGTAAGACTCAAACCAAGCAGCGCGTGTGACCGGGGCCGACCAACTAATCGGCACTCGGCAGTAGAAAGACAGTCTCAAGACACGCTAAGCAGGCCCTAAAATGGCGAATAGCCTCGCGGTGGGTCGATCGCCGGCGGGGAAAGTAAGCAATCAATCACTTGAAGATAATCGGTAAGCGATAAACATGGCTCGGTTCTACCCTGCTATCTACTTATCACTACTCCGTACTAATCGTAATCTCCCTGTCGTCCTATCCTATCCTATCCTATATTCTCCAACTGAAAAGAAAGACTCTGCACATACACCAATAAGACATACATACATCCAGACTCTCCTCCCTTGAACTTCCCTTGCTTAACGGCAGTCACCTGCCATCCCGCCAATCGGCATTCATCCCCAATCACGTCCATCTGACTTACTGCAGTAGCTTCGTCGCAGCCTCAATGCGCTCGATGATGATCGCGCGCCATTTCTAGAACCCCATTAGCCGCTGAAAATTAAATCAGCGAGGTAGGTACTGGATTACTCACCTGAGAATTCAGCAAATCACCCGCTTCCAAGCTCTCCACCAATCCTGGATACGTCGCGCCTGAGTATCCCGTCCAGATGCCCGGTGCAAACACTACGTGCTTAAACCAGCTTCTCCCGTCCAGGCCCGGCTGGTACAGGAACTGTCGTTCAATGCCCTTGTACTTGTCGTTGACGATGCGGATCTGGAAGTAGAGTCGCACCTTCTTCCACCAGTGGTACCACGGCACATCGTCGCCCAGCTGCGCGCTCAGATCCGCCGCGTAAGCGTCAAATTTCGCGGACACCGCTTGAAACTCAGCGATCGCCGCGTCGAGCGGACCAAAGTCGAACGATGCCCCCTCGGGGAGTTGCTTCGCCGCCGGCTTGATCTTGTCAAGATACTTCTCCAGGCCCAGCGCGTAGTCCGTAGCATTGAAGGCCACCACCGGCGTCTCCACCAGCTTGGCCGCTGCCAGAGCCCAGATCTTGGTGGTTGCTTCATGGTACTTCCAGCCCGGGTCGCCGAACCGGTCCATCCAGTCGAAGCTGTCGTAGTTCGAGTGGTAGTGGTAAACCGGGTCCTTCGGACCGCGGCTGAATCCGAGGTCGTAGCTCGCCACACCCGCAAAGTCCTGGAAGGCCGTAAAGTCACTGCCACTGCCCATGGTGGCAATGTCGCCGTCCCAGAGGTCCCGGACTGTCTGTCCAGGCACAGTCTGGTTGGGCGACTTCACCAGACCGGTGACCTCGTAGATCAGCTTGTTCAGCAGCGGGCTGGCCCTCGGGCGCAAGCTCGTTCCCGACGCCGCCACGTCCACGTTGAGATAGGCAATGTTGGCCTTGGACAACCAGGGCAGATGCTCTTCCACCCACTCGGTAGAACCCAGCAATCCGTACTCTTCACCGTCCCAGCTGGCAAAGACAATGGTTCGGAGCGGCTTCCATCCGGCCTTAAGCGCTTCGCCGAAGCTGCGCACAACTTCGTTGAGAGCGGCAGATCCGCTGTTCGGATCTCCAGCGCCACCGGCAATCCAGGCATCGCGGTGGTTGCCCATGATCACGACCTCGTCCGGGATGGCACCCTTGATAATGCCAATGACGTTCCACAGAGGAGTCGTCACGTACTCCTGTTCATTGTACAGATTGATCTGGACATCATCCGGGGTCGGGCCAATGTAGTACTCGACGCCCTTGCTGCCTAGCTTACCGCCTTGCCAGTATTCGTTGAAGTCAGACGCCTTGGGACCGTGGCCATTCAGGGCCTTTAGCAACGGCACCACCTCCTGGTATGAGATGGGCAGAGAAGGAATCAAGGGGATAGACTCATACGGGTCCTGGCGATCACAGCCCGGCTTGGATGGGTATCCGGGGGTAGTTGGGTCACCCGGTGCGATACCTACTCAGTTTAGCTTCTCCATCCAACAAGCAGGCGGAAGATAGGATAACTTACTCAGGAACTGGGTACTTCCCCTCTGAACAGCACTCGGGTTCCTGGCCGGCCCCTCCGGATACGGAGCATAGCCATTTTCTTCAATAATCTCCCCATCCGACTCGGGATCATCATACAGAATCACTCCAGACATGCCCAATTCCTGCGCTCTCTTGACCTTCAATCCGCGGAAGATGCGTCCATACTTGGCAATAGCAATCTTGCCTCCGAGACTGACATTCCGGTCCACGAGGTCCTGGAAATCGTCCACAGTGCCATAGTTCACAAACACATATGGCGCTGTGACATTTCCACTGGCCGAGTAGCCGTGAAACACAGGGACGCGGTTCGGCAACCCGCTGGTATGGTCCTCCTCGAGCACGTCCTCTTCCAAGGTTGCCTCAAACACGACCTCGTCTTTCTTCAGCAATGCCAACCGATGATCGACAGGGTAATTGAGAAAGATATCATATGCTACGATATCGGTCTCCGGGACTCCGAACTCCGCCCAGCGGTCCTTGGTCCAGACTGCCTGGCTGAGGTTCTTCCCGGCCAGGTGCGGACCAGCGGTGTAGTAAGTGCTCCATTCGCGAGCCTTTTCGGCGCTGGGGGTTTCTTTCAAGATGGCTTGGAGTTCAGCGTAGCTCAGGCCGTGGCCTTCAGGCCAGGAGGAGTGGGGGAAGGGGTTTGCCCAGGGGAGGTAGCTCCAGATGGAGCCGTGGGCGCGGGGAAGGAGGGCGGTGGGGGTCAAGAAGAGACAGAGGGAGAGGGTAAGAATGGAAGTGAGAATGATGGTGCAGAAACGGCGGAGAGAGTGGTGTGGGTAGCGGTGACGATGGGGACGGATGCCGACCGTGGTGAGGAGAGGCGTGGATTCGCTGGGCATTGTGGAGTAGTGATAGGCATGGGCCTTTTCCCGCATTTCGGGGGGCATGATTGGGATAAGGGATTAGAGGGATAAGAGATAGAATGGAATACTATCCATCTCATGAAAGAGGGGAGATGGAAGTGTGGATGGAGGAAGAGCAAGAGTAAGAGTCAGAGTCAGAGAGAGAGAGAGAGGGAGAGAGAGAGATGGAGGTGAGGAGTAACTTACTGCAGTAAGTAGTAGTAGTTAGTAGTGACTAGACCAGCTAGTTACTTGCAATGGAAGGAAGGGTTTCGGGCAGCTCCGCACGACGTAACCAAGGCTATCAGCTAATCAGCAGTCTCCGCTATCTTATCGCCGGCTCCACCTCGGCCGGACTTGAAGCATCACCAACTGTGGAGTCGTAATGGTGTCAATTCGTCTCCAGCAAGCGCCATATGAGACAATTCTCCCGGCTAAATTACAACACACAACAGACTAGCTAACAGAGAGGTATCACCCATCGCCTTATATACAACATAGCTTTGGTCACTGGACAGTCCAATGAACAGAGTCCGACCAGTATAAGAATAACAATCCCTTCCAAAACACATCACCACCACTACTCCTACCTGCATCTCACTGCACTTCTGCGTCAGACTCCTCCGGCACTGGCACCTCGTCATTCAAGGCGAAGTTCACCTTCTCTCCGAGATCAATTGTCTCACGAAGAATCTGCCGTGCCGTCTCCTCATTGACTCCCATGTCCTCTTTGACCAGTCGCACCGCCAACTCTGGCACCAGCACCGCCTGCGCATATCCGACGGGCCCGGCCATCTTCACAATCTGATCATCGGCCGCTAACCGACGGAGCTTCCGCCCATATCGCGCTGTGATCGCTTGTAGCCTGTTTCAATTAGCCTACCCGTATAGAGCCATATCAAGTAGATGAAAGGGTGGAGCGTACATTTTCCCAGCCCCTCGAGTCCCGTAATATCCACACGAGATCTTTTCCAGTCCGTCTCCGTCCAGCGACAGACGGAAGTTCTTAGCCTGTCCGGTCTTCAACGCCGTATCCAGACTATTCCGGTAGAACGAGGCACTCTCCGGCACCATGATCGTCTCCAGGTCCGCGAAATGCCGACTGATTCGTTCATCGAACGTATCCCAGTCAATTTCCGGATACCCCTTCTCCCTCCACTCCTGCTCCGCAGAAGACTGCTTATGAGAGTCACAAAATTGTCGCTGCTCGCGCATGCGCTGTTTCGGTTGCGCCCGGAATCGCAACAGCTCCCCCGGGTCCACGGGCGCTTTGCACCACGGACACACGGCCGGTTCATCTAACAGCGCCGCTTCTCCGTACCGCGAGAGTTCGTCCATGAAGCTAGACGACGCCGTACTAAGGGGCGTGCCGACCGAGGAATCGTCATCATCAAAGACCGCTGCATCCAAGGCAGAAGAAGTAGCATGCGAAGAGCTCGAGATCATGTCATTAGGTTCAGGCATCGGAGGAGGCTGCTTGAATTCAGGCTTGGGGCTCGACGCACGCGCCGGGCTTGCCTCGTCCTCAATATCCCTGGGAACCTTGAACTCCTTCCCCTTCTTCTTCGAACCATTACTCATACTCTTGCTTTCATCCTTCGAAGCCCTCGGGGTTCTAACACTCCCCGCCGGTGACTGCGACGAGTTCACAAACGACTTCCTCGACTGATACCCCCGACTCTTGCGTCGCTTATTCCCATTATCCAATTCACGAAACGAGGCGAAAAACCCCTCATCCTTATCTTCATCCGCGTCATCGTCCACCATCTCACGCGAGGTCCGTTTGCGGCCCGTTGTCGGGGTACTGTTCTTTGTGTTGCTTCCTCTTTGTTGTCGCGGGGCGCGCGGCGTCGTCTCCGATCTGCTCTTGGCGAGCTTCTCATCCAAGCTGGGGCCCGAGACCCGTGTGCGGGTTTCGGGCTCGGAGTCGTCCTCGTTCACGGCATCGTCTTCTTCACTGGAGCTAATGGGCTCGTCGTCCGTTGCGGGCTCCGGTTTCACGGGCTTCGGTCGCTCATCTTTTGCGTTGTTGTTTCGGAAAGTAGAGAGAAGGGATTGACTAGGGCCGGATTGTCGAGTGAGTCGGTTGGAGGCGTAGCTGGAGTTGGGTTTTGGCCGGGTTTGCAGGACCATGGTGTATGTATTGTAGCTGTGGTGGAGATCAGGTCGGTCGTCAGGATGGGTTGGCTTTAGCTTTGTGGAGAATCGTCGATATCGATATGGCACAGAAGAAGGATTGTTGATCAAAATGATATAGATAGAAAGGAAGGAAGATCGAAGCGTTCGGGGTAAGTATTTGTTTCAATGATAAATAGTCACGTCGCAGCTGTGACCGAACTGATTGAATGAAGCAGCACGAGAGCAGGTCGACCCCCGTTTGAGTGATGGAATGAACCACGGAACGAGTGTGAGCATGTGCATGGGCCGCCCCCTTGAATGTAAATAGTAAGGATACCCCGGAAATATCTGTGCTTGCGGGGTCTGGGCTGGGTGTCGCTCTGTGTGGAGGAAAGAGAAGAGGAGGAGGAAAGTCATGAATTAAACTGGCTGGGGATTCGGATGAGGAGGGACGCGTGTGGTGACACGCTATTCTCCGCACCCGCTGCTATAATTGTGATCCCGTCGACTTGGGTCCGATGCCGACTGGACGTATCGCCAGTCAATCAATGGATGGAGAGTTCCTTGCTGCATTCAGGTAGTAGGAAAATTACTTGGTATAACCGATACTGTCGGTAGTGATAATAGACTGCTTCTTGCTATACTAATGTGGATGCCGACCAGCACATCCAAAAAACCCGCTATCCAAACAGCCACACCGCAAGGTGAATCAAGCATGCATGAAAATTAGACTGGCTGTATCATGTCTCAGAAAAGTGTATGCAACGAAGAATGAGGCTCTAACCTGACAATCGCATGCCAGGCACTGTATCTATCATAACTGCAATCGTCTTCCCGCGGCGTCATGCCACGGATACACACAAGCAAGTAGAATGACAACGAAAAAGAAATTAAAGCAACCCATATTAAGAAAAGTAGCCACCGGCACAGACCCGGTTCGGTCTATCAACAAACAACGTATACACAAACAGAAGCTCGTTCCCCATCGTGTGATCTCGTTCATCGTCACTCAAACGTCATCTGGATTTCCTCTTCTTCGCCGTGGCCAAGGTCATGCTCGGCCCAGGCATTTGGCTCCAGAGCCATAGCGCCTAAAGTACTGGCCCCGAGGGCCGGCATCGTGAGGGAAGACCGAAGCTCAGGCCTTGTGGGGTGTACATCGTGAGAGGCGGCGGGCTCAAAGGACGACTGAGAACGAGGCGGGGTCTCGTGGAAGGACGTATCGAAGGTCATTTCTACTGCTTCCTCTCGATGCACAGCCGCATATGCTTCAGTAGTAGGACTGTATTCGTAGGGCGTCGCAGAAGACGCACGAGGCGGAGGCGCTGGGGTTTCAGGGCTCTTCAGCTCTTTGCCGGTTGAAGCAGGGGCAGATGGAGCCGGGCTCGCTGGTGAACTCAAGTCTAATTTCATCGGGGGAAGTGTGGATTCAAGCTGCTTGACTTCGATGCTCTCCGAGGCTAACTCGGCCCGGATAGCATCGATATCGAAGAGCACCGTTCCGGAGGCGTTGGTGTCGCTGGAGCCTCGGCGCATGGCATTGTTGCGTTCCACGTCGTACGTTTCCCAGCCTTTCTTCTGCGCCAACTTTCCGCGTTTGAACAAACCAAAACGCTTCTTCTCCGGCTTGAGCTCAGCCTCTCGTCGCGCCTCGTCAATCTCGCGGATCAGCTCCCTTTGCCGCTCGGCGTGGTTCTCAGGATCAGGATCCTCAATTTCGGCGAACTCCTCGCTCAGCACTTCCCAGCCGACTTCCTTCAACAGCCGAGGAATAGCTGCACGGTAGTCCATGTGGCCATTCACAATTTTGGTGACATCGAAGTTCTCCAACCCGGGAACCCCCTCCACTGGCGCAAGACCAGCCACCCGCATGATACCACCACTCGTGGCGCGGAACAGATACCCTAAAATCCAGTCGTTGGAGGCGAATCCATTGACAAACCGTCCAGATACCACGCTACGGGCTTTGAGGTACTCATCTCGGTTGGCCACAATCGGAGACCCGAAAAGATACACGTTCTGAACCAGCCCATGGGCACCCTTGTCTGCAAGCTCTTTCAAGCAAGAGAAGATGACTCGCGAGCCGAGTGAGTATCCGAGAAGAGTCACCGGTCTCTTTCCCAGATTGTGGTCTCGCAACGAGTCAGCCAGAATCAGTCCGGCCGCATTCGCACGTGTAAGCGATACGTTCCAAGGATTGTCGATCAAATATGACAGCTTTGTCAGGACAAGGGGAAGTTGCAGTGAAGCCATCAGGGCAACTAGAACTGTCTGGCCAAGGACCTGCTGCAATCCCTGAGTCAAGGCCTATTCAAGCGTGTTAGTGTCCGCGTGAGCGTATCGGAGTATAATATCGCTGCCTACCTCCGTAGCGAGAATGTTAATAGTGTCACCCATACTTCGGAGCATCTCAGGCTCCCACAGAACTGAGTACAAATCACCCATGATAGGATCGACCGTACTGAAAGGCAATCGGACATCATCCACCTTTCCTGTCATCCAACCAGCGACGGTGATAATCAGATTGACTCTCTTGTTATTATGTAAGGGGCGGTATTCAAAAGTCTGAACAGGGCCCGTCCGTCTCTGAGAAGCTCTCAGCCCAATGGTACTTCCAGTCAAGGTGGCACCGGAGGCAATCAACGCTGTACCTCCAGCACCGCCCAGAAACGCGCTCGTCCCCGTAATCCCGACTGTGGTGAATCCCGCCGCTATACCAGCGCCGATGACCGGGGCCAACAAGCCAGCCGATAGGCCTATCACCAAGCCACCACCGACAGTGGCTAAGCCCATAACCATATACTTGCGTTTAAGGGCCATCTTCCGCCGCTTCTCCATGTGCTCCGACTCGTCCCATGTCTCCTTCTCTGCAGCCTCCTGCATCTCAAGGGCATCAATGACCCGCTTTTCGAAGCGGGCAATTTGCAGCCATGACACTTCCATCGAAGCACCAACCCTTTCGAGCAATGTCCGCGACCGCGCATCATAGGCCGAGTCTGCAATAAGGACGAGGAATAAATCGCAGAGCACTGTCCACCGGAGATCAATGTCAATCTTCGCGGAAGTGGGCAGCTGCGATGGCGTTCGGACCTCTGGCAAGTCTTCCCCTTCGTGGGTTTCATATGGTGGAGGGGACGTTGATCGGGAGGACCTGTCCATTTCGGTGGATATGCTACTCCGGTAGTCCTCCCTGAGTCTAGGGGATGCAGGCGAGGACATGGACTTCTTTGGTGTTCCGGGCTCGTCCGCCAAAGGATTCGCAACACGAGCGTTACTCATGAGCGGTCGGACAAGGTCTGCCGGCTGCACGCCATGTTCAGCCAATTGCTCTATCATCACCTGCTCCGCGGTGTCGATTTCCATGTGAGAATAGAGTCTGGCCATCATTGCTTGGCCCCACTTGCGCATAGCATCGATGCCAGCTTGCCTTGCCTTGCGTGTGCCCTTGATGGCTGGGATCTTATTCATGTCCAATGTCATTTGATGAATAGTCAGCCTGGTCACCCCAACATAGGCTATTCTCTGGCTCTCAGTAAGAAGGTCCTTTGTCGCCTGCATTTGGCTCACGCGGTCGCGCAGCTCCTCTTCTACACCAGCGGCGGTGTCGGCGGAATCTTTAAAAAGATAGCTTGTATCTTCATCCAAGCTGGTTGCTGATTGGGCATCTTCGTCAAACTGCACGCGAGTGTAACCCTTTCCTGCACCACCTAGACCACTGTACACAGCTTCGTTATCCTCCTGCTTTGCTCCACGGGCAACCAGCCGGCCATAGTCATCATAGTAATCGAATTCCCCCAAAGCGGGCATTTCTTTCCAACCCCCATCGTCCTCTTCTTCCTCGCTTTCGTCATCCGAATGCCCGGCCACATAGAGACGCTGATGAGACCATTCGGAAGGCTTCACAGATGCACGCTTTTTCTGCATGGAGGAACGATCGGCACTAGTATCGGGATTCTCCTGAGTAGGACTCTCTGTGTACGGCGGTGGAGGCTCCTCTTGCGAAGGACGGGACGGGTGGTCGGAAAGAGCACGCTTTTCGCTAGCCGTCGATGTCTCTGGGGCTTGCTTGGGAGAGAGACCATGATTTTGTGATGCAGATGTCGCAGACGGCAATGACGGACCCTCGTTCACTTCCTCAGCCGCTCCCTGGGGCTCCTCCACAGGATCTTCCGGACTCGAACCCTCCGGAGAAGTTGCTTGACCTTCTCGTTTGCTCACATCACCACTATCATTTGCGTTCCCTTGTGATTCACCGGCTTCGTGAAATACCTCCTCGCTCTCCGAAGACTCCCTCTTAGGACGCACGCGGATCGGCAATCCAAAATCGTCGAATTCCTCCAGTGTGGACTCTATAACCCGGCCCGAACCTGACGCCTGCTGAGATGCAGGTTGTCCTCCATCTGGTCTGACGTTCTCTTTCTGTGTGGCAGCATTGTCGGGACTAATGGTGCTTTCCGTGGCCGCAGCCGGAGCCGAGAGGGTCGGAGTATTGGAGGGTTGTGAGATATGTGGTTGATCGGCAGAGTGGTCGACAGAATGGTCAACAGCCGGACTGGAGACTGAGCTCATTCTTCATTGACGTGTCAAATCAAGTGCATGCAGTTGCCTCGTGCCGTTCTCTCGGTTTCCTTAATACCACCGTGCAAGTTCCGACATGAATGGGGCCAAAGATGACCCATTCGTGCGAAAGCGCACTTGGGTGATTATGGCTGATCTTGCACTGAGTTGCTCCCTGGACACTGTTCTATCCCATGTGCCTGACAGGGAAGCTGAATCGTGTCGGGGTCCCCGGTAGGAAGCTGGTAGATATAAGACGATAAATGGACTGGGGTAGTGACGGAAGTGGGAGGGAAGGGTCAAGGTACTTTTGCGAACGGCGGGGACGGAGCAGTGACGGCGCAAGAGGAGATGGGATTTCAGTTGATCATCGAAAGGAAATAGGAGAATATTCTAAAAGTCGATTTAGTCTGTAGGTAGTGGACAGGATTGAAAGGATGGCTCCTTTTTCTCCTGCTGGTTGACAGTCAGCCCAGGTGTAATCGGGGCCGATTGGGAAAGCAGCCTGCGACCGGGAGACGTGGTGCCGCATCTGGGGAGGGAAGTGGGCAACCACCTCTCGGCCTGTCTCTGAAAGCGGTCATCCCCTTCCTGCGGAGGCAATCCCCTCATGTTGATCGCGGATTTTCTGATTCATTCCCCCCGTCCAACGGCCTCTCCAGATGTAGAGTTTAATATGCCATCGAATTAGAGCGACAGGTCTTCGGTTTTCGGTCGTGCATGGACCATTGTTGGGGTCTTTTCTCGATCGCCAGCCAGCTCATGCCATAATAACAGTTTCTTTACATAGCTCCCCTCCCCGTAATCCCAATACATGGCTGGGGTCACTGGCGATTAGTACTTCACTAGGCTACCTTTTGCATGGTCGGATGACCACAAGCCACTTTCTTCAGCGTCACCTTGATTGGAGCTGAAGACGCTCTTAAGCACTACGGTTTATGTCAAGGCTCAAAGCTTGATTTTTGACAGCTGATGCAGGACCGAGCACGTCTCGAGTTGTACCGCGGCTGTCCCATCCGCCGCATCGTCTCAAATCAAGTCAGTTTGATAGGGGGGTCTACCAAGATGCGTCAAGCTACCCGGAAACTTGAGTCGCCACTACCTGTAGATAATCACAAGGCTACAAGTAGCAGTCTGGTGCTCTGCTGTTGAGGCAGGCATATGGTCCTCTCAACCTTTTATATCTTCATGTCACCACTCTCATAGCGTCGGATAGCAATTCAGCGAGTCCCATCTTAGACAAGCAATGGCAGCTGGGCTTGCAAATGGGATATTGAACAGATAGATCCAGTGCTCTCAACGAACACAACATTAGGATCATGCGAGGGTGTAAGAGCTTCCACAATTCCAACAACGCATACCTAGAGGCTTCCTATAAAGCCTGGTAGGGATATGGCACGCCATGTGGCTTGATAGAGTCTTCTGATGTGTTCTATGATTATATCAAGTCATGAGACTTACATCGAAGCAAGAAATAGTTCAGAGTAAGCACAATATACATACCAAAAGATCCCAGGAATTCGAGCCTAGAACAGCAAGGCTGGTGGTCAATTGAGATTGTCCATCGGCAAGGGGACGAAAGAGATTCGGCCCGATTCCGAATTGTCGGCCGATATCCAGAGACACTGGAACGGAGCCAGGCCAATTAATTGCTCTTGTGCAGTCCCGCATAAATATCGTGTATGCCCAATGTTCATGACAATCTCGCGATCATCAGGCGATCCCCTCTGATGGTCTGTTTATCCGTGGGTCAATCGCTTGCTCAGTGTGCAGCTCCACATGGCCAGCGGTACCTCCCAACAGTCGAACTTGCAGCTGCACAAGACCACCATCCACATGGTGACTAGGTCGGAAACAGCAAACCATCTTCCAAGAGCGAGCTTGGGGAGCCTTGAAAGACTCCACATATTCCCCTTTCGGAGAATCCCGACAGCTGTGGATGTTGGTGTTGGGGCCTTGGGGGAAATAAACCCCAACTGGATGTCGGAGGTTTCATGTCTACCGAGCCCCCGACGGAGTAACCTCGAGAGACCTCGAGCATGCATAACGCTTACTGTGGGACAATGTTCTTAGTCACGTAGCCCCATCTTGGACACTTCTTCCCCTTCTTTCTACTGTGTGCTCTTATCGAGTTCTCTCTTTTCTTAAGACTCCTTGTCGCAGTGCTCATCAAATACTGGCCGTCTGGCGTGCCTGCTTCTCCTTATGGCAGGCGGATGAAGTTGATCGGGAGGGCTTTTCATGTCTATGCTAATGTATGCAAACAGATGGTCACTTCCAGGTGGTCCATCTTCTCTATCTAGATTCGAGGGCTTTCCAGCGACGGCTTTTCAGAATCCAGGCAAACTGGGCATCGCGAAAATACTTCCATCCGGCATCCACTCATCAAGCTCCATACCCGTTCTTGCTGGCGATGGGTTTCCTTGCTGACCGCTCTCTGGCGGGGTTCGCTGTTGCTGTACATCATATCCATAGTGAGGAGGCAGCATTGCAGGCTGGTAGCCGGCAAAAGTATTCATGTGAACCATGTTTTGATAAGCTCCGCTCTGGTCGGGTTGCCATATCTGTTCCGTCGTTGGTGGCACGCCGTAATTGACATTCATCGCTTGGAAAGGGACCATAGAAGAGTACTCCGCCTTCATTACAAGTGACGCACTTGGCTGTTGTGGGTCAAATGGCAGCGGATTCTGAGAAGCGGCATGACTCGGAGAGATTGGCGTACCAGCGCTCAACTGAGGAACAAGCCCAGCATTTCTCTGCATCTGTTTCTGCTCAAAGCGATCATACCAATTTCGAGCCTTGATGGCGACAACAAGATACCATCGGCTGGGGATCTTGTACTTCTGACCACCGCTTGCCTCCGCTAGACGCCGGGTCATTGCGTCCAGATATTTCTCGACATTTACGGACTCGGCAGTCACAAACTCCCCTAGAGCGCCAGATCTAACGGAGAAGTAGATTTTGAGCAGAGACAGGACCGCTACTCCGACCCGGGTGTAGATGAGGTTGGGGATCTTCCGCAGCATCTCCGTGTCGCAGCCTAGGAAGAAGTCGAGCATCTCGTGGGCGGCGTTCAACCACTTGATCGTGAAGTCTACACGGACCGCACTCAGTGGCGTGCCTTTGGACTTGTCACTGTTCTCCAGTGATGGGAGAGTATAATATTGTTGCTTAATCGCATCAGGATCGCGATAACCTTCTCCGACAGCAAGCTCATAGATCGCGAGGTTACTGTAATGGTATTCGAAATTCATGGGAACTGATGTATGGTATTAGCTATTATACGTGCCCACATTGACCGCTTCAGGAGAAGTTTACCTGTATGCATCTCCATGGATAGATCTTTCTTCCATGATTGCATCCGGTTGTCAAACCACCTCAAAACGGCTTGCAGCCGCGACTCGGTGAGCGGGGCAGTCGAACTCGTGTCATCGAGTCCAAAGGATGTCATCGCCTCATCGACTACTCGCTGAAGCTCAAACCAAGTGGCCATGTGTCTATCGACTGCATTTGGTGAGCGCTCTAAATGCTTCACACACTCGCTCATCCAGTCATTGAAGAGAAGCAAATTCGGCCGGCGTGTTTTCATAGCGACACTGTCCTCCGTTAGCAGGTCAGTCTCAACAGCATCCGCATTGAAGCTTACATGGACGTCAAATGATAGCAAAACAAGATCGCTCTCGCTTGTTCCGCCATTGGCTCGTCATATGCTGTCTTTCTATTTGTCCTGCGACTGGAGCTTTGGGGCACTCGTCGTTTGGAAGCCAACCCAATTTCCAGGGCCATCGTGGCCGCTATATGAGTATACTGATAGAATTGCAGTTTCAAAGGAGAGTCGGGCGGGAAGTAGAAGACAATCATGAGCAGCAATGCCTGGACTAGTTCCAAGGACTTGTCCCCATTGATGAAGAAGCGTTCGGCATACACTCGAATCATCTCACGGTTGAGAGCAGCGGCTAGGTTGGCATCCAACGAGACTGCTGCTGCGGCAATGACTGAGAGAAACAGCACTGGCTTCGAGCAACGCAGTTGGTAAGCAGTTGTATCTGGAGGTAGTACAACGATTGGAGCAAAGGCCGTGAGCTCAGTGATAAAGAAGGCGACTAAATCGTTGGCATATTCCAGTGATATCAAGCCTTGCCCGACGACATCCCTTTCTAGAGTTGCTTCAAGCGAGTAGCTCGACGATACAGGATTGGAAGCTAAGCCGGGAGCGGCACCACCGTCGAAGGTATTCGAATATGGAGGGGTTGAGGAGAAGCCGGGTGAACAGTCCATGGGTCTAGCTGACCCCGATGCGCTGCTTGGAGGATCTGTGCCTGTGGGTACCGAATCATTGATACTCGGCCCTAGGTCGGGTTCCCGTGAGTCCTCTCTTTCGCTGCCGACGCTTTCGGCACTGCTTTCATCCACGCGTAACCTGTCCTTGAGTAGAGAGCGCATCTGTCGCATCTCTCTCTCTAGCTGAGCGACCCGCGAGTCAGTCCGCTTGCGTGGCCGCCGCCTTTGGGGCGCCACGAAGACACACGGTCTGTTGGCTTTCACACATCGTTGGCATTGGTTGGGTGTCGAAGGATCGGGTAAGCAACGGACTTTCAGTCCTCGACACGACTCGCACGATCGGTTCAATTGTTGCGCGGTCGCCGCCTGGGGTATGGCATTTGAGTCGCCTGGGGGGATTGTGGGTATTTTCGACATTTTTGGCCCCCACACCTTGCTACAAGGCGTAGTATCCGGACCACTGGTGATCGACGATAGATGCAAGGGTCGGATGATAAACTAGATCCAGATTAAGTGTGCACAGCGCGTGTTGGGGCTGACTAGGCGATATTGCTGGTCCTCAAGATTCGTCTCCAGAAGCGGCATGTAATCAAAAGTGGATGTGAAAGACGGAGATTAACATCGTCATTCCTATCTGACAAACCAGGTTTGAGAGGACTTCAGAAGTGATAACGTGGACGATATCGAGAGGATGGAAACAAAATCGATAGATCTATCCAAGGTAGAATCTGGGATGAAGACATCCAATTGGACGCCCGCCGGCAGGGGAAACTGCAGAACTCGCCATGTACCCGGTGCCGCAAGTAGTCGGAGTTGGTGCAGCAGCAGAATCCAGCTGAAGCAGTGGGACGCATACAAGCCTCAGTCATGTGAGAGTCCAGCCACAAAGGGGAAAGGCTCTTTAGCCTTTGTCTGCGCTTCTAAGGGCCAGGATGGTGCCATTGCTAAGAGGGGTTTGGCCTGTAGGAAAGAAGCCTAAGGCTAGTGCAATTTAGTCCCCTGTTCTCTTTGGTGAGCGGAAGGCCAAAGTGGAGAGATTAGATCAAGTCAGAACTATGGTACAGTTAGTCTGCCATCTTGGGTACACAGCTGGCGGGAAGATCCAAAGACCAATTAGTGCCAAATGAATGCTTACCCCATGAGAGCTACAGTCCTATGTCCCTGATTACAATTTAATGTTCAGTGTGTTGCTGGATACGGGGTGTGAAGTCCTATGCCGTTGAACGGGTTGAAGACGCCCTATACCGGCTCATAAAATGTCTCCATCAGAACAAAACTCTCAAAGTGGTAAGAGAAAAGTCTTGATGTACTTTGTAAGGGAAAAGACACGAGAGAGCCTACCTAGTTCTTGGTGCACCCCGTAGACGATACTTGATTAGTACTACTGGCCTCCCCAAATTAGCAGCGATAACCCCAAAGTCAAAGATAGAAGAGGAGGACATCCCAAACCTGACGAATCATCGGAACCGATTTCCCCGATGCGCCGGCACACTTCCTCCACATCCCGACCAATCAGGCAGTCACATGCGGCGGCATCGAGCGCCGCAAGGCACCACTTGGCCCGATGTGGTAATCTATAAGGGCCCGTGAATATCCTTGATTTTTTTTGTGGAGGCTCGTGTTTATCATGCTTCGGTTTCCTATAGCTGCTTGTCTCCTGCTAACTTTGGGTCGATCTTAAGCCAATTGGCGTATGCAAGTCACGGTCAATATCCTCTGATATATCTCACAGTCTCGTTTCGCCGGCGTTATCCTCCCCTACCACCTAACAAGTTTGTAGTTGTGACTCGACAGCTTGCCGGCAGGAGAGCAGTGCATTCGATTATCGAATGTCCAAGGCATAAGAGGATACCTGGGACACAAAGCAATCCAATAAATCTATTCACAACTATACGTAGCTTTCCTAAATCGGGCTGAGTGAGCTATTACTAGTAGCTCAGTGCTTGTGACTCTTCCACCCCTTTGTATGGCTTCATCTTTAAGGCTGACACTGCGTGCAGGCCGGTCATTAATGGGATGGTCACAGTGAAAGTAAGTCGGAAATATTTTTAGGTTTAGGCTCTACAGGAGTGTACAGGCAACATCCTCTGGATCAACTGCGTGTCATGAATCCTAAGGTTGAGCAACATTTCTCGGCAGCTTAGACCCGCCCCCGAGGATGCGATACTACCTTTTTGCGCGCTGACAAGGCATGTTCGGTAAGTACTTAGATGTTACTAGTTATGCATCCTATTTTTTGTTCTCGTGTACATGACTCGCATCTAAAACAGAGAATGTGCATATAGTTTGCTGACGACGAAAGAGACGCGATTCCACATTGTTGTGAATAGGGGATCCTGTTAGAGATCTCAATCGGTTCATTCATATTTGCTTGCTTATCTTACTAACGTAAATTCCTTTGGTCGATGCTGAGACAATGTGGTCCTTGGTCAGCGCCCCGAGACGGCAAGCATATGGCTGTGGCTTCTATTTATGTGAGAGGCCACGATAAAGGTAAAGACTGGCAGGAACCGCGAAGAGCAAGAATAGCATGATGAGCGACGATCGCCGGAGTAAATTCTAAAGCCAACGTTCTGTTCGATGCAGCGGAGGTCCCCCACTTTTATCACTGCAAGACTCCTCCCTGCCCTTACAGTTGCTGCGTGCAACGCAAAACCGTCACGCCGTCACGCCGTCACATTGGTGATGGGGGTTTAGGGGGGAAAAAAGCTTGACCGGAACAGTGATTGAAACCCATTCTCGTCATCCGTGCTAAATGTGATGACAGCAGCAGGAGGGCCAACTGTCACCTGGTAGAGACCAAATGGATGGTGAGCGGGTAATTGAAGGAAGGCATTGGGCCCTGGCGGAGAGGGGGGAAGAAATGCCGCTACATCAGGCTATGACGCGGCCCCAGTGTTTAGGGCCACTTTGTACGCATCTTAACACTATAAACTGCGAACCCAGGACAAAGGTAAACGCCATCGGACCAAGTCATTCGGAACAGGCCGTGTGAGATTCGTCATACTATTGGCCTGAGACTACGCACGCAAGGTACTAGTGTCGGTGGTTGGTAACAGTTGACTATCTACCTAGTCTAGTCGGAGATATCAAGACCGAGATGTATCGGTGTATTGGTGGTTGTATTGATGTCGTCCCAAAAACGGTCTTTCCATGACGATTTTTCTTCGTGTGAACCGACCAGGGCACATCCGTAGGTCGGACACCCAAGGAAACCAACGAAATCGCTGACACCAACGAGTCAGACAACACAAAGCGTGGCAGATTCTTCCAGGCTTTCCAGTCGGATCGGCACGGTAAGCCCAGTAAGCCCATCGCCAAGGCTGGCAAGGCTGTTCCAAGTGTTGTCCAGCGTACTCTGTAGGCCAGCTCCTTGCCACTCTTTTGGCTGGACGGTAACTGAGCACGCGACCGGGCCCTCCCCCGTAACAGTGGCACGCCGGTTTGGCGGCGGTTCTTTTTATACGTCTCTTCCCTGCCGATCGCCCTGGCGATTCGTGGTTTTTTTTCTAGGCGCCCCCCCCCATTCGTAGTCAAGTCTTCATTATTATTGACTGTTGTGATTGCTCCCTCTTATGCGCCGCACTGATTACGTCGCTTTCTCTTGATTAATTATACTCTTGCTTCTTGTTCATCATTCTTCTTCCATTTCTTCTTCTTCCCCCTTCCGCCTCTGTTCCTATTCTAACACACACATACATTTTTTCTCCCTTCTCGAACTGAGTGGTTCCTCTAACTTGTCTTCACCTCCTCCCCCTTTGGCCTTTCGGCCCTTCAACAAACTCCGCCCCATTCCGGTTTTATTAGCAGCACGGACATTCCCCGTCTTATCTACAGCATCGTGCAACCTCGGATAAGAGCATGCACTTTCCGGTCTCTCAACATTGAAAGAACAAATATCGTCTATCGTTTCCCGCCACTATGTGGTCTTCGACACCCCGTTTGCTTCTCGGCCTCTGTGGGTTTTTATGTGCCGTTGGATCAGCTAGCGCCGATGTCGATTTCATGAGTGTCCGACCTGACATGGTCAAGGATTACTCCGGAAAAGGGGGAGAACCGGGAGAGAAATACTTCAGTAAGTCTGACATGATCCTGCGGTTGCTATCGGCTTTGTCTAACAAGTCACAGAGGAATCGAGGTATGCTATAGGATCTACTTGGGCGGTGTCTTTCTGTTGGCTTTGACTAACTCTAATCGAAACTAGCTTCCACTACCACTATGATGGACGGTACGTCTGGTCCACCACGCTTGAATCCCACGATTGCTGATCCCCTTGTTAGCTTCGCAGATGAGCCTCTTTCCGAGGAGGAAACGGTTCCGCACCTGTCGGAACTCATCCGGACCTATCTTTCGACAATGGCAGACCTTGGGGCTGAAACCTGGATAATGCATGGAACTCTGCTGGCTTGGTGGTGGAACCAGAAGGTTGTGACACAAAACCATGGGTGTTTACGATGCGCCGCCCGCTAATGGATGGACAGATCTTCCCATGGGACAACGATCTCGACGTTCAAATTTCTGAGCCGACCATCCATTTCCTTGCCGATTACTACAACATGACCGAGCACCACTTTGAAATTTCAGGAGTCGACGGCGGCCGAACCTATTTACTGGAGATCAACCCGAACTATGTCGTCAGATCGACCGATGACAAGCTGAATGTGATCGATGCGCGGTGGATAGACACATCGTCTGGGCTGTTCATCGATATCACTGCGGTACGCAAGGACGATGAGCGGAGGGAGAAAGACCGTGAGCCTGGTGCTTTGATGTGCAAGGATGGCCATCGGTTTGATGTAGGTGGCGCGTGAACCGGTGACACAACAAAGTGGCTGACTTGAAGTTAGGAAACCGAGATTTTCCCACTGCGAAACAGTTACTTCGAAGATGTGCCAGTCAAGATTCCGTTCGAATACGTTCGCCTGTTGAAGAAAGAATACGGTTCGAAGTCGATGACTGCTTCCGTGTTCCAAGGGTATGCTTCTATTCAACTCCATTTCCTTCGCTCTCGCTAATGCGTGGCACAGATACCATTTCAACCAGCAAACCCAAGTATGGGATAAGATGAGGTAGGTCTGATGCACCCGGGCCGTTCGCAATTCATGCTTACACGTTCGGGTTTAGTCGGAAGAGGTACTTTGGACGACGGGAGGTCGACATTCCTGTTCGGACCACGCCCCTCGGGCGCCTGTTCAGGGGTTGATCGAGCGACTGTACGATATCGACCGAGCTCCTTTGATGCGCTTGTATCACATCGGAGCTTGTGTATGACGGTTACGATATGGACTGGCCCAGCACCTAGACTTTCGACTTTCTACTTTTCTTTGCATATACGGCGTTTGCCTTCGGTGCGCTACCAATTCCGCATGTTGGCCATATATGGCGTTTGGGAATGTTTCTATATATACTTTGGATCTTGTTTGTTTACTCGGGGACATCGGACATGGAACATCATGTGAAAACGTGGTCGCCCATATTTATTTGGGCTCCTGCGCATCAAAGCCCATTGAGTGGCTTCTGTAAATATATCATATAATACGACTTACTACTTATTAGTACTACTTATTAGTACTACTTTATGGTGCGAATGTATATAGTGAGGGTGGGTCTCAATTACAACTAATTGGGTGTCTGCGATCAAAATAGAAGTTAGTACTCGATGGACACCCTTGCTGGTTTCGTCTTGGCTCTACACTATTTTCAGCAGCCACCCCATAAGCTTGGACACTACCACAACGATATCCATTGTCAAATAACAGACGAACAGACAGGAACATCTGTCGTGAGAAGTTGTTGAATGCACTCATACCGAGAGGGGCTGACTGCGCCTTTTGTAGAATCACACAGCAGATCAATACCAAGTACCAACGGATCAAATTCTCGTCCGCGGACCTTCCGCGGACCATCAAGGAGACCAGTGCAGTTTTGAGATACAGTCGGAAAAAGCTTGAGGGCGTCCGGAAATAGAAGCGTGTTGACTTGGCCCGCGGACTTTGGCGGTTAACTCCGATTTTGATCAGATAACTACTACGGAGCACAGTGTAGGAATAATCCGGTGGTGACAAGCAGCAGCAATGACCATCTAGAATGGCGGCATCTCGCTAGTGACGTCTTGTCTCTACACTGACACTGCATGATCGCCCCGAATCCCGCAGCCAACAAAGTCCGAAAATCGCGCCGTCTCAAGCTTATTCTTTATCTTTGATTTTTGCCCTGCTCCTCCCCATCCACGTGATTGTCAGATGGGATTAGTAAAGCAGGGCTAGACGTGGCCAATCACATAGCATCAAACCAAAGCGGCGGGTCCAGAACCATCAAGGTAGAGCCAATAGCGAGAGACCATCCATCCCGGGGTTCCACTCAAGTATGAGTCGATGACCGAAGATCCAAGTCAGGCGCGACAAGTTGATAATTTATCTAACCATTATTGTTGAAGTCAAATCCTTTATTTCTCACTCTGCTTTTTTCTACCGCTGTTCCTGTGTTCTGTTCCATGTCCATCACTCCTCTACTACTACACATTCTCCCTGCGTGAGGATGCGGCTTGGTGGGGATCCTGTCATTATCAGCAACAGTTCCACGCCATGTCCACTTCGTCTGTGATCTCACCTTCAGCCCCATCGTCCCTCTCGCCCAGGAACGGGTCTGACGTTGTGCCTGGCCCGCATACCAGCCACGACGCCCACGGCATCCCCTCCCATTCCGCACAAGACCACAGCTTGCGCAGCTGCGTCACCTGCCGTCGGAGAAAAGTTCGCTGCAACAAGAAAACCCCTTGCTCCAACTGCGTTAAGGCCGGCATCCAGTGTATCTTTCCCCCGCCGGGAAGGGCACCGCGCAAAGTGAAACGCCCGCAAGATGCGGAGCTCCTGTCTCGCTTAAGGCGCCTCGAGGGCGTCATTGAACATCTTAGTGAAAAGAAAGCGACTGGTGCTGCGGCATCTTCTTCTGATACTTCTTCCCCACGTGTACAACAGCACCCACAAAATCCACCCGCACCCCCGGCTAATGCGCAGGCCTCGGCGCCTGAAGGCGACGGAGATGGCTGCCCACTTCTTATGGATGCAGCCAAGCTGGATCCTACCAGACCTATAGCGCCTCGGAATATCGAGCATGAGTTTGGTCGATTGGTTATCGACGAGGGTCGAAGCCGTTACGTTAGCAACCGATTCTGGGCGAGTCTCGGAGATGAGGTGAATACTACTCCCTGTCCTTCTCTTATATCTGTAACGATGCTAATGTCAATAGATTGAGGAGTTGCAAGATATCCTAGATCCGTCGTCTTCGGACGAGGAAGACTATTCGTCTCCCGAGACATCGTCCAGCCAGTCGGCCAACCATGATGGCTTTCTATTCGGGTTCTATTCCGTTTCCCACTCACTACACGATTTTCTTCCGCCGAGGCCCCAGATTCCCTTGTTATGGAATACCTGGTTGGAAAACGTGGCGCCCTTGATACCTATCGTGCATAAAGCGAGCGCCAGGCAGCTATTTACTACGGCTGCCCAAGATCCAAATTGCTTGGATAAGAACTTTGAGGCGCTATTTCTTGCAATGTGCATGGTCGCGATCATCAGCATGTCGCCGAGCCAGTGCTCATCTCACCTGGGAGAAGAGAGGGATGTGCTTGTCAAGCGATACCGGTTCGCAGTCGAGCAGGCACTTTCCAAAGCAGATCTTTTGAACACGCAAAACATCACTCTCCTACAGGCTGTGGTGATTTTCCTGATAGGCGTTCGTCGCGAGGACGACACCAAATTTGTCTGGTCTATGACAGCGCTTGTTCTTCGCCTTGCGCAAGGACTGGGTCTTCATCGGGACGGCACCAACTTTGGCCTGAAGCCTTATGAAACGGAGATACGCCGACGACTATGGTGGCACATCTGCTTATTGGACATCCGGGCCGCAGAGGATCACGGGTCTGATGCGCAGATTCATGAACGATTGTACGATACTCGACTCCCACTGAATATCAATGACGACGACATTACACCGGACATGAAAGAGCCTCCCAAGGAGAGAGTGGGCTGGACGGAAATGACATTTTGCCTGATTCGCTGCGATATCACGGTCGCTGTGCGTCGAGTGAGCTACACTTGTCCAAACGGCCATTTCGTTCCGGCAACTCGGCAGCTCAACCCTGATAACTGCTCCAAGATGATCCGGGCGATCAACGACCGTATTGAAGACCGATATATCAAACATTGCGACATGAATGTCCCGATTCAGTGGGTTTGCGCGACGATTGGTCGCCTCATCCTGACCAAGCTGTGGCTCGTCATTCATCATCCGATGACCAGGCCTGAACGGGGCCTAACGCTGAGCCACGCCAATCGCGAGAGCTTATTTGCTACATCAGTGGAGGTAGCCGAGTTCCAGCGACTGCTGGATGGCGACGTCAAAACGTACAAATGGAGCTGGCTCTTTGCCACGAACATGCAATGGCATGCCATTGCCTTTGTGCTGTCGGAGCTTTGTGTCCGCCCACTCAGCCCTCTTACCGACCGAGCATGGAAATGTGTGAGCACCCTGTATACAGAGTGGATCAAAAACAGCAAACAGCGGAAAGGCATGCTCTGGCGTCCACTTTCCCGCCTGATGAAGCGAGCAGCCGCGTTCAGAGCTAAGCAAGAGGAGATGCGCGCGCAGATGAGTTCCAGCATGATTGCAGCTCACGATACCACAATTCCGAATTGCCCTGGACTCTCAATTATACAGCCCCCGGTTCTGCCCCGAGCACTGGACTTTCAGGCTTCACCAACAGGCCAGGAGAAGGAGTCTTTGCGCGGTCTGCCTGAGAACGGCGGAATCGATATCGACCTGCGCGGCGGACCAGTTAACGTGATCAACGAATTATTCCCCGACACGGACTGGCTAAATCCTGCCACGGCAGCCAGCATACAGCAGCAGGAGTGCTCGGGCGCGTCGATGGACACGCTAGTGAGACCGGCGGAGCCGAGCGAGACCCAGCAGGAGATGCCTAATGCGAATCTCAACTGGGAAGAGTGGGATCAGGTTATGACTGATTTCCAGATGGACCTGCAAGCGTCCAATACGCAGAATCCTTTTGGCAACGCCCTGGATTGGCTTGCTTGATGATACCAGTTGATGTGTTGATACTTTGATGGCCCTGGTGGCTATTATCGGCATCATGGGGATGCCTCTGTACTGAATGTCTCCTCTCTATACGACCACCAAAACCTCTCCATTCACGATAATGAGAAAGTTAGCTAGGTATGAGCTAAAAGCTAATGAACGAGTTATGTATGTACTATGTGCCTTGTTGTAACGCAGCCGAGGCAGTACTTTACCTGTATCACCACCCAAGTAACGAGTATAGCAACAATGAAATGAACAAAACCACTCCTATTAAATCCCTAAATAAAAACCACTCATCATATCTCTCCCCACAGATCAACAATCAAACCAAACAATCCCCCAACAAAACAGTAATAACAGTCCCGATCTATAAATCACGTGACACCGCGTAACCACCACCCGACAGGCCAGCTTGCGTAACTATACCTCCACCTCTCCCCTTCCCCCATCCTCTTTCTCACCTTCAATCCAACAACCCCGACCTCAATTCCCATTCTCCCAGAGAAAGAGAAAAACAAAGAAGACACTAAAATGGCCCCGAAACGCTCCGCAGCAGCAGCAGCACCAGCAACAGCAGGCCCCGTCCCCGCGCCCTCACCACCCACCATGCCCTCCGCATCCTCCGCACCGGCAGCTTCCTCTCTCTCCTCCGGCCCCAAAACCCTCACCCAGAACTCCTCCATCTACGACATCGCCCACACAGTCTGGCAGCAGTACCTGGCGACCACGCCGCAGCGCACAATGCTGCTAGATGCGTTCATGGGATTCTTGGTGCTTGTCGGTGGTGTGCAGTTTGTTTATTGTGTTGTTGGGGGGAATTATGTGAGTATACCTTTATAGCCACCCCCCCCCCCCCCCCGGGTTATGGATGAGTTGGGAAGAGGGAGGGTGTAAGGATTTGGCTAATATTGGGATCTTTGTGACAGCCGTTCAATGCCTTCCTGAGTGGTTTCTGTGCTGCCGTTGGTCAGTTTGTTCTTACGGCTAGTTTGAGGATGCAGACTAGTGGTGGTACGACTTCGTCGACTGGAAGTGTGAGTGGTGGGAAGGGGAAGGCGGGGAAGAAGGGTGCTGCGGCTGGTGCTGGGGAGGAGGGGAGTGGTGTTTCGCCTGAGAGGTGAGTTTATTTACTTTACTTGGGTGGTTTCTTTGGGGTGAGACTGGATTGCTAACTGTGTGTATAGGGCATTCGCGGATTATGTCTTTGGGAGTCTGATTCTGCATTTCTTTTGTATTAACTTCATTAACTAGAGGTCATCGGGTCTGTGGGACATTGTGGATATGGATGAGATTTGGTAGAATGGATGGAAAGGTGGATATAAAGTGACAGGAGAGGAGAGGATAGGATAGGGTTCAGGCTGTTTCCCTGGTGGAGTAGCCTGGTCTGCTCTGTTTCTAATCTGAGTTGGGTGAAGGTAAAACAAGTCGAGTATCTGTTATTGCGTTATGTTAGCTAGCTACTATTTATACCTGTGTATCAATGTATGGATCTACTGTTTATCCTCAGCTTCACATAGATAGTATCAACTCGTAATCTATTCAATATATCCCTGGGTATAGTATATTCGATATTCTAGTATAATCAAAAGGCCCGTCCTGGTTTCCGCTTAATCTGCGGCTTCTTAACCACGCTTCCGCCTCCACTTCCACCGTTGCGCGCACCACCACCACTACTCGAGGCCGTCACACCCCCTACACGTCTTGCTGTCGCGACAGGCCTCCGCACAACAGACCCCACTTCAATCTCCTTTCTGCGTCTGGATGGATCGTTCCTCTCCGCCTCGCGCTGCTTCTCGGCTGCGGCGCGTTCGCGGTCCGCCGCCATCTGAGTCTCGATCTCCACGCGCCGGTTGAACTCTTGTTCGGTGATGCGGCGCTCGCGCTGAGAATATCCCTTTTCTTTGACGGAGTAGAAGACACCTCCGAGTTCGGCGAGCCACTATTACCGGATGTCGTTAGTATTTATTGTATATGGGATAGGGTGGGGACTTTACATGTGGATCTACAGCAGTCACGGTAGACATGTACTCCTTGCTGGTGAGGATCAATTCGTGGTAGACCACGTACTCCGGGACATATCCCAGACCGTAGAGAGCACTGGTCGGGTGGAGTTGCATGCTGACGCTGGTTCGGAGGTTGAGGAACTCGCCGATACCCTTGACGCGCGCGGCTTGGTGGTAGAAACCCGAGCAGATGCATTTGCGGATCTCGTCCCAGTCAGTGCCGCAACTGACCAAGGGCATCTTCTGCACCGTCATGATGTCGTGCAGCTGGTCGCGGACTTCGCGCGCCCGCCGCAGTGCCTTGGCGTGGAGGAAGTGGCGTGTGCACCAGCCGTCGGAGTAGCCGTTTGCTTTCCATTGCGTGTACACGTGGAGTAAAGTGAGGTGGTCGGATTCTGGGACGAAGAATTTCTCGCGCGCGGCGTCGGATTCTTCTTGTCGCTCTCTGGGACGGTAGAAGACGCTGGGGACGGATAGCATAGATACGATGGTTAGCATTTCCTCGCTGCAGCCGTAGGTTTCTGCGGCCGTGATGATGAGCTTCGCGAGCGGGGGGTCCATTGGGAATGGTGTCATTCGACGTCCTAGTGGTGTGAGGTCGCCGAGATTGTCGAGTGCTCCGAGTGACCAAAGCTCGAAGAGGGATGTGGTGATTGTCTCCTGGGGTGGGGGGTCCATAAAATCAAAGTCAAGGAGGTCTTTGACGCCAAGGGATTTGAGAAGAAGGACGGTGTTGGAAAGACTGGTCCGCTGGATTTCCGGAATCGTTTGCAGGTATAGCTCGTTCTTATACGCCACTTCGGTATACAGACGATATGCCTTGCCCGGTCCCGTACGTCCTGCTCGGCCAGAACGCTGGTTGGCATTGGCCTGTGATATAGGCGTGATCTGCAGAGTGTCCATGCCCATCTTGGGGTTGTACACCTTAAGTTTGGAGTACCCCGAATCCACGACGAACATGATACCGTCAACTGTCAGACTGGTTTCAGCAATATTGGTGGCAACAATCACTTTGCGCACACCAGGCTCAGCCCGTTCGAAAATTTTGGCCTGTTGCTCGGCAGGCATCTGACTGTAAATGGGAAGAATGCTCAATTTTGGCGGGTCGTTCAGCAGCTTTAACCGCTCATCAACCAGCTCGCATGTCGCTTCAATATCTTCTTGACCTGTCATGAACACAAGAATATCACCGGGACCTTGCGACACGTGGATGGCCAAGACCTGCTTGACCGCGCTGTCAACATAGTCCTCGCATGGTGTACGCGAGAAGTGAACATCGACAGGAAACGTTCTTCCGGGAATGATAAACTCCGGTGCGCCACCGTAGAATCTGGAGAAGCGCTCTGCGTTCATGGTGGCCGATGTGACGATAAGCTTCAAGTCCCTGCGTCGAGCTAGGACCTTCTTGAGAAGACCCATGAGCACGTCTGTGTTCAGCGCTCTCTCATGCGCTTCATCCATGATGATACAAGAATACTTGTCAAGGTCCTGCTGGACAAGTGACTCTCGTAGAAGAACACCATCAGTCATGTACTTGATGACCGTCTTCGGGCCTGTGCAATCTTCGAAACGAATAGCATAGCCAACTTCATCACCAAGATCAACCTCCATTTCCTCACTGACACGCTTGGCAACACTCATAGCTGCCACTCGACGAGGTTGTGTGCACCCGATCATGCCAAACTTCGAATAACCGTCCTCGTGCAGGAACTGCGTCAGCTGAGTTGTTTTTCCAGACCCCGTCTCACCAACCACAACCACAACCTGGTTATCTCGAATGACGCGCAACAGATCCTCTCGGACCGCAAACGCCGGCAGGAATTCCCTCTGCTCCCGGAGCGTCTTGCTCTTGCTGAACGAACTTTGTCCACCTTCATCCTTTTTCAGATGTTGGGCAAACTTGTTTCCGCTCTTATAGGCATCCTCCACGGGCATAGCGACCGCACTGTCACCCTCATCCTCCTTTACACCCATGAGGTTTCCCAGCGCCGTTCCTGCCATCGTTGTCGCCTCCTGCGCTTGCTTCTGGCGTTCCCGCTGCTGACGTCGTTCGCGAACCACTTTGCTTCCTTTCCGACTGAAAACTGCCATATCACTCTGCGGGTCTCGGACAGCTGAGATGGGCTCGAGCTGCTTGGTGAAGATCGTGCGGCCATCGAGGAAAGGCGGACGGAGGTCATGGACCAGCAAATGAACACGGGTGCCTTCTTCATCTTCGGGCATGAAGTCGCCATCAAAATCGCGTCTCTGGGCGACACCAGATGTGAGCATTCGGTTCGTTTCCCAGTTGTCGATATCCTTGCGCTTTGCGTCGCGCAGCTGTGGCGGGAGATTGGAGCTCTTCAGCCTTTTGGCTGGAGGCTGATCGTTGGAAGCCATGATGGTGTGTGATTTATGATCGAACAAATACGATCGCTTACTAGAGAAATTGATATGTTAATGCTTCGCAGGGGGCCACAGCTGTTTGCTCGAGCCCTCCCGCCGATAGTTGGAGAAGATGCAATCGCCGCGAATTGCGGATTCCATCGTTTCTATCGGAGTTGCGGCAAACACTGCAAACATCGCCGCCCGCTTCGTCACGTGTAACATCCCCTCGCAAGAACAGACAGAAGATAGTGTGGAAAATGTAAATCATAGAATGAGAGCTCTGGTGATTAGTTATTTTCAATTGTACTGCTTCTTCTTTGTTTCTGCATTAGTAGTTGTTTGTTCGTTTAGCGACGCAGACGGAGCTGCAACAGAGCGACGCCGCAACCACCGCCGATCCATATCGAAACTCCCCGCATCGCAACTCCGGCTTTGCAACTGCGCTTTCAAACAGAATTCGACATCATGGCCAGCCAAGCACAAGTCAACCCCAAGAGGCAACAGGGTATGTCTTTAGTTTCTATCTGATTTGCTGTCGCCATTTTAAAGAAGCCAAACTGATTCGAAGCAGAGCTCCAGCTCCAGTACTCCAACTACAAAAACACGCTACAACAATTGGCGCAGAAGATTGGTGACATCGAGCAAGAAGCAGAGGAGCATAAGTAAGCTGCCCTATTGGAGTTTTTCTTGCTTTCAGGTTTTGCACAAGAAAGTGCTTTTTTGCGCTTAGTTAGGAACAGCAACTAACGCACACTCAACGCTAGGCTTGTTATCGAAACCCTCGACCCCCTTCCTAAGGACCGGAAATGCTTTCGGATGGTGAACGGTGTTCTGGTAGAACGGACAGTTGAGGACGTTCTTCCGTCTCTCAAGACAAACTCGGATGGATTGAAGCAGGTCTTGGAGGAGCTATTGAAGCAGTACAAGTCGAAGCAGACGGATCTGGATAACTGGAAGGTAGGCAAATTAGTCTCTGGTGGTCCACGTATGTGGGATGCTAGATGGATTGCTAACTGTTCTGTTCGTTTTACAGAAGAAGAACAACATCCAGGTTGTACAGCCTTAGAAGCAACGGTGCTTGTGTTATCTCACGGTTTCTGTATCCTCTTCATGCAGCGTTATACACTGAAAAATAATATCTCTATAGTAAAATCATGTAATTCTAGACTATCCGATCTGCTATCCTGTAGTAAATCAGAAAGCATCGTAGATGAAGGTTAAACTAGGCATGCAGCAAGTAGTATACAAAATACCATCATTGAAGACAAACTTGGGGAGGGCCTGCGTTACTAATCTGCCCTTCCGCCAGTCTTCATCTACAATCACACTTGAGCGGACAACGTATCCATGATCTAGCATCATCAAGATGAAATCGCTTCGCTGCGCATCTACATCTAGGAATATGTGACAGCATGTCACAGCGCCGCCAATTCTCTAGTTGCGATCCATGCCGTCGCTCCAAGCGACGCTGCTTTTTCGCCTCTCCCCGAGGAGGGAAGTGTACTCATTGCCAACGACTGGGCCATTCATGCACCTTTGACTTTGCCAGATCCCGGAAAGCAAAGCCCAAGCAAAACCTAGTGCGGTCTTCCCCGTTGACAAATGGCAATGAGCTACCAGAGATCCCACTTCTAGGCTTTGGCAGTCCTGATGGTTACTATCAAGCCGGCTCCACGCCCCCGGGGGATACGCTGGCCCCGTGGTTCAACCTCGGCGAAGGCCATAATGCACAGGAGAATCATGACGATATCCTGGACATTGATCTGGCGAAACGACTGACGTCGAATGTTACACATCCAACGCAAGTGTCAAGCGAGGCGCAAATGTCCGTCCGCAGCAATTTGTCGGACAGAGTGCCCTACGCGATGCCGTTTCTTGCCGGTAGTTCACTGACGAGTCCTGTTCGTTTGCTGAATTCCAAGGTGGATGCAACTATCTTAGATGATCGGCTGGCAAGAATCTACCATGCCATCATCACGGGATGTGCTTCTCGGTTTGTAGACTACGACTGCAATCTGTATGCAACGACGTCACACTATCGATTGCAAAGTTGGAGTGAAGGGTCGTCGCAAAGGCATACGCCTGCTACCTTGGATAATTCTACAAACACACCGTTTACTAATACCCCTGCTTCGGTTGCACAGCTAAATGCCATCTCCTTCCCGGATTCGGAGATGCCATCAAATGATGTCTCCTGCACGTTCACTGTCATCGGGGCCGTCCGTTTCCTTGATCATTTCGCTGGTCTCTACGGCAATCGACTCAGTGCAACCGCGCGTAGACAGTCTGATGCCGCGCTGAAATCAGTGCTTCGCACATTCTCCCTTCAGTGGCTACCTAGCGAGAGTACATCAGCAGCTGATAGTATCTTGCAGGACAGTATTCACGGGATACCCACGAGCGAGGCATCCAAGAACGCATTCTACGATTCTTGGTTTCAGGCACGGGAGATTATCTCACAAGCACAGTCTGTCCGATCGTTCAGGGTCGTCTATGCTATCCTGCTCTTTTGTGGAATCACCATACCGGCTAAAGCTCCAGTCGAGTCAGCCCGCAAATTCCTTGACAGCGGCCTGCAAAGCCTTTGTTCGCTGAATGAGCTTATCAGGCAACACTGTCATACTCTTGGAGCACACTCCATATACAGTGGTCTGCTGGAAGCCAGTCTCAATGCCGTGCATTGGGGTGGATACATTCGTGACCTTGGGGCATCACTCACCACGAATCGTCCATGCAGACTGCCTATTCCGGGTCACAGTAAAGGTAAGCTCATCTGCCATGGGATTTAGCCTCAGCTACAGAATCTGACTTGAATAGTGCTTTTCAGTACTGGCTCGGTCTTGTCCACATTCGATTGGACCAATGACCACTGTTTCCCGCCCGGTCTGGATGACAGCATCGCATGCATTTGTCAAAAGGCAGTTGCTGAGGCGTTTTACATCTGCAGACAGATAATCGAGGTCAAAAACCTACTACACTGCGATGCGTCTTTGTTTTGCATGGAGGATGTTGCCTCAACAGTGGCAGCCGTGAGCAAGTTCAACCACCAGTTCCGCCCGTTCATTAACTACTGCATCAACAACCTGGAACGTCTTTCCTTACCCTCTAGGACAGCTTCCGGTAGGAACTTAAAGCACTTGCTCTTCTCATTTGCTGACTATTGAACAGTCTCGCTCGTATTATTTTGGGACCTGAGTACCCTCATCTTAGCCGAGGCGTTGGCTCTCGACAGGGAGAGCGATTCTGTTGACGACACTATCATCACAAGCATGCGCATTTATCAAGCTGAAGCGGTGTCATCAGTCACGAAAACAGTAGAATGCGTGCTCTCGCTAGCGCCCGACTCCGCCTTCAACATTGAAAACGGTCTTGATGCCGAAGTCCCTCTCATCGCCTATCACATTACCCCGAGCTTAACGGCAACGGTCTACCAAAAGTCCATTGAGACCTTGATGCACTTTCAGCAATCGCCGCTCTATACTGGAGAGATAGTGGACGAGGATTGGCAAGGTCAGGTTGATATTGTGCTGAAAGGTCTCAGCTCACTAGGCGTGACCGTTGGCGGATCCGAGGCGGCCGAAAGAGTTTTGCAGTCACTAATGCCGCGATATGGAGACATTCTCTCTGAGTGCTGGACCTCTGATTTTTGCACTTGATTGGTGTTCCCCGCCACATGTGAAGTACAGCGGATCCGACATGCGGCGTCGGCTAGGATGTACCGGCGAAGCTAGAGACTACAACCACGCTCTATACAAGGGCAGTGCCATTATGCCTATTCCAAGGCTAGGGAAATTAAACAGAGGTGCAAGCGCTGCGATCACGAAGCTTAGCTTACTTGCAGCATGTTGAGGATGCCACTACTATTATCCTGCCCAGATGCGGGATTCTGTTCGCCGCAGTAAAGGAAGCCCAGGCACCCTATCTTCCCAAATAAACGCTTATTATACCAACAACTAATGCTGCAATATTAAATTCCACATGAATCCATAGCATACATACTGTGAGTCTCATAGTTCCTTCTGTCCGCATATATCATTGGAATGTTATCGGATCCGCTCTGTCGGTTCCGACTATCGGTTCCGCAATCCAGAACTTTTCTCGAAATGCAGTCTTCCTATCCTCGATATCATTGAACAATTCCTAGTTTTGTTACTGGCAATCAATTGGCTTCACTTCTTCCAGAGTCAATTTTCTTACTCTACCCAAACAACAATCCACCCTTATACAAGCCTTCCCAGCACCTACCGTCCCAAAGATATATATCACACCCCACACTACCTTCTATATATACTACAATACTACAATGTCTACAACTACAACCACACCACCCCTCCCAACCCTAATCTTCATCCCCGGCGCCTGGCATCAACCCACCTGCTACTCCAAACTCATCACGCACCTGCAAACCCACCACCCAGACCTGCACTGCACCACCATCACCCTCCCCTCAACAACCGGCGACCCCGCCGCCACATTCAAAGACGACCTCGACGCCACCCGCGCCGCCATCATCACCGAAACAATCCACCACGGCCGCAATGTCGTCCTGATCGCGCACTCCTACGGCGGCATGGTCGCCAACAGCGCCATCAAAGGCTTCACCTCGCCCTCATCACCCTCATCCGGCATCATCATCGGCCTAATCCTCATAGCCTCCGGCTACACCTTAACGGGCCTCTCCTTCATGGACCCCTTCCTAGGCCACCCGCCGCCCTCCTGGCGCGCAAACCACACCACCGGGTTCGCCGAGGTAGTCACTTCCCCGCGCGAGCTCTTCTACCATGACCTCCCCGAGGAAGAAGCCCGGTACTGGGTATCGCAGCTCAGACCGCAAAGCCTGAAAGCGCTGTTCGAAGGCGGCGAGTACTCGTACGCCGGGTGGAAGGATGTCCCGAGCTGGTATATTGGAACTGGGGAGGATAAAGGACTGCCGGTACTGATGCAGAGGGTAGGCGTGGGGATGGCGAAGGGGATGTGTCCGGGGTTGAGGGTGGTGTATAGGGAGGTGGAAGGGGCGAGTCATTCGGTGTTTTTGAGTCGGGTGGAGGTTGTTGGCGGGTTGGTTTGGGAGGCGCTGGGGGGGTTTATGGGGAGGGAGGTAGAGGGGGATGGGGATGGGGATGGGGATAATTGGAAGAGTCAGGGTGTGGTTGTGCCTGAGGCGGATGTTTGGAGGGTTTCGACGTGGTTGAAGTATGGAGTGCCGGCGGTTTTGGGGAGGGTGGTGGGGTGGGGGTTTGGGTTGTATGGCTGGGTTAGGGGTGGGTAGTAGATATGTCTGTACTATATGGTATGGAGTTGTTGATTAATGTATATATGTGGCTGTGGGTTGTCTGGTTCTTGTGGATCGGGTTCGTTGTCTCTTGCTTAGTTTCGCGTCTAGGAAATATCTTCGCCTTCATGTGATGACAGTCACTGTCCACGGTGTGTGTATGGATGTATGTATGATCCTAGCGGTGTAGTAAGAGGAACTGATACATTACAATAGATAGAAGCACACTGCCTGTATGATGAAATCCAAGTAATCTATGCCATCATACTACGTCGTTCCATCCGTCTCATGTTTATCTGAACTCCTACTAGTCAAGAACTACTAACGTGTGATGTATGACTTCACCGATAGAATCACCAGGAAGTATATACCGAAGATACACATCGTATCACACTACTATTAGCAGGAGGCAAGTATCCACCATCAACCTACGTACCCAACCCTTCCTCATCATCAGCCTTTACGATTGGGACACTAAGGACTCTCTGAACAACTAATAGTTATATACGATCTTCGAACTGCATAGATACCCGAACCCGGGGCAGTTCTTTATGCCTGAGAAACCTAAATTTAAATTGAAGCAAGGGAAAAAAATAGAAAAAAAAATCACGTCTATGGTTCGTTTGTTTCTTCTTTCCTCTGTAGTAAATAGGGTGGGAGTCATGCAAAGCCCACCCACATTTCAGCATCAATTTCGTCATTCGTGATCGTCATCATGTACTCCTAAGTGTGTTCAGTCCTACCGCCGAGATTTCATTCATGGCCACACCATCCAAAAAAAAAAAACCAATACCAAGCAATCCAAAAAGCCAAAAATGCAACCAACAGGGTGAACAGATAGCCCTGGTCCGAGCGCCGACTGAGTGGCGGATGTTGTTATAGTAATAAAAACAGGTATATCGTAGTGGTAAGAAAAAGGGGGAGGCGAAAATATCAGAATCAGTAGGGGTAAATGACAAATTATGACATGGTACTCATCGAACATGGACCGTATACGCAAAACAGTGATAGCTGAGAGGGCGGGTAGCATGCATTGACGTCTAACGGTCAGACATGTAAGACGTCAAGGCATGCTAGTGCTCAGAGACTATCGGCGAAGAAAAATGAGCTTCTAGAGCGGGGAGGTGTGTGAGGGTAAGAGTGCGGCTTGCTCTTGCAGCAAGTTGTGTAGTTCAACGGATGTGGTCAGTTGTAGACCTGACTCCTCGAGTCATCAACGGCGCTCATCCAGCATATGTGGATTGCCGCCGTTCGGGGGGCGGAACCGGGTACTCCTCGTATGGCTGTCGCATGTAAGCATCGCGGGATGGGATGTAATCTGGCCCCACCTCTCGCGCATACCTGTACTCTTTGTCCTTGGGTGAACGGATCTCGCCATACGTAGGCCGGCTCGAGGATTGCCGGGACATACTGGGACGAGCAGCGGACTCATAGCGCATGTGTTCTGTGGGGTAGGTGTAGGTGCTACTCCGAACGGGAGGCTTCGGCATAGGGCGCTCTTGATGTGGCGGTGAACCCCCCCTTGCGTATCTTGGGGACTTCTGGGGTAGTGGTATACTGGGTTCTCTGAGCACGGTGTCCGGTTCCGTCACAATCTTGTAGCGAGTCGACTTGGGCGGACTCTCGCCGGCTGCCATTTCTGGCGTGCCTGGACTCGAGTAGCCGGAATCGTACTTGTCCGTTCGCAGTTTCGCTGTCCGACTCGCTTCATGAACCATGTTATGCAGTGGATTTTCTCGACTCATTCCCCTGGCGCGGGAATAGGATTGTGCAGCGCTCGCAGAGCGTGAGGGCTGGAGGGATGGCCGGGCCGATGAAGGAACCTTCACTGACGGTGAAGTTGCCGTAGTCGGTATGCTAGGTATCTTGACGTCGTAGGACCGGGCCTGGGCCTCAAGCTTCTCGTATGATCCATTGCGAGAGCTACTTGTACGAACACTCTCTTTGCTCGGTCGTTTCGTGCGGCCCGAGTGTCGTGACGAGGAAGACTCCGGATCAGCGGATTCGTAGCCATGATTGCGCGGGGGCGAGCGGGACGCTTGCGGACGTCTGTCGATTTCGATAGGAACGGTTCCCTTGGAGCGCCGAATGTAATCTTTGGCGGTGTGGTGTAGCTTGTCATGCTTCGACTCATAGTCGTCCGTGTACTCGTCTTCGTAGCGGGTCGAGGTATGGCGGCGCGGGAGGTCAGCCGGTCGGGACTTGCGAGAAGATGACTCCCGGTTGCGCCTTTCCGAGGGGCGCTTAACCTTCACGTAAACCGTGGACGAGGCGCTGGAATCAGATGCGCCGCCATCGTCTTCGGAGTCGCTGTACGGAACGGCCCGCTCATACTTCTCGTAGGCATCCCGTTGTCGTTCCCTGGTACGATATTTGGCACGACTGCTGTGGGTCGTCCTCGAATTCTCGCGAGCCATATCCTTCGCCGCACGAGTACTAGGGCCATCGCTCTTGCTTTTCTTCTTCTCGCTCGGGGGTTTGGAGGAGTATCGTTTCTTATACTCATCGTATTTCCGGGAGGTTGAGCGCGACTCTTCGGAGAATTGGAGATCGTCATCGGAATAGGTGGCTGCATCAGCCGGCGTCCTCTCCTCGTAGTACCGTCCGTTGCGATACTCGCGAGGGCCACTCGAGCCACTTGCGCGCGGGGCGGGATAGGCAGATGAACCATTGATCGGTACACCTTGCTCATGCATTTGGCGACGTAGCTCAGCCAGCCGAGCCTTCGCATCGTACTTGGCCCTTCTCGTCTCATCCGAAAGGGTCTCGTAGGCCTGCTGCACCTTCTGAAATTCATCCTGAGCTTGACTTCTCAGCGACTCATCTTTGATCTTATCGGGGTGACATTTCAACACGAGCTTGCGATGGGCAGATTTGATATCCGACAAGGCCGCATCCCTTGCCACCCCCAACACCTCATATGGATCGATATCTGGCGCGGCTGCCATGGTCTGCAGAAGACACTAGTGGGAGATGGGGTAGAAAACATAAAAACCAGCCTCAATGTAGGATCGACAGGTGATTTAAATAAACAGAGTGATGATAAATGCAGAGCGACAGGAAAGCGACAAGTGCCGCGGTGTGGCGTTGTATATAAGAAGCGTGGAGGACAGCAGAAGCGGTAAGTACCTGAACGGAGGGAGGCGAAGCCGGAGGGTTGCAGCGATAGCGCGGATGTGTAAGGTACGCAGAGATGGACAAGGCGGGCGGATAGACGGCTCGATGGGGTGACGTGGGTGCTTGACGATCAATGGCGCATAGTCAGGATTGTCCCGATCGGATATGCGGCCAATTCATGGAGAAGGCCGGAGAAGACGAAAGAAGGGGAAAGGGGAGAAGCAGGATGACAAAAGGGCAGGGTGAAACCGGCAGCAGAAGGGGGAGTAAGTAGGAAGTGAATTGGGATGGGATTAATGAGTAATAATGAGTAAAAGGAGAGACACGGGGAGTTTATGATGAGTGAGAATATGAACCATGCAGAACCAGAGTCACTAGTAAAAGTCCGGTTGGAGTGCTGCAGCAGGATAAACCAAAGAGAGAAAGCGAGAGGGTGGAGGGGAGGGGGGGAAATAGCGAGGCAAAATAACCCAAAATAATGAATTAGTTGGTAGACTTCAGGTATGGTTACTGATGGATGCCCCGGTGTATGGCAGGAAGACTCCCAAGTACCCAAGAAAAGAGAGGGAGGGGAGGGGGGAGGGGAACAGCTGGGGGCAGTACTTGGCCCGGGTAATTTCGCCCAGCAAACCAGACAAGAAATCAATCAGTCAGTCAGTTCTGGCGGGTCAGTGAGAGTAAGGAGAGTGGATGCACTCCAGTTCACTCAAGACTCAGGGAGGGGAATATTCCTATCTGGTCGGGAGAGGCGAACCAGTTGCTGAGGGGCAAAAGGGGAAAAAGTCAAAATAATACACAGTACAAGACAGAGAGAGAGAAAAATCAAAGGGATTTTCTCCCCAACGGGCAAATACCGCCAAACAATGGGACCCAAGCACACTGCGCCACGCTGGTTTACTGGAGACTGAGAGAGCAAGCTAAAAGTAGAGAAAGCAGCCAAATCGACTAAGACTAAAGGATGGTCAGATGAAGTGGCACCACGTTTAGTCAGGGTTGCTGGTCGAGTGAGGTAGCTGGTCAGACGCCAACGTCGATGAATAACGCGGATTAGAAGACGCTCGATGATGCCACCAGCTGCGCCTGGTTGGATTGTCCTTGCTGGGTTTAGGCCCGCCAAATAGGAAGTATATCGGTTGTATAAGAAGTTGGCAAGTAGTAGTAGTAGTACTAGTAGTTAACTTAGCAGCAGGGAGGACAACTGGTTGAAACAGGATTGGCAACAATGACGATATAAGAGTCGGATCGTCTGGGTTAATCTTTCTGTAGCAGTGATGATTATGAAGATGAGCAGCAGGAGGATGGCAATGAAGGTATGATAATGATCCTCTGCCTTTGAAAGTCCTTCGTGCAGAGGGAGCCAACCGATGGACTGCAAAGCAGCGGTGAAGTGGGAAACTGAAACCAACGATGGGGTCTTGTCACAACGAGGAAGCCCAAGGGCCCGCTTTGCGAGGGACAACCACCGTCAACAGGTAACTTGCAATGGAGAACCAACGATGAACGATTGGCAAGGAGCGGTCAATCATTGATGCCTTTGAAGAGGAAAGCAGGATGACGACAGGACAATTGGTTCATACAATGTCCAGGAAGGAGATAACAGGAGGCATAAGAATACAGGATACAGGATCGAAGATTATTATTATAAAACAGCCACCAGAAGGTGATCTAGAGAATGAGACGTATCATCCTGCAAACGAAGGAAATGAAACTGGACCTGATGTGGTACAAATACCCCGGTTGTGTTTGACCGTGGGTTTATCTCCGATCCATGGAGGAATCATCTTCATTGGAGGGCTTGGTACCTGGCGAGAAGACTCAAGGTACAAACGAGAGAACTATCAGAGCTAGCCTCGACTTCTTTTCACCTTCGTATCATTTTGCTGCTCGCAAACCCTGAAGCCTATGTGCGACTACGGCATCGAGTGAGAGGGAGATGCTGGGCCGTTCTCAGTCACATCTTCATCACGGTCACGGCTGGCGCTTGGCCAGAAATCCATCTTGCCTGTCCCATTGCTAGCGTCAAAGTTACGACGCAGAGGAGACTAAGCCATGGGTGTCTGCAGGACGAGTGTCTGTTTGGTCGTCCACCTGGTGGTCCCCGGCAGATGAGCGAATTCGACTTGCGACCGTCATCAGTCTGATCTGCGGGGCCTCCCACGAGCAGTGACTTTTTGACTATCCATCTAGTAAATACTAGTCTACTTTGTAACTAGCTAGATAGCAGTAATAAGTTAGTAGCTGAAAAAGATATGCTGTGCCTGGTGAGTACTACTATCTTCTTACTACTTACTACCATCTAACCAGTAAGTACTGTTTGGTTCTTAGGCTGATAATGACTAGCTAGTAGTATCTAGTCTACTGCGTACTACCTCCCATAAGTACTGGTGGTAGTACTTCGTAACAGAATCTGCTTCCCTCATTGTTCTGATTGAACCACAGAGACTTCCATCACCAACTAATCAGCGACGTTTGCTTCGATCGGAACACTTCTTGTGCACACCACGGGGGATGCTGACCAGTCAGGTCCAGTTGTCATCCACCAAAAAAACAGCGAGGAAAGAAACCCCGCACCACCTCCACTTCCCTCACCTTCCTTTCCAAACGCCGACTGGCAAACTGCAACTGACTGGATCGAATTCCACACACCATCTTGGGTCTGCTTTGGCCCCTTATAGGCTGAGCCCTTTAATGCTCACAGCCTTTGCCCTTCACCGGGAGGGATTTACAGTCCAATCACATCGGCGGTCACCTGCGTATGCGCTCTTGCTAGCTGCATCCTATTTTGGGGTCGCCTCACCGGACACGATGCGCTGGGTTCGGTAGTCTGGAATTGGCTCAGCGAATTCGCTGCTCTCCCTCCTCTCCCCTCTTCCTCTTGGTTTTGCTCTACAGCGGCATCCTTACTACTTCAGACGGACTAGGCCGGTGGAGTGGACCAGCCCATGGCAAAATATACTCATTCGTATACAGGGATGACACCTCTTCCTATGCGTGGGGTAAAAGAAAAATAAAATAAATTAAAAAAGGTACCTCGGCTGGCTGACAAACTTCAGGAACATGTTGGATTGTTGCTATGGTACCTGGAGGGGCGTCCGTGGTTACAGCCCATCATCATCCATCGATCCGGTCCGGGCGCGCGTGAATTAGTCCCGTGGATTGTTTCCGGAAGGTCCCGCCCTTCATTTATCTCCGTCCCTGGGCTTATTCAGAAACTACTATCTACTACTCCCGGTTCCTCACGGCTACCAAGGGAAGGGAAAAGAAAATACATGGATGCTCGTCAGTGGCATGGTTTCCATACGGATTTCTTCTGTCACAAGGTGTATCCTGCGAGTTTCGCGGGGTAGGGCCCCGAATCGTGTAGATCTATCAATTTGATCGGCATCAAACGGCCAAAGTTAAAAACGGCTGATACAGAGCATGGCAACATGGCTGGCTTGCTCACCCTGGATGGGATCGTAGTGGTTGCTCGGTTTGTCTTGCACCACGCAATGGCCTGTCAGCCTATCTCGCCTGTCCCACCCCCAGGTTATCCGTGCCCATGACACGCCGCACCGAACGTTCCTCGCCGAGCTGATTGTTCTCGAAGGAGTAATTGGACCCTGGGCAAAGTCATCTGCACCCGATGTCTGCTGCACGGCTCAGCCAACAATTCGCGCCCGCTGTCCATGCAATGATTGTCCCGGCATTAGTTTGCATGGCGATGCTTCACTTTCGCGATCCCGCGCATCCAATGAGGGGCTCTCAATAGCCTTGGTTTAAGGGGCGGTGGTGCACCAGCTCTTCGTCAAGGCTCGCAAGTGCAGAACTGATGCAAAACGTTAACAGGAGCTTAATGGAGCTGTGCTCAGTTTCGAAAGCTTTGCCCAGGCTCTGGGCCCATCGTCGGCTCGGGCGCGCTATCATATGAAGCGCCCATTGTTCTGCCTGCCAGGCCGAGCGAGTCGGTTGATGCGGCCCCGACAATTACCCATCGACTCAGCCGATATGGTGTGTACTACTACAGCATTCGTATGACACGTTCCGATGAACGCTGAAATCCCGGCGTGTTCCTTGTGGAGGTGACAGGCAATAAGCAGGGGACTTCCTGTGAGGCCCATGCCTGTGAGACTGGCTGACCACATTGTCCTATGGTACGTACCTTGCTGGCTCACATCATCCGCCAATGCAGGCCTTCATGTGGGGTGTGGAGGTCCCAAGTGCCTCGTGGCAGAGGTTACCTACGCGTTCAATGTTAGGGTTGCAGTAAGCATTGCGAAACAGCCCCCCCCCCCTTTCATCAGCCAGCTGCACCCGGGGGGTTAAACCACGGCGCTCACCACCAATGGTGTTGGCGAATATCAAGTCCAACTGCATCTTATCAATCCAGTTTGGCGGCTACTAGCCTTCTTGAGCATCGCTCGTTACCCACCGGCCCCATCGCAAATCGGTGGCTACGGCTGAATGGAAGGACATCAAGGCCTCTTTAGCGCGCTAACCTCAAGTTCTGTGGCGTTGCTCGGTTTCATCCCACGCCCTGATCCCGGCAGTGTCGTTACGGGCGGGCTGCCTACGTACGCATTCTCTTAACATTTTCAGCTTATGCCTTCACAGCTGACTCCTAATTCAAAAGATATTTCATGCCTGGCTCAGCTAAATGCTATATTGAAAAGCGGAGGGAGTGGTAATATTGTGGTCTAATTCACAGCATCAGCTCGACTAGTCGTCCGCCGCCTTGGGACACTGTCAGGTGCCCCAGATGGTGGCTCGGTGCTCATGCTGTGCAATCGTAGAATGTCTCAGCGACCGAATTCCGTCTAGCAAACGATGCGTGAATCTGTCTCGACCAGAAAGAAATTAAATAAATAAAGGAAAGTCGAGTTCTTGTGGCGCAGTTGAGAAAGCCTCAGGGCAAAAAAGTTCAAAAAGAAATCTCCCCGACTGGGAGTCGAACCCAGGTCTCCCGCGCTTGTTCCTGTTAAGGATTGACAAGCGGAAATCATGACCGTTAGACCATCGAGGATTTTCAGTTGTAATGCAGCTTACTATTTTGCTTCAAGACTTAACCTATACGCTGATCGGAGACTTCAATCCAATTGACATCATAGCTCGTAGCGGAGCAGATCAGTTCTTTCCAGATTGCTGAACTATCCAAGACCCACTGTGGGTAAGGAGCTACGAGAGTACTAACAATACAGATATAACTCGACGATCTGATTCTCCACGTACCTGCCACAGTACATGGCACTTTCCTGGACGGTCCGGATGTTTCTTCATACAAGCAGGAATAGAGGAGGGTGTGCTCACAGGGTCCGCTCACACTTGGCAGTCAGGAGCCAAAGTAGGGGTTGGCAGGACTCGATTCTCCCTTTCAACCCCGCCACACTTCATCACTGTCATTCATAGGACAGCATCAAGTGCCTCCATCCCCCGGCCAGGCTATTTTAGACGATTTCTACTCCTGGGCTCTGACTGGTGGATTCCCAAAGGAATGGTCGTAGATATCTCCCTCCGGCTCCAGTCACGGACCTAGAGTGTAGTTCATTTCATACTACCATACCCGTCTCAGGCTGACTTGGTGATCCTGTTCCAATCTACTATAATGAGCAAAGGATGTCATTCATCCACATCATGTTTCAGATGATCTTGCATGTCAATTCAGCACTTCCAGGTTGGCACTCCCGATTTCATTTGCTGCTTATGAGTTTCACGTAAGCTCCCAGTGATCATCATGCTGTTTACATCCCCCCGGTCACCACGCTGCCCCTGCTTTCCCGATCTACTACTTGTTCAACCCGGGTTTCTGGTTCATCAAATGACGGCCCGACACAAGACAGAGAGCAAGGGAGCTAGGGAGCATCACCACCACACCACCGCCTTGCTGCTCTTGAGTCACAGCGTAAGTTATTCCTGTTCCTTTACAATGACCGACAACCAGTCCCAACCAGGCCGGTGTATATACTCAAAACAGTATGGAGCGTAGTGCGCTACATGGCTGAAGTGTCCCTCAAATCCAAGGCAACCAGTGATGCATCCCACCCGAAACGGTCGGCCATACGTCAAACCGCAGGTCAAAGCTCAAGCTGCCTGCTGCACGACAAGAGATATTCCACCTTGCACAGCCAATCGTCGGAGGCAATGCTAGCCTGGCCATTCAGGACAGACGATACGAGCTACACTTTCTAGCCGTGGGGTTCAGTTCCCCCATTTTCCTCTTCCCAGACTGGTAGTTCTAGATCGACCACAATAGGGGCATGGAACCGTTTCCCACCCCGATGCGGCCAACTGGTCGCCACGATCGCCGCATTGACAATACATGTTTCGCGTCGCCTTAAACAAGGCCCATCTTCATTCCCAGTGTGTCTTTCGTCTAAGCACAAAGGCACGGAGGATGACGTTGATTGATCGGCTTCAGAGCCTTGGAATCCATCAGATGGCCACCCAGAAGACGGCAATAGCAGAGCATTTTGTGATGATTGGAACAGTTGACTGACTGGCGCTCGAAGATTATTACCGGCAAACTGATTGTTATCTAGTTTGGGTGCCTTTTTGCCCGTGAGATCGACAAGGCTCTGCTTTTTACTGCCCGGGGGAGGCAGAATAAACGGATCCTTATGTCCTCGTACATCCACGGTTTGTGATGACGATGCCTGCGAAGTATACCATCGCACCCTCTCCGAGCCTCTCGACTCGTGTACATGGCCACATATTGCTAGCGACGGTCGAACTTTGCTTAACGCACCCCGCAAGGCTGTGCATCCGACTGAGATGCCTTCAACTCGGATATCGCAGTGGGAGTTAGGCGGAGTATGGGTCACGGTGATATCCGTATCCAGTGGAATGCTGTTCCAAAGCGCACCAGCATTTGAAGACTCGTATCCGTACGCCCAAGTTCCAGATGACTGGGAGTATGGAGAGCCAAAGACTTTGAAGATGGTCTTCGGGCCGTTAGGCCGGGTCAGCCGGATTAGTGCTGACTGGTGCCTGAGATAGACTATCGACGGTGACGCTTGGGTTACAATTTCCAGACACTTCTGGGTATCTTCTAGATGTTGGCCGTGAAAGCTAGAGCCGTGTTCAGCGTAGAAACCCGGGTCTAGTGTGATATCATGGTTTCCTGATCATTACCAGTACTCAGTACGTATCCATTGGCCTTTTGACTTTTTTTTTCTGTCCTTCAGCCCTACGAGTGGCCCCTCTCGGACAACAAAGACCGTATTTGGAGGCCCAATATTTGGCAGTCTTGATGGGAAGAAGACGAACCGCAGATGATGATTTTGACTTCGAAGTCAGCTGTAGCAATCCAGCTCATTGTCTTACGCAGTTCAGCAGCGCTCCCGTGGTTGGTGAGGTCACCGGCATGGATTAAGACATCACCAGCGGGAAGCTTGAAGCCGGCCTCCGACGGCGTGTAGGCGTGTGTATCAGAGACACAGACAAAACGTGTCTTTCGACGCAACTTCATGATTTTTTCCTTTATCGAACGCCCTCCTCGTGTTAAGCTGTCAGCACAGCCCGATGGCGTTACTATTTCGGTGAAGGCTTAGCGAAAGCGTTTTTGTGTTACCTAAAGCGGAGCGGACTATAGCTGCTGTGACAACGGCGTAGTTTCAAACGATGCGGTCACTCTAAAGTCTGGTCGTCCAACATCAGCTGTCGTCCATATACGTATGTCAGCCCTAGGCAGAGAATTTACTAGAAGGTTTTAGCACTGCACCCCGAAAATTGTACCACCTGACGAACGGACAAGTCTTGTCATGATTCTGATTATTCGAATTAACATTAAGCAACAGATGGATACTAACTACTATGCAATACTATGCAACAGGTGTGTCCACGTGCCATCCATCAGGCCGTGCTGAGTCAGCGGTCTGGCCAATGAACTCCGAAAGTCTCCGCCTGTCCCGTCGGAGGCGTCCGGCATCAGCCACCAATGATCGGGCGCCAATCTCTTCCCCGAACAAGCCGAGTGGAACCGCCTCTCACCATTACATGATGGAAGGAATCACGCTTCAGCGACCTCACGATACAACCTTCCGCTGTTCCCCCTCCCTTCTCACCACACCCTGCTCAGCCGCCGGTATCCTAGCTGCATTCTTCAACATCAGTATCATCGCTGGTTGTGGCTGACGGGCCACCTTCAGCCACTCTGCTTCATGATGCCTCGCTGGAAGCGCAGTAAACCACGCCCCGAGAAGGATGCAGCGACCAGCGGCGGCAAGTCCGGTGTATCTTCCGACTCCCCTGCAGCCCATTCTACTGCTGTGGCCTCCCTTCGCGCTGTTAGTGGCTGCTCTCCCGATGCCATAAGAACGACAGCAGTAACCCAAGACCAGGCACCATCCGACCCGGAAGCGATTCGAAAGCTAGCCAAGCAACACGCCGAGTTCGGACCCCTGGGCGATCCGTCGCATCTCTACACCAGCGAGCATCCTGGCGGAGAGATCCCTGATCCGGTCATTGATGAGCCTCCGTACTTCTTCGTTCTGACCACCTACGTCAGCTTCCTCGTGCTGATCTTCCTCGGCCACTTCCATGATTTCGTGGATAAGTGGTTTCGCTCCCATACGTACCGCCACTTGAAACCTCAGAATGGCTATGCGTCATTGTACAGCGATTTCGAGAGTTTCTATACGCGACGCTTGAAGCAACGGATCAATGACTGCTTCGAGAGGCCGATCATTGGTGTTCCGGGCAGGCATGTTACGCTGTTGGACCGGACGACTGAAGACAACCTCCACTTTAGACTTACGGGCACGACGACGGATACGCTCAATCTGAGTTCGTATAATTATCTGGGTTTTGCTCAATCGGAAGGCCCATGCACCGACTACGCCGAGGAGGTACTCCGGCGGGATGGCATTTGCATTGCATCGACTCCCGAGGGGGGGATTACGAAGCTGCATGCCGAGGTGGAAGATCAAATTGCTCGCTTTGTGGGGAAGGAAGCCGCAGTTGTGTTCTCCATGGGCTTTGTGACGAATGCGACTATCTTCCCTTCCATCATGGAAAAGGGATGCCTGATCCTGTCCGATGAACTCAACCATGCATCTATCCGATTTGGCGCTCGTCTGTCTGGCGCGGCCATCCAGGTCTTCGCGCACAACAACATGGCTGACCTGGAAAAGCGTCTCAGGGAGGCAATCTCTCAAGGTCAGCCCCGCACGCATAGGCCATGGAAGAAAATTCTTGTTACCGTGGAGGGTCTGTTCTCCATGGAAGGTACCATGTGCAATCTTCCTCGGATACTGGAATTGAAGAAGAAATACAAGTTCCACCTGTTTGTGGACGAGGCACACTCCATTGGAGCCGTTGGACGTCACGGACGCGGAGTCTGTGACTACTTCAAAGTGGATCCGGCAGAGGTCGACATCCTGTTGGGAACATTCACCAAGTCCTTCGGAGCCAACGGTGGCTATATCGCGGCCGACAAAGCCATCATTGACAAGATTCGCTGCACAAACGCTGGTCAAATATTTGGAGAAGCACCGTCGCTTCCTGTCCTTGCTCAGATCTACTCCTCGCTGCGACTCATTGCTGATGAGGATCCTCTTCACCCGGGCGAGGGACGGGAGCGGATGCAGCGCCTGGCCTTCAACTCGCGCTACCTTCGGCTCGGATTGAAGAGACTGGGTTTCATCGTCTACGGACACGATGACTCCCCAATTGTGCCATTGATGCTGTACAATCCGGCCAAAATGCCTGCCTTCTCGCGAGAAATGCTGCGTCGCAAAATCTCTGTGGTTGTTGTGACCTACCCTGCCACGCCCCTGGAGCTGTCTCGGGCGCGACTCTGCATCTCAGCCGCCCACACCAAAGACGACCTGGATCGCATCCTGCAGGCGTGCGATGAAATCGGCGATGCATTGGAGCTGAAATTCTCTTCGGGCATTGCAGGTGGCTTGAGGGAACCATTGTCTGCGCACGATAGCTCCAAGGGACCCAGGACGATTGAGCCTCCCCGTTGGCCTCTCGAAGAGGTCATTGCCAGGGGCACGCACGACGCAAATCAACCGTTATACTAAGCGGATGTCACCGCTTAATGTGACTAGAAATAAGATATTCTAATGCCGCATGATATTCAAGAATATACACGCCAAGAGCATATAGCTAATGCCCTCTTTTTTTTTTGGATTTGTTTGGGCGCTACGGGTTGTTTGAATTCTTTCGCTGAACAGAAAAAAGCCGGCATGTGAAGACGCCAGAGCGTTCTTGATAATATTAATATTAATGTATACAATAATGTTTCCTTTCTAGACAATATACAGACCCTCGCTGGACCCGGAGATCTTGCTCGGTTGGCGTTTACATCTTGGATATTAAGAAAAATTCTCTGCTAATCAGACACCAATGGCTGGTCGAGTTGCAATAGAAGGTTCGTTTGCTATTCTGGAATATGTATGTATGCGACCGTGGAAAAGTCATATTTTGAAATTTGAGTACTAGTAGTAGGGAGTGCCTGGACTGTCTGGGGGAAGACTGGGTCTCTATCTAGTGTCGCGATACAGTATTTGCGGGGTGGACTTAGCATGGTGTCGATGGAACATGACGGCACCAATTACCACAGTGAAATATACCATCCCAAGGGGTGAAAAGTACACCACTGCCGATATAAGTAGTTGTAATACCCAGCCAACCTATCCGAACTCCATCGCAAAACCCAAATCCACATGGACTTCAGGACTGGCGTCATAATACTAATAAAACCATCAGGGAAATCGTAGGGCCCCTTGACGATCCGGAACGGTTCACGTGACCTACAAGCCACGGGCGTTAGGGCTGTGGCCCTCGAACGGGGCTCTTCCCGCACAAAGAGGAAGTAGCGCCGCTCGCTTAGCGACGACCAGCGAACTCATCCGACATCGTTGTGTGCGTTGAACCTGCCCACCAACGACAACAACCGCCGACAACATACATCCCAAGGGAGTATCCTAGAGCAGCGCTCTTCCTTTCGCTGGATATATCCTTTTTGAACCGGTGACAGAGAGCAGGATGTCCGCCATCGAGCCAGTCGTGCGTACCGCCCCATCCCGAAACTATCATCCACATACAATCTCCTTGAAATGGAATACACATGTGTCAAATGAGGGCGTCACGGTCCTGGAGTCGGAAATTCATATACCAAAGTACATTTGTCGCTGACTTGAATTCTTGGGTTTTCGCAGGTCGTCATTGACGGCAAGGGACACCTCTTGGGTCGCCTGGCCAGCACTGTTGCTAAGCAGCTGCTCAACGGTCAGAAGATCGTCGTCGTGAGATGTGAAGCCCTCAACATCTCCGGCGAGTTCTTCCGTGCGAAGCGTATGTTCTATCCGACCCGGTTTCTTTCGATTTCATTTTGCAATATGGATTTTCTTTGGGATGAATGGGTGTGCGACCATTTTCGACATATGGAGGAGGACATCGGCAATTGATTGGAATATCTGTGGAGGAACAAGCAACACATGTGTGCTGGTGGACAACGGGCTGACCTGGATTTCGCGATATAGTCAAGTACCACGCCTACCTTCGCAAGATGACTCGTTTCAACCCCACCCGCGGAGGTGAGACTACCCGATGACTTTCCCCCTTCGATGGGGAAAGACGACACTTATTTCTTTTGCGGGACTCCGTGCTGAATCGCTACAGGTCCCTTCCACTTCCGTGCCCCCTCCCGCATCTTCTACAAGGCTGTCCGCGGCATGATCCCCCACAAGACCGCCCGTGGTGCCGCCGCTATGGAGCGCCTGAAGGTTTTCGAGGGTGTTCCTCCCCCCTACGACAAGAAGAAGCGCGTTGTCGTTCCCCAGGCTCTGCGTGTTCTCCGCCTGCGCCCCGGCCGCAAGTACTGCACCGTTGGTCGTCTCAGCCACGAGGTTGGCTGGAAGTACCAGGACGTTGTTGCCAGGTACGTTTATGCTGAAGTGGAGAGGATGAAATGGTAGATGTTGGAATATTGGGTGCAGAAGGCTAACGGATTCTTTTTTTCTACTCTTACAGACTTGAGGAGCGCAGAAAGGTTAAGAGCAGTGCATACTACGAGCGCAAGAAGGCCGCTCGCCGCCAACTCGTCCACGCCCAGAAGTCGGCGGGTGTTAACGAGCAGACCAAGAGCCAGCTCGCTCAGTACGGATACTAGATACCTAGTTGCGCGGCTGGTTGCTTGTGTTTGTGATGGGATGGGATGGGATCGCGAAACGGTTCTCTGCGAAGAATATGGACAGCAAGCCGATCGACCTTTTTCTCACTGTCCCTACCTTTTCATGAAATACCACAATTCTTATGTTGTGACGCACATGGAGGCTGGAGAGATCGATTCTTTCTACAAAAAAAATACAGGAGTCACTTGGGATGAAAGGTTGTTCAAAATAGCTGACCCGTTATTTCGCGCCGTGGCGGTTTAATCCAAGAATTTCTTTTCAAGAGTTCAAATGACTTTGCTGTGACGAATCCGATGCACCATTTACCACCGCTATTACTACTCCTACTGGCCCCTTGCAATTTTGTGTATTTCTAGGCCCCCGGACACGGAGAGAGAGAGACAGTACTGCCTATCTTGTACTTGATTTGCGATATGCGACTACCCAGGATGCCGGACGAGGCTCCATGTTGATCACCTATGCCGTGCCCACGCGATGCTGCCCTATCTTATTCCTGTGTAAAATGTTACCCTGAGCGCCACCGATTACCAGCCCCGATGATGTATAGCCGGTCACTACCTGCGTAGAGGGAGCCGTATCAGTGACCAGGTAGGGACTCAACTTGCCCATCCGAGTTCCATATCCACTCCTACGATAACCGCTATTGATAGTTGATAGAGCGGGTAAAATCATTTGGGATCCACCTCTCCTTCAGAATAGTGGTTCCGACTTAGTTAATATCGTAAGGCGTAGGAAGTGACTATGTGTCTCAATCCTATCTGGTTATCTCATGCCTACGGAGTGCTCCATGGATAAATTAATTAATCCTCATCGACCATTCCGCACTAACGTAGCTGCAGACTTTCAAACACCGGTGTCAATCAATTGATCATTAGAGGCTGTTAGCGTTAACCGTGATATGACAGGCTAGTAGTTGGCTAACTTTGTTCAGAGATTTTCTTCAGTATGCCTGTGTGAATCATAATTCCTGTATGTATTCTGCATCCTGTACAATAATTCTTCGTTCTCAGTATACATCAATTGCAAAGATTGTTTCAAAAAGCACGGGCACGCGATGAGTGTGACCATAGATTGAATTTGGTCCGGAGATTGCTACTAAGTGGGTACAGGCACTACAGACAGCACGGTGGATGTGGAAACGGACCCGGATCCGGTGAGTTAGTCTATTTTATGATCGGTCTGGTTATGGTCTAGTGAAGTATCAATGGTATGATTCTGGTTGTTGTTGGTATCGGGTAAGTAGATCAGTTGATTGTATCTGAAAATAAAAGGATGAATTTTTCTGCAGGATGTTCAATTCTCATATTTATTACTCAAGAGGTGTTGAACAGACATACTTTAGGTATAGATGGAACACCCGCCACTAGTCCAGCCCAGCCCAGCCCAAGAATTGGTCCCCGTCCGCTTTCTTCTCCGTCTCCGCTTACCGACGGTGATCGCTCCCCCGCATCTTGTTCCTCTCTGTGTGTGCCTCTCTCCATCAGTTATTATTATGGATTACTACCTACTAGTCTACTTACCCTCGGTTCGGAGGTGTAGCTCGCTTCCTCACTAAATCAGAAGGGTCCCCTCCCTATTCTTCCTCCTTCTCCTTCTCCTCACCACATCCCTCTTCTTCCCTGTCTCGTCACACACACTCAATTATCCCCTCTTTCTCTCTATTGGCTAGTCAGTCATTCTACCAATCCTCCAGTCATTCCTTAGAAATACTCAGTGATCTAGCACCCCCTTTGAATCAATCATGTCCTCCGCAAAAGATAGATTATCCGGCCTCTTAGGCCATCTTATCCCTTCCTCTTCTTCCGCATCATCTACACCCGATACCCAAGGACCCTCTACAGCGCTGCGGGAGAACAACAATAATAAAGTCAACTTCCACACACTTTCACCAGCGTATTTCCTGCAGCGATCAGCGGCGATTGAACCAGACGTTAGTTCTCCTCTTCTATATTGTCTGTCTACTGAATGAGTGCATTGTGGCTAATTGTCGTTTCGTTCGGTTTCGGTAGGCGGAAGCTATTTACCACATCACATCCGATGGTCAGGAACTACGACGAACCTATCTCGAGTTTGCGGACAGGGCAAGAGGGTTAGCGTACTTCTTGAAGAAACGCGGATTCAAGAGAGTCGGCATTCTGTGTCCCAATACGCCGGCTTTCTTAGAGTCAATTTTTGGGATTGGGGCTGCGGGGGCGGTAAACATCGGTGAGTCGATTATTGCTTTCTTATTTTGTGTTTCGAGTGTATTTTGCTTTTTTCCTTACAGAGGGGTTCTGATATCTGCTAGCTGTGAACTACCGACTTAAAGAAGATGACATCGCTTATATATTCACGCACTCGGAGGCGGAGGTGATCATTGTGGATAAGGAATTCCTGCCCTTGCTGCGTGTGTATAGGGAGGCGAAGCCGGAGACTCCCATTATTGTTGATACGGATACCGATACCGCGGAGGGTCAGTTGTCGGGTCCCTTTGATGAGGCGGTTTTGGAAGGTCTAAAGTACGATATTGCTACTGGGGATAAGGGCTGGGAGGGGCTGGAGAGTCAGGCTGGTTCGGAGGATGATGTTATTGCTTTGGCATATACGAGCGGGACGACGTCGCGGCCGAAGGGCGTTGAGTACACGAACCGGGGTGCCTATTTGGCGGCCCTTGGGAATGTAGTCGAGTCTGGGTTGAATGTGTTTAATGGCCGTTGCCGGTATTTGTGGATCTTGCCGATGTTTCATGCTGTTGGTGGGTGCTGTCGAGCTCAATTGCATGCCTGGATGATTACTGACTTGGTTCCCTAGGCTGGACGTTTCCATGGGCTGTTACTGCTGCGCGTGGTACGCACTATTGCTTGCGCAAGGTGGACTATGGGCAAATCTGGAAGTTATTCAAGACTGAGGGCATCACCCACTTTAATGCGGCCCCTACTGTGAACACGCTTCTTTGCAATCACCCGGATGCTGAGCGCCTTTCTACACCGGTTATCGTCCAGGTGGCGGGTAGTCCGCCTACGCCTCATCTGTTTGAGCAGATGACCAGTCTGAATTTGCGCCCCGTGCATGTCTACGGTATGACGGAGACGTATGGTCCTACTACGAGGTGCTATATGCTGCCCGCATGGGACCAATTACCGCGCGATGAGAAGTTCCGGAGGATGGCCAGACAAGGTCATGGTTTCCTAACCAGTCTGCCAACGCGTGTCATCAAGACGGACGTGCCTGAGGGTACCATTATCGACGTCAAGCGAGACGGCAAAGAAATCGGCGAGATTGCGTTTGTTGGAAATATCTGTGCTCAGGGGTATTACAAAGATGCCGAGGCGACGCGGAAGCTCTTTGCTGGTGGCGTTCTTCATTCCGGCGACCTGGCTGTCTGGCATCCCGATGGAGCGATCCAGATCCTGGACCGAGCCAAAGATATTATCATCAGCGGTATGGAGACCCCTTAACTATTGTCGCAGCCTTTGTAAAGTCCGGGCGGTGCATGCTAACGTCGTACAGGAGGCGAAAACATATCGTCTGTCGCACTGGAATCCATGCTGGTGACTCACCCGGACATTTTGGAGGTGGGTGTGGTGGCGGTGCCTGACACACATTGGGGAGAGCGACCCAAGGCGTTTGTAACCACGAAGCAAGGCCGGCACCTGGAGGGGAAGGAGGTGATTGACTGGGCCCGGAACCAAAGTCAAATCAGCAAGTTCATGCTTCCGCGGGAGGTGGAGGTGGTGGCGGAACTGCCCAAGACAAGTACGGGGAAAATTAGGAAGAATGTTCTCCGGGACTGGGCGAAAGGGACACCACGATGAACCTGAGAGGGTTGGGTGTACCAGGAGGGGTGGGGGGCAGCACTGTGGTGTGATATAGAATAGAGTGTGCGTGGGTGGTTATTTATAGGGCTACATGTAAGTGACGTTGTTATAGACCGGGAGGGGGCTCGTGTCACGGTCCATGTACTCTTCATCCAATGTTCTTGGATAGCATAGACAAATGGATTGTTTTTGATTCGGACTTGTTTTGTTCTGGGACTGAACTTCGGACTTTAACGGCTCTGGAGAAAGTACCTTTTCGAACGAGGCTAACAGGTGCTTTTGGAGCGACTTGAAGATGAAGCGGAGCGCACGGACATCCCCGGGGTCTCGGTGATGCCCTGAAGAGGAGAGTTAGACAACAGTCGCATTGTTTGGGCGACCGACAACAATGGAACCGGGTATGCAAGTAATGCTCGATGAATGGGTTAGGCTACTCAAAATGGATAGTTGACACAGACAAGCACATAACAAAGCACATGAATGCGTGGATGGTACTTTGTAGCAGTTGTGCTGTCCTCGGGCGCATCATAGGCAGACATACTTACTATGCTCCCTCTCTCTTCACCATCCAGCCAGCATCCAGGCCTCGAATCAAGCAACCCAGTCCATTGTCTGTGCACGGGGCAGGGCGTCAAAGGGAATGCCTCAATTAAATCATCCATTCAGCAACCGGATCTCGCCATTTATTTATTTTTATTTTAATTCATCTTCCAGCCACCGGGGAAAGTCAAGATCGGGCAGTGCTGGTTGCTGCTGGGCTTACCTCACCAGGCACACGGTGGGCTGCCGACCGGGCAAGAAGTTCCCCCTCTCTTCCTCTCACTCTTCTTTCACTTTCACATCGTCACACCCGCCCATGCGATAGTTACCCGCCCTGCTTTCGCTGCATCCTTCCCTCCCTCCCTCTCTCTCTCCCCTCTTCCTCCTCTGGCTGAACGCTCAACTACCCTCACAAGCCTCTCTCTTTACCCTTAACATTTCACTTTTCCTACCGATTCTCTACAAATTCCCCCCAGCTTGCCTCTTCACGACTAGCGCCTTCTCTTGCTCCCCTCGCATGCCCTTCCGACGCCGGGACTCCTCCACACCCCTCCTCTCCTCTCCCTTCCTTGCCTTCCGCTCGCCTCCTCCCCCAGCTGCAACTGCTGCAGGCACGCCCGACGCGCGTTCTCCTTTATAAGCGCCCTTAATCCGCTGTCCGCTCAAGTGGAACTCGTTTCTCCTCCGCTGACTTGGGCCTTATTGGACATCGACCCTTTTCCTCATCCCTCACGACCGGCCTCGATCTCAGGAACCACCGCTCGTACACTGCAGACCACCCTTCCCTCCCGGTTGGATCCACTCGCATCGGACCCAACGCGCATCTCGATAGCTCGCTCGCTCGCTCTCTCTGTGTGTGTGACGACAGTCGATGAGACACATTCCATGCCGATCAGCCTTCCATATCCACGGTGAGCGAAACCAGGACGCAACTGAGCACGACCAGGGCTCCGTTCCCGCACACTTGATCCCCATCCCGACGGCGGTCCCGATGCCCCGCCAAAGGCAACCCGCTCGGTTCTCGAGCGAAGCTCCCTCCGAATCTTCGACCTCGTCGACGTCCCCGGATCGCACCGCGGACGAAGATACCGACTTCTTCACAGCCCAGGCAAATGACTCGCAATCGTCGGTCGGCGTCGCGACCCGTGACGCCCATCCCCACCATGACACCGACTTGGACCTGCCGCCGATCGGGCGTCTACCCCCGGAGATTCTCATCGCCATCTTCGCGAAATTGTCCTCGCCCTCCGACATGTTGAGCTGCATGCGCGTATGCAGGGGATGGGCGGCGAACTGCGTGGGCATCCTCTGGCACCGGCCCTCGTGCAACAACTGGGACAACATGAAGAGCATCACAGCCTCAGTGGGCAAATCAGACAGCTTCTTTCCGTACTCGCAGCTGATCCGGAGACTCAACCTCTCTGCGCTAACGGACGACGTCAGCGATGGCACTGTCGTGCCCTTTGCCCAGTGCAACCGCATCGAGCGTCTCACGTTGACCAACTGCTCGAAACTCACGGACAAGGGTGTATCGGACTTGGTGGAAGGCAATCGGCATCTGCAGGCTTTGGATGTCTCTGATCTGCGGCATCTTACGGATCATACCTTGTACACGATAGCTCGGAACTGTGCGCGGCTACAGGGCCTCAATATTACGGGATGCGTCAATGTAACGGACGACTCGTTAATTACGGTGTCTCGGAATTGTCGACAAATTAAAAGGGTAGGCGCTTGTGCCGGTGCATCTGTACCATGTATTTGGGAGACTCGACTAACCCATCGCAGTTGAAATTGAATGGTGTAACGCAGGTCACCGACAAGGCCATCATGTCGTTCGCCCAGAGTTGCCCGGCCATCCTGGAGATTGACCTGCATGACTGTAAGCTTGTCACCAACCCGTCGGTGACCTCGCTCATGACGACGCTCCAAAACCTGCGCGAGCTGCGACTAGCCCATTGTACAGAAATTGACGACACGGCTTTCCTCGAGCTGCCCCGGCAGCTGTCGATGGACAGTCTTCGCATCCTCGACCTGACGTCATGCGAGAGCGTCCGGGACGATGCCGTTGAGCGCATCGTGGCTGCAGCCCCGCGTCTACGAAATCTGGTACTGGCCAAGTGTCGGTTCATCACCGATCGTGCGGTCTGGGCCATTTGCCGCCTCGGCAAGAATCTACACTATGTCCACTTGGGCCACTGCTCCAACATCACCGATGCCGCAGTGATCCAGCTGGTCAAATCCTGCAACCGCATCCGGTATATCGATTTGGCCTGCTGCATTCGTTTGACGGACACGAGCGTGCAGCAGCTGGCCACGTTGCCCAAGCTGCGGCGAATTGGCTTGGTCAAATGCCAGAATATCACGGACAATAGCATTCGCGCCTTGGCAGGATCCAAGGCGGCCCACCATTCGGGGGGAGTCAGTAGCTTGGAGCGGGTGCATCTGAGTTACTGCGTTCGCCTGACGATTGAGGTACGTTTTGGAGGGATAATCTACGTGGCAATCCATAGTATGCTGACTAGCGCACAGGGAATCCATGCTTTATTGAATAGTTGTCCGCGACTGACACATCTGAGTCTGACGGGCGTCCAGGCCTTCCTGCGGGAAGAGCTGACGGTCTTCTGCCGCGAGGCACCTTCCGAGTTCACGCATCAACAACGGGAGGTGTTCTGCGTGTTCAGCGGCGAGGGCGTCAACCGTCTGCGCGATTTCCTGAACCGCATCATTCCGCCTCCTCCGCCGACGCGGGACATGACCGAGGCCACAATGTATGATGATGATGAAGAGCTAGAGGACGAGGAAAACCAGGTGACGGGCTTGATGCATGCGACCGCCGCGACGGCCATTCATGACGACGACTACATTGACATTGGACATACCCATGGTTGATACCCCGCCTTCTTACAGCGAGTCTATTCACATCGGAGCCTATCGTTTTACACTTGCTTACTTATATTCGTTTGCGGCCTGTGTTGTACTTATGCTCGTTCTTTTCCTGGAGGGTTGGTACACCCTCCGGGCTGTTGCAATGACTATTCGGAAATTTGCATCGGAATGCGGCTCACGGGGAGCTGCCTTCTGGGAAGAGGGAGGCTGTGGTTTTTTTTCTCTTTGCTTTCTTTCTCATTCGTTTGGGACGAACATCTCTGTGGATCTTTCTTTTTTCCGGAAGAATATATACCAGGCGATGGCATGGTGCCGTAGAGAATCAATCCTCAGTGTGTGTGTATGTGTGGAGTATGAGGGAAAGAGAAAGGGAGAGGTTAGATAGAGTACCTATTGTTATCTGCAAAGGATGGCAGAGCGACCATGTGCATGGACGGAGTTTTAGCTAGCAGCATTTGAATACAAGCATCGGCTTATTTTTATGATATTTTATCTCCGAGTATACACTAGTTTATACACTTGGGAGGAAGTAACTTTATGGTACAACGTCACTTTCCCCACCGCCTTCCCGCCCACTTGATCATCAATCAATCGGCGTCTCCTCACTTCCTCCGCATCGCTGCTCCAACACCAACCCAGCATTCCTGCAGTGTTGCACTCCTCCGATGGCTCCTCTCAGGCTATCGCGAGCCAATCCACTGGCCTTCACCCGCTGGCCCGTCACCCTGATCACCGCCGTCGTCTATCTCGCCTTCCTCATCCCACTGCTTATCGTGCATCATGTCGTCCCCTCGCCTCCAACCGCCAACCCCAATGGTCTCGACCTCACCCAAGCCTGGGCCGATCTCCAAGTCCTAACCGACGGCTTCCACCCCTACAACTCCCGTCGCAACGACGAAGTCCACACCTGGCTCCTGCAACGCATCCACGAGATCCTCGACGCCGCGCCCCCCGCCGACCAGTACCTCTCCGTCGATGAGGAGAAGCCGAAACCCGCCGTCTTCGTCTTCGACGATACGCAATCCAACCTCTCCTTCGTCGGCAACTCCCTGTCAAGCTCCAACACCGCCGTTTACTTCGAGGGCACCAACATCCTCGTCTACATCCGCGGATCGGACGATGATCCCGAGAACTGGTGGGAGGAACCCAACGGTGTGCCCTCCGGCAAGGGCGGCGTGCTGGTCAACGCCCACTACGATAGCGTCTCGACGGGATACGGCGCCACCGATGATGGTGTCGGTGTTGTGACTTGCTTGCAGCTGATTCAGTACTTCATGACGCCGGGCCATGCGCCGCGGAGGGGCTTGGTCGTGCTGCTGAATAACGGTGAGGAGGATTATCTGAATGGTGCGCGCGTGTACGGCCAGCATCCGATCGCCAAGTTTCCGCATACCTTTCTCAATCTGGAGGGTGCTGGGGCTGGCGGTCGTGCTATCCTCTTTCGCAGCTCCGATACCGAGGTCACCCGTCCGTATATGAGTTCTAAGTACCCGTTTGGATCGGTGTTGGCGGCGGATGGCTTCGCTACGGGTCTCATTGGTAGTCAGACCGATTATGTGGTGTTTGAGGGGGATTTGGGGCTGCGGGGACTGGATGTTGCGTTTATGGAGCCGAGGGCTAGGTATCATACTGAGCAGGATGATTCGAGGCATACGAGTAAGAGCTCCCTGTGGCATATGTTGTCTGCGGCGGTTGCGACTACCGAGGGGCTGGTCTCGGATAAGAGCGATCAGTTTGAGGGCGCGCCGACGGATGATGCAAAGGTTGCGAGTGGGTCGGGGTCGAAGGCTGTGTGGTTCGATCTGTTTGGGACTACTTTCGTTTTGTTTGAGTTGCATACGCTCTTTGCGCTGTCGGTGACGCTGCTTGTTGTTGCGCCGCTGGCTTTGCTGGTGACGGGCATTGCGCTCACCCGCGCGGACAAGATGTATCTGTTTAGGACGTCTGCGAAGGCGGATGAGAGCCTGGACTCGGTTCCTCTGCAGGGTCTACGGGGTTTCTTCCGATTTCCGTTCCTGTTTGCGATCCCTACGGCGGTCACTGTTGGTTTGGCGTATCTGGTGACCAAGGTTAACCCGCTGATCATCCACAGCAGCGAGTACGCCGTCTGGAGTATGATGCTGTCTGCCTGGACCTTTTTGGCATGGTTTGTCTCGCGGATGGCTGACTTTGCTCGCCCGACTGCGCTGCACCGCATTTACACCCTGACCTGGATGTTCGTGCTTGCCTGGGTGCTCCTCGTCATCTCCACCGTTTACCAGAACCAACGGGGCCTGGCCGGCAGCTACTCGGTCTTCTTCTTCTTTTCCGGCACCTTCCTCGCGACCTGGATCTCCTACCTAGAGCTCTTCTCCTTGCCGCGAAAGTCAGAGTACGCGAACCAAAACCGGCCGACGTCTCGCCGGGCCAGCAGCTACGGCGGCAGTCGGCTAGGCACAGCGTCAGGCGAAGACCACGAGGAAGACGACCACGACGCCGAAGAGGAAGAGGAGGAGCAGGAGCCCACTGAATCGACCTCCCTGCTCGGAGGCGGCCAGCGCACCACCTTCGCCAACTACGTCCGCGTCTCCGGCGACCATCGCGACTCCGACACCGACCACCACTACTACCCAGGCGTCTACAAGCACGAGCAACGCTGGAGCGCCTCGCTCCCAACCTGGACCTGGACACTGCAATTCCTCCTCATGGCCCCCCTAGTCCTCATCATGGTCGGGCCTCTCGCCCTCCTCCTCACCAGCGCCCTCCACCAAACCGGCCAAGACGGCAGCTCCTCCCTATTCATCTACGTCGCCATCGCAGCCCTAACCACATTCCTCCTCACGCCTCTCCTCCCCTTCATCCACCGCCACACCTACCACCTCCCTGTCTTTCTCCTGCTCGTCTTCCTCGGCACCCTAATCTACAACCTCGTCGCCTTCCCCTTCTCCCCAACCAACCGCCTCAAACTCTTCTTCATCCAAGACATCGACCTCTCCACCGGCTCCACCACCGCCTCCCTCGCCGGCGTCCAACCCTACGTCCACGCCGCCGCATCCACCCTCCCCAGCACCGCCAACCAAAACATCACCTGCACCGAACACACCACCCGCGGCACCAAATGCGCCTGGCCGGGCCTCGCCCCGCGCGTTGTCCCAGACACGCCATACTCCGACTGGCTCGACTTCACCATCTCCCAGCAACACAACACCACCGATGACAAAGATGGAGATGAAGATACCCACCACCCAAGGAAAGCCCGTATCACATTATCAGGCCGCAACACCCGCGCCTGCAAACTCCTCTTCGACTCGCCTATCTCTTCTTTCGCCGTCCTCGGCTCATCCACCGACCCCCGCTTCCCGACTTCTTCTCCCCACGGCACGAAAGAAATCCGCCTGTGGAGTAGAGAGTGGGAGAATGAGTGGGTCGTGGATGTTGCTTGGACTACCTCTACGAATGATGATAGTGAAGAAGGAGAAGAAGGAGAAGGAAAGTTGAATGGGAAAGCAGTCTGTCTCTGGAGTGACAACAACTCGGCGGGCGTTATCCCGGCTCTAGATGAAGTGAGGCAGTTTGCGCCGTCTTGGGTGGCGGTTAGTAAGGCTGCGGATGGGTTGGTGGAGGGGTGGAAGGGGTTTAGCATCTGAGTCCTTTTCTAAATAATGAGAAGGGGGGGTGGGTACCTGTTTCTTTATCTGCGTGTATGCGTGTGTGTTCTTGTATTTGTTTGTTTGTTGTTTGTTTGTTCTTGTCATTGTGATTGTTGTTGTTGTTGTTTGCCTAGCTGGCTAGCTTACTTCGTTCTATTGAGCTATTGATTATTTGTGTTGTTTTTGAGGCGATGAGTTCCATGTGTTGCACCCAATGAGACAATATCTCATTCACCATTATTATTATGTCTCGGCCCTACACTGCTACGATGTATTGGCGTTACGTTACTACCACTTCATCTCATCATCACATCACTACATGTATAAAACCCAGTATGGCATGTAGCAATACAGGTATAATACATTAACTGCGAGCGAATCTGGGTGATAAAAAGTAGTGAACTAGGATACAGGTGTCTGTTAAAGGTAGATGTAGGTAGTAGACAAGAGGTAAAAAAAAAAAAAAAAAAAAAAAAAAAAAAAAAAAAAAAAAAAAAGAGAGAAAAGAAAACAAAATAACAAATCTATCTTCAGTTCAAGGCCGTCCGTCCGTCCAAGTAATAAGAAAAGGTTATCTCGTAGCACTCCGAATCATTCGTTCAATCAATGAGTTAGGTCTTGATAAAAAGAAAAAAGAAACACAGGAGTAAGAATGGTAAATAACACAGTAGGTAAAAAAAAACCAAAAGTCAACTCCTCGCCGGCTTCCCTAGTAAGTAGTTTAACACAACACCGTAATAGATGGATGGATAGAATAGTAGGAAAGGAGAGAGAGGTCCTGAACGCCTGTTTTCTTTCTTTTGGTACATGGATGTGTGTGGGGAGGATGATGGAGGGGATGATGTAGGTAATCCTAGCGCTGCTTGTTGCAGATGCTAGGGGATTGTAATGCCCTGAATAGGGAGGGCGGTTGGGGAGTTGATCATGACTTCATTGTGGCCAGGAACGAGTCCAGGTTGTATTCTTCCTGGTATTGGCGGTCGTCCCAGAGCTCGCCGAGGTCGTCTAGCCAGCCCTTCTTGCCCTTTTCTTTGACTTCGCCGTCGATGTCGACCATGTCTACTTCGTTGCCGGCCTGCTCGTTGGGTTTCTCGGCGTTGTCGGCTGTTTCTCCGAGGTTGAAGAGATCCAGGAGTTGGTCGGTGTCCATTGTATTCAGGCCTGCGTTTTGTTGGTTGACCACTGTGGAGGCGACGTCGATCTTGAATCGTTGGAGACTAGAAAGTGGTTAGTAATGGCAAAATCAATCAATTAATGTAGGATCAACTTACTTCAAGATCTTCTCCTCCAGAGTACCGCGTGTGATCAACCGGTACACGTTGACAACCTTCTTCTGACCGATACGGTGAGCACGGTCCATGGCTTGGATATCCTTCTGCGGGTTCCAGTCGTGCTCCACGAAGATAACGGTGTCGGCTCCCGTAAGGTTCAGACCCAAACCACCGACGCTGGTCGTCAAGAGCAGGACATCGTAGCTAGGATCCGAGTTAAAGCGGTTGACAATGTCCTGACGCTTAGTAGCCTCCACGCCACCGTCAAGGCGGAGATACTGAACCGAGGGGAGAAGCTTGCGCAACACCTCGCTTTGCACGATGTCGAGCATCTCCTTCATTTGGCAGAACACTAGGGCTCGGTGTGGGCTCACGTAGCTTGCCCCGGTGCCGAGATCACCTTCAGTGGGTGGGTCGACACCGATGCCACAGTCGAGTAGCAGGTCGCGTAGAGCGCTGAGCTTCGGCGCATGGGACACATCGCGGATATGGGACTGTTTCGTGGTGAGGTATTGCTGGACCTCGTTGTACTGCTTGTGTCCCTCTTTCACGACCAGCGCAGGTGAGTTGCAAAGACGGCGCATGTATTGAAGTGCTTGGAAGATGTGCTCTTTGTCGGATTTCTCAGAGCTACCCAGCTTGTTTGCCAACTCCTTCTGCTCCTTCTTGGTAAAGTCCTCGAAAAGTCTCTTTTGGAGGTCACTAGGGTCACAGTAGTAGTTCTGAATGATCTTAGGTGGCAGATCGTTCAGAACCTCCTCCTTCAGGCGACGAAGCAAGAACGGGAGCACCTGCTTGTGCAAGGCCTCAATAGCAAGAGCGCCGGCCTCTTGTTCCTTGGAAGACGACTTGCTGAAGCGACTAGCCGCGATGGGCTTGGCGAATCGATCCAAGAAGACCTTCTCTGTACCAAGGAATCCGGGCATAAGGAAATCGAAGAGCGACCAGAGTTCCAGGACATTGTTTTGAATCGGGGTACCAGAGAGGATCAGCCGGTGGTTGCTGGCAATCCGCTTAACCGCGACGGTGACCTTGGCCTTGGGGTTTTTGATGAGGTGTCCTTCATCCAACACGCAGTAGTTCCAACTGATCGGTCGAAGAACGTCATTGTCGTTCCGGCAGATGTCGTAAGAAGTCACAACGATATCGGCATCTGCCAAGTTGGCCTGCAGCTTTGCGCGTTCTACCGGAGGACCAACATAAGCGACGCAGTTCAGGAACGGGGCGTATTGTTTAACCTCCTGCTGCCAGTGACCGGAAAGAGACGGGGGGCAGACGATCAAAGACGGAAGCTTCCGAACCTCCGCTGATTGGGTCCGCGCATACTCCTCCGCACGGAGATGATGGTCACTTGCGACAATGCAGATTGTCTGCAGAGTCTTACCAAGACCCATGTCATCACAAAGAATACCATGCAGGTTGTAACGGTTGAGGAAAGCAAGCCAGTTAACACCCTCTTGCTGATAGGGCCGAAGCTCAGCCTTGATTGCGACTGGCAGCTGAAACTCTTCTACCTTGCGGACATCCAGCATCTGAGACATGAACTTCCTTTCCCGGTCTCGTCCCTTGAGCAACTCCTCAGATAGGCCTGGCGGATCGGGAATGCCAGCTTCCAGGGGAACAAGCTTTACCAACGTGGCAAAAGAGGTTGTAGCCAAGAGGCGCACGTCATTATCCGAGTCGCTCATCCGCCCCAAAACCGGCACCACGAGGAAGATGACATACGGAAGGATTCCGTCCTCCATCACATGGATCAGGTGGTAGATGCACTCCACAGCTCCCTGGCGGTGGTGAACATCCAAAGGATCATTAATGGTCGGCAGTACCTTCTCGACCAACATGGTCATACCCTCAACAGTAATGACACTGCAGACGGTTGCAAAGCACTTGGCGGCGGCATATCGAATGACTGAAAGCCGGCACTGCAGAGCCTTGACAATGAGAGGCATGAGCCCGATAATCCAAGGATGGAGACCCTTATCGAACTTCGGCAGCAGAGCGCGCAGTGTTGACAGGCCATCCACAACCTCCTGGCCCAACTCGTTGTCAGGGTTGAGGATATCTTGGGGAAGATCGCTGGAAAGAGCCTCTTTTAGTGGCCGCTCTACCAAGATTGCAAGGTTGGGAACCTTCTCCAGAAGCTGGGATCCGAACTTGACAGCCAATTGCTCGAGGGCTTCCTTGGCACCACGGCGCATGATTCTCGCCTCCTTCGCCTCTTTCTCGAACTTCGCTGCATCCGGATGGTCGCGCCTGTCCTCTTCCTTGCGCAGAGACAGGATGGACTTCTCCAGAGTCGCGTTATGGTGAAACTCGGGCGTCTCAGAAGTGTCCACACAGCAATACTTGACCAGATTGCCAATGACTTTGTCGACGGGGCCTCGTTTGGTAGCAGTGGTGTAATATTCAACCAGAAAAGCAATCGCTGTGGCAGAGCGCTGTTGCAGTTCCGCATTCTCTTCCTTCTTGATGCTATCCATCATGCCCTTGATAATATGGCTTGGCTTCTTGGGAATGTCGTGCAATGCCACCAACGCACCCGCGGCGGCAGCCCGCACACGCAGATCCCTTTGCTCCCGGACACTTCTCGCTTCCTCAATGGCGCTTTCTGCGGTCGCACGGGTGTCATTCAAAACTTGGAGAGCGGTGATACGCTGGGCTGGGGCCAGACCCTTCTTCAGCCGCTCAAAATCGGGCCCAGCAACCTTTTCGGCGTCGGCAAGAGAGAACGCACTGGGCCCGGCCTGTTCTTCTCCTTGGACAACGACCGCCAGAGTGGGTAGTCGAGATCCAGGAACATGAGCGTGGTCTTTGAACGCATAGAGTAGCGAGTGGCACTGTGCGCGGGCGACCTGTAGGTAGCATGCAATGTCGCTGTACCACAAGGGGCGTTCGCCTTCGATGATTGGCCGTAATTGCTCAGTCAAAGTGGAAGCGTACTTGCTGCCAGGTCCAGAGATCCTAGCGTACTCCTCCACTATCATGGCTGTCGACAATTGTGACGTTGACGCCGTATGCCTGAGACCCGCCAAGATGGTCTGCCACAGACTAGGAAGTTCATTCTTATCCCAGAGGAAGAGCAACTTGCCAAGTGCTCTGGCCGCGTAGATCTTCGATCTCAGCATTGTATCTGCGCCAACCAGATCAATATCTCCCTGGAGCATGTGCCCATCTACATTATGAGCTGAAGGCGGCGGCGCTTCTTTCTTTTCCGCTTTCCGCCCACGCTTCTTCGGTCCATCGGTAGCGGCATTGTTCGAACTGGGCGAGGATTTTGCGGGAGCCGCGGCGCTATTTGGGAAAGGCACCCCAGATGGCTTGATGAAGAGTGAGGCGTCCATAGGAAGAGGATATCTCGGGACACCGAATGGCGACATTGTGAGGGTGATGAGCGGTTCGATGTAGCTCAGGAGGTCGCCCTCAGCCTTGAACAACCCCCGAGATTCCAAAGAATTCAACAGTTCCGACCACACCTGAAGCGAAAGCTTAAGCACCCCTTCATTTCGTTCCACCAACAAGTTCTGAAAGATCAAGCGCAGTGCTTTTCCATTCACCCATTCGTTGGTACCTTCACCCTCCAGCTGCAGGAAGGTCATCAGGGCACGAAGGACTGCCGAGCGAACGCTGGTGATCGTATGGCGCAAGAACGGGTAGAGACGAGGCACAAGGTTTCCAAACGACGAGTCTGGATCAACAGCCGCGTTCGCCTTCATGGCATCCAGGACCTCGCGGAAGGTACACAGCTTCGCCAAAAGATCCATGACTGAGCCGGTACTGGCACTTAGGTCGTCCTGTAGATTTGAAAGACAGTCCCAAACAATGTTCATGAGGCTTCCTAGCGTGGACTGCCTGGACGCGACAAACTCCTCCGCCATGGGAACAAGCGTCGCCGCACTCACGGCACGAACATCGTCGTCATAGTCACCCAGCCCTTTCATTACCGCCTCTAATACACCATCCATCAAACTCCGATCCTTGATCAGAATGTCTTTCCGAACAGCCACCAGATACCTCAGCCCGATCATGCCACCGTGACACACCTCCCAAATGGGACGCTCTAAGCCCAGGTCATTCTGCATGACGATCCGGTAGAGGCACTTGTAAACAGCCACTACGGACCGAGAGGGGAGCTGTGACAGAAGGGCACCCAACGTCTGACCCACTGTTTCTCGGATGGGAGCCACGACATTGTCGGAGATGTAGTCACCGAAACGGTCGAGCATCAGGACACAGAGAAGACGACAAGCCAGATCATCCAGCCATTTACGGTTTAGCACATCATTCTCTGGCCTGCTTTTGCCTCGTAAGCGCCCAGCTCCAGCACCCTGAACACGGATGACCTCTCGAAGGGCCATCGCAGCCCCATGACGAACCTCCCAGTTAGGATCAAAAATGTCCATCGTGAGGATTTCGCACATAGGATCATACGGCCACGAATTGCTAGGCCCTTCATCTGGAGTTTCCGGCTGGATAAAGGGCTTTTCGGGGGCGGTTGACCCTTTGAATTCCGAGACGATCTTCTGGTCGTCGTCGCCTGACGACCTTTCCAGGGAGAAATAGTCTTGCTTCGAGTCGCCATTCTTCTCTTCGCCATTTTCTGCCTTGATGGGGTGAGGGGTCGTAGCCGATGGGGTGGTGACATTATCCGAGGGCCTCCGCGTCGACAAATCCACGACACGGACCTTGTTAGCTCCCATTCTCGCGCTCTGCTTGTTTTTCCGCTTGAGCTGGTTCAATTGCCGCTTACTCAACCCAGCCTCTTCTCCGTTAGCACTTTCCATGGGAGATGCCAGCGGTGGCGCAGAGTTGTGGTGGTTCGTTTCTTTATGAGGGGCCTCATCCTTGATACCGGGTGTCTTCAACACGAGATCATTGTCGTCGATCAAGTCCTCCTCGATATACTCCCCGGCCAGTCCTAGACGGGAGGTCAAAGTCTTCTTTTGATGCTGCAACCGGGAGACCGGATCCATCGCGGCTAGCGAATACTCATACTCCTTACCCGCACTACCCAGTAGCCGCTTGCCGTACTTGAGGATCGAAGCCAAGTCCAGGGTCTCGAGCTGGAGGAGGGAATCGCTGGGGGAAGAGGGTTGCTCTTCCTCCGACTTGATCTCTACATCATCCTCGTCGAGCTTCTTAATCGTTTCACCATCTTCCTCATTGGGATCGAAGGTGTCGGCATTAGCCACGATCAAACCAATCGCCTTAGCGGCGGCTGTTCGGGTGTCCCATGACTTGGACTTGAGATAGGGCAAAATGCGCCCGAGCAGGTTGAACAGCTCATCAGGATGCTGTTTCTGAACATCTGCAAGCTGCTGGGCTGCTGTGTTCCGGATGAGAGGTGTGCTGCCCGTCTCGAGTAACCTATAGAGGAAATCATTGGTCAGTGCATTCATCCCGGCTGCGGGCTGCTGGCGTGGTAATACTCACGTGACGAGCCGGTCGAGTCTAGTGCGGCGCAGTTAGCGTCATGTACCAAACGGATGCGGAATGGGCGGGACGGCAGATGGAAACTTACCTGGAGGACATGGCTGGCTGGCTGTCACTCCTCGGAACTTTGAGGAACGAATTATTTCACAAATAAAATAGTTCAAAATCCGCAAGGGAAAGGGGTATCAGCAGAGAATAACATAAAACGAAAATGTATAACGTGGTCGCAAATGATCCACAAGATTAGAAGATAAGTAATTCACCACACCCCCACGACACCTCTCTAGAATTATTAGGTATGGTAAGGTATGGTAAAGAAGAGGGAGTAGTAAGGGAAGAGAGGAGAGGAGTGAGAGGAGAGTAAAGTGGGCGAAAGAGGTAAGGTATGTAAAATATACAAGACCGTTACACCCACGTCACAGCCATCGAGAAGCGTCGAAGCGTGACTAATTAAGCAGAGCTGGACAGTTTCTGAAGGGCGATCGGGAAACAGAAGTGGAGATCACGGCTTAGTAGAAGAAACGCGGGTATTGTATTGCTGATCGGGGGAAGGGCGGTTTGGACGTGACGCGGACCAGGGCGATATTACTTTTTAAGTATGGTCAAGTAATGAATCATAAAACAAGTCACGAAGGGAAAATGCCGGGATGGGCAAACGGGAAGCGACAATGAAAATCGCGAATGACCAGCAGATGAATGGAATCGGATCGACAGGGAGTGAAGGGGGTGGTGCGTTGCTGGAATGGAGGTGGTGGTGGTGGTGGTGAACGGGAGCAAGCCTTGTCTGGCCTGCAAAGTAAATGCGCAGGAGTATCAACAAGTCGTCCTCCGGTCCTGCTTTGCCTCCCCTCGAGGTCACGCAGCCTGTTTATATCATTGGGGGCATCTTTGGCTGGGCGCGCCTACCCATACTTGGGCCCTGCGCGCTAGCCTGCCTCGGGGTTAGCGCCCCCCACTCCCGTAAAGGTTTTCTACTAGTCACGTGATTCCTCCCTGCGCCAAACCGCCGCTTGGATCGACAGGCGCGAAATTGCTGCGCTGCGATTTCTTTCCATCTGGAGTCCGTCCCCCCCAGCTGTCTTGTCTGTTCTGCCCATGAGGCTGACCGGCCAGTTTGATCCACGGAATTTTGCGCCGCCCGGGATACCCTGGCGGCTGAACTCGCCAGCTCTAACCCTCCTGTCCTCTCAGCTTCTTCCCATTATTTTCTTACTCCGATTGATGAGTAGCACGCAGCACACAGCACAGCTGAGGTTACCTCCATTCGTGTGCGCAATGTAAAATACAAAAGATAAAAAATAGAAAAAACACTACTCCATACTTGTAGCGGTAATTCCCTTGTCTTTCCTCGAACGCCGTCGGCCTACGCATTACCTACGTGGTACTACTAGATAGCTACTAGTTCGTTAGCAGCAAGATAAAAGTACCTTCTCATCAAGTCCGCCATGCGAGCTTGTTTCGATCGCTCACCAACAGCGCCAAGAAATGCCAGATGGCCTCCTTCAGTTTCGGAATCCGGTCGTCCCCCAAACCAGTGTTTCTCACTCGGCGGTGATTCCCTCTCCTCTTGCTGTGACAAGGTTCTTGACAGTTACCTGAATGCTGGTAACTCCGTAGTTACCAACCAACCAACTACTACTTACTAGTTCAATTCTTCCCAAGCTGTCATTTGGCGCGAAGATGACGTTGGTCAATCCCGCCAATCAGATAGTCCGTATTTCAAGTGCAACCTATTGAGAAAAATATAGATCACATACTACTAGTCCTACCACTACTTCACGTCTAGACGCGAACTATTCACTCCGACAGTCTATCCAACCTTTGTTGATCCTAGTCAATGGCAGGTTATTGTTTCATTCAATCAATAAACTATTGTCATCCAAACTTGAAAATAACGTGACCTAGTAGTGGTATTGAGTTTTGGTTTCATGGCGGCATGTAGATCCTGAGGCCGAAATATATAGTCAGTGTTCGCTACTATATATCCCCGCATATGTTGCCAGCGGTTTCACCATGACCTTGGAAACACCACCAGAACTTACACCCTTTCCCTCACATTTCAATCAACAGATTTGCCAAAAATTACTAAATGAAGCCGCTGTTGGAGCTACACTACTACCAGTAGCTATCATTTGCAAAGCATCGGAAGCTGGGGTGGAACTCTGCTGCTCCCAAACCACCGATACCTGTCACGTCCTACAGGGCTTACTCGACCGATCAGATATCCGACCCTGCATCATATCGCAGCAAGGACCCCAAAATTGATCAATGAAACTGTCCATTTCTATACATCGAAGGACTCCACAGGGGTAAATAGGAAAAACAGCATAGCTTTAGTGACAATGGAAAAAATCAATACGTATTCGCACCAGATATGCGCATATCATCCCTCAAGCCTTGGCCAAAAATGCCGCTGCTTCCTCCTCTTTCCCTAGCAGTCCCAGACTGCGAATCTGTTCCGCCTTGGGCGCGTTTTCACGGGGGGTTGCGGCCTCAGCCTTGCGGTAGGCGGCCTGCATCTTCATCGTGCGGAGAGCCTATGCGTCGAAGAGGGCATTGTTAGCAAGCCGATCCGAAAATTTGAGCACGAACATGATCGCATAAGGATAGACAGATAGGCGTACCTCCTTCTTGTGGTGCAGGCACTCGTAGTAATCCTCCAGAGCGGGCACGCACTTCTTCTTGCCAGCTTCACCCTCTCCACCATTGACGACGTAGCAACCGAGAACCTCCTGCCAGAAGTTGTAGCAGCGGGAAGGACCTGCACAGAGCGATTGAGATTAGCCGGGAATGTCCGCGGGAGAGTGACACGGCGGGCGCCCAGTGTAGGCCAACCCGGGAATTCTGGCCGTCAATGAACCTTGACAGCAAAGAATAGATAGACGTACCGCCGTTGTTACCGAAGCCGGAAGCCATTGTGAGTGAGTGTGGTGGGTAAGGACGGGGGGAGCGAGACGAGGGGATTAGGATTGCGAGGGAGCGGAGGTGAGGATCGCGATTGAGGTTCTTCTTCCCTCGCCGATGATTCGCCTGTTCCGCCTTCCGCCCCGGCCCTGGCCCGTGCACCTGACGTCTTTGTGTCTCCCGAACACATCACCCTCTTCCATCATGCTCTCTCTGCTGCTCCCCGTTCAGACGTCATGGCGGTCCTTCAGGGGCTCTCAGGTGCTCATGCGATTCTTCTAGCGACTCATCTCTGTGCCACCGGCAATGTGGTTGCTCTCCCGCACTTGCAGGCAAAGTTCCCTGCCCATCTCCCGCTCGAGCGTGTCTTGCGCATCATCTTGACCTTTCTGCCCGAGAGCACAAAGCCGAGCTCTTACACACCAGTGCTGCAGGCGCTGGTAGATGGCCAACTACCTGAAGCCGGTGGTGCTGGCATCGATACCACCTCTGTTAAAGACCTGCCCGCGGCGATCGTGAGGAAACGTGTACGGAAGATTCGTTTACTACCATTACAGTATCCAGGCGACGAGGACAGCCAGGACCCCTCTGACCTTCTTACCAAATTCCTCATTCACCGGGCCCATCGCATCGACTTAGAAACCGCTCTTCAACCTCTCGTTCTCGATCTTCTCCTCCCCTTCTACCAACGCTCAGAAGTATTACGCACATGGCTGATCTCCAGTCTCTTACCGCTACTCCGATTGAACTACGAGTATTACCCCAGCCAAGACGAAACTTTTTCCCTGGATATCCTGGAGTCGATGGACAACAGTATTGCGGTCAACGTTCTTCTTTCGATGACTGGTGCGACAAAGAGCAGCATGGACTTGGTACGAAATCTACGCGGCCTTGTGGGTGCTTGGATGTATGGTAGCAACCGTTCCAAAAGACGGAGACTCAATGAAGCGATGCAAGAGACGTCGATTGTTCTGCCTCAGGATGAAGCGCAACCAAAAACCCCTTCAGGTGTCGGGTGGCAGCAAGTCAATGAGTGGCTGCTGGCACGAAGCCTCGTTGATCATGAGAGTGCGGTAAACGCCTTCGTCAATTGGGACGGGCCTGAGGATGTCGATCTAGGTGGATATTCTGAAGACAAGGAAGGTCTGTCGGATGATGAGCTGCAAGACTTGCGCAGGAGGTATGGACAGACTGGGCTTGCTGTCGTATATGCGCACTCTGATCCTAGCCCTCCGGCGCTGGACGGTTCCGTTCGAATTCTCGCGCGCATTGCGGAGTTCCTAAAGCTCGAAGAACACTCGTTCCTTTCGCCGGACAACTCAGAATTCCCTGACGTGAAATTTGATCCAGTGCCGATTTCGTCGGCATCAAGGGTATCCCTGCTGCAGAATGCCCTGCTGGTGGCCTCAAACCCTCTTACGCGCCCTTCTGCCTCGTCAATATCCTTCCTTAGTGGTATCTGCCTCTCTCTTCGGATACTGAACGATTTAGGCCACCCGACTCCATGCAGGACAGCGGCAAACATTTGTCTCCTCAATAATCAGGAAACACAGCTGTTCGAATTGCGCAGTGTAATAGCCTCTGTCGTAAGACGAGCAAGATTGGGTCATGACTGGAGCAAGACTCGCCAACAATTGCTATGGCTGCGTGACTGGCAAGCTGATCACACGGAAAACACCAGCGATCGTCCCGACTACCATGGTCTCTTTTGGAGAGTTCCGCAGGACGTCGTCGAAGCAGAAATATTGAAAGCGTTGCTTGAAGCCAAAGGTGAGCTCGGAGATCACCTCTGTTATTCGGCCTTTACTGACAACAATAGAATACCATCTTGCTGTGAGCATCTACATTGTCTCTGGCTCAACTTTGAGCTCTACACAGGTTGAAGAAGCCGTTAAGGAGGCCATCTTCACAGCCTACGACAACGCGAGCAACGGAAATAGGACCAGGGGCGGGATGAAGCGAGCATACGACATGTAAGCCAAGAGAATAAACGCCCATCGCCTGGAATTGATACTGACATCCTGCAGTCTACAAGCTTTTCAACCTCACTTCTCAGATTCTGCCTCCTTCAAGCAGATCCAATCCCTCATATCCGCCACGCACGCCCTGTCTTTCTACTCCCTTACTTTGCAGCACGGCGTCCTTTTCCAGCCAGTCAGCATCCGCGTCCACCCCGACCCTCTCTCCCTGATCGAGAAAGTTCTCGACCAGAACCCTAAGAGCTACACCAAACTGGACGACTTATTAGCCATTGGCCGGAACCTTGTTTTAGCAGGTGTCTCCCACTCTCCATCCGACGAAGATGTCTCCCCCTTCTTGTCCCCTCCCTCACAGGAAGACGCCGCCATCACTGCCGAACGCCGTATCATGTCCCTCGCCATTTCCTCCGCCCTTTCCTCGAACGACTTCGGCACGGCCTACTCCTACATTCTCACCCGTCTCACTCCCCCATCCCTTCTCCCTACGTCCTCCCCTCTCACCAATCCCACCTCCCCTAAAGACGACATCACCTGGCGAGCCGTCTACAACGCCGGTCGCTACCGCGCCCCAGCCACCAGCGCCACCCCCAACAACCAGACCCAAATCATGCACCTCTCCCAACGCATGGAACTCCTCTCTCTCGCCCTTGTCCTCGCCCCCAGCCCCGAACCTTTGCCCGAAATCCTGGGCGCCTGGCGCCGCTGCGACGAGGAACTAGCAGCTCTCCGCGCACGCGAATCCGAGGAAGAAGACATCTGGGACACCAAAGCCGACAACCTCACCTCCACCACCCTTCCGGGAGGCTTCGGCCCCACAGACAGCGAACAAGACGCGTTCGAAACGAGACAGCACCAAGCCCGACGAGCACGGGCGCACGCCTCACAGAACCGGCTCCATCATGAAGAAGCTCCCATGGGGCTGTTCGAGGTTGCCCGCGGCGCCGCTCTAGCGTTGCAAAAGAACGCCTTCCCGCTCCGGTCAGCTGCAGCGTCCGCAAAGACAAACACCCACGACCATGATGACCACTCTGTCCCCTCCTCGTCTCATCTCCGCAGTGGCTCCTCCATGTCCACCGATGAGCAGGACGGCGAAGGCCGCGTCCGCAAGAGAGACGTCGTCAGTAACATGGTCACTGATGGACTCGTTAGTGGCATTGGTTGGGTGTTGGGTGCTCAACCTGTCAATCGGTGAACCAAGTTTCAATTACCCCCGAGATACCAGTAGATCAAGGCCATATTACGAAGTACGACATGATTGTTTGAAGTGAGATGGAACGTTTCGCCATACAGAAAGCTAGAAGCTATCTTATCTTGTCCTTTATAAGCGTGGATTGCTACAACGTTGGTTTTTCTTTTTACTTCCCTCTATACATATATCGTCATATTCCATAGCTTTGCATGAGTGGGTGAGTGGATTAGTGAATGAGTGATAGGTTGCATAATCTAGCATATTAATGAATGAGAGAATAACCAATTCTTTTTAATCTCCTTTTTCCTTTCGTTGAAGCTACGAATATAGTATGTAGTAGTGGTATCTGCACCTGGCTTTCTATACTATTATCCCCTGTGCCAGAGATAGACAGGTACTTAATAGACAGACAAATATTGATCTAGTAATGCGTGCATTCATGTATGCTCCTTTGCCTTAGTCAGAACAGCCAAAGCAACCAACAAGCCAAGCAAGCGAACATACCGATTACGAGTAGTGAGTATATGCTATGAGTGTATGTCTGCGTACTAATGACTTATAACCAGCAAGCTTCGCTTTTTCTATCGTATCTTTACCTAGATTTTTCGTCTGTAGATGACCCTCGTAAATGGGAGGGGAAAGAACGAGCGTTTTTGGCGGGGGTGGCGGAGGGGGTAGAAGACCTCGTCGGCTAACTACTTGCATGTCGGTCAGGTGGTGCAAGTGCTACTCTGTTTCTTTATCTTATTGCCCATTAAATATATTAGATTTAGCTAGGGTTTGTGGCGTAACAGATCTTCTACTTCCTAAATATTTCATTTCGTAACTAAATCCACTGGACTCTATACTTCACGTTTATAGGACAACTTTTGCTAATATAATCAGTCTTGATATTCCTGTATCGCTATTCCGGTGCCAATCACTATACACAATATGCGGACCCTGCCTTGTCACAACGCACGCTCACAAGCAGAAAGAACAGGCTAATAGACTATAAATGAATATGTCTTCCGTGTGGCTGTATGTATGTATCTGCATGCGTACAATGGGAGAATGAAAGCCGGAAACGATGATAAACCAGATCAATGGATGAGGATCACAGAGGATAATGTATGTATGATGATATATGGAACAAACTCGACAAGATAGATGATAAAAGAGAACCAAGGATACCAATCTCTCCCCGTCTCAACCGGAAAAGAGGAACAAGCGTCAGCACCGCTGGCGATGATTTGAACAGAAACAACCTCAGGTTGCTGGATGAAATGACGACGGTTTTGGGTAGAAATAAAGAACCGAGATGACAATCGGACGCAATGCACAGGACGGGATAAATGCTGGACCAGCGGGGAGGCAAATTAAAGGAAGGCGTGATCATGTCGGGTGACGATAATGAAGAAAACATTCCCAACTCCATGATTCCAATAAAGGATAGACAGTGCCGCGAAGAAAATGAGTGTCGTCATGATCACAATTCGTATGCTTTTGACATCCGGGTCAACCAAGGGCCAGCCACTTGTAAGCATCAAAGGAGAGACCGTTATGTGCGATCGTATTAGAGGTGGAGCATTTCGTCCGGAAGGTGCATGAATGATTGCCGAGATCCAGTTGCTGCATGCAGGCAATCTAGTCTTTCCAGTCCCAGACTTGCCTTACGAAATTGGCCATGTTGACCTTCTTGTTTTTCATGTCCAGCATCCAGGGATGTTCGAGCATCCGCCAGGGAGTCGCTCGTCGCGGAGGTTCTTTCTCCAAACTAGACGGAAAGTTAGCACAATCCATCTACTATTAGGCATATCAACACGTACCAGCACTCGATGAAGTATTTGAAGTTCTCGGACCATCGAATACCGTTGTCCGGTTCGTCTTTCAGCTTGGGGATCGGTTGACGGACAATGTAGGTCAACAGATCGATCAAACCGGCGCGTGGCTGCATTTCGGTGCCGTCGGCAGGGAAGGGGAAGCGATGTTGGGCGACTTCAAGCAAGGTCACACCGAGTGACCACACGTCAGAGGTGATGGTGTATGATTGGCCGGTGATGCGTTCAGGGGCCATGTAGTACGATGTGCCGATAAACGTATTGGCGTCTCCCTTGGTGCCAAACTCTCCACTGACACCAAAATCACAAAGCTTGACCTGACCATTTCGGCAGAGGAGAATGTTCGACGGTTTGATGTCTAAAATTAACGTTAGCTGGATGATAAACAACTACAAACCTAGAACCTGACTGACCTCGGTGAATGATCTTTCTGCTATGAAGGTAGGTCAACCCGTTCAAGACACCCTCGGCAACCTTGCCTAGCACTTTCTCTCCCGTCCGTCCACCAAGCTTCTTGACCTCCTTGTAGATACTGTCCAAACTGCCACCTTCGCAGAATTCCATTGCAATGGAGATGGTCCCCGTTGACTTGTCCATAAAAGCACCGTAGTAGCGACAGATGTGCTCCGAGGCACAATCTTTATTGAAGTTGAGTTCTCGAACAATCTGCTTTTTCACATCGGGATTGGGGTCCGTAGTAATAATCTAGAAAGTTGTTAACATACCAGAACACCAGACGATGCAAACCACCAATAAAACCTACCTTCAACGCAAACACCGTCTTACCCTCCTTGAGCTTGCATCGAGTGACGGCACCTCCAGCGCCCTCACCCAAGCTACCCAACTCCACGATTTTCTTCTGCTCACTAGCTGCAAGCCAGGCTTCATCATCCAAGTCATCCACATCGAGGGGCCTGCCCTTTTCCAGACTCATCTTGTCCAGATCCGGGATTAGGCTGTTCACACTGCTATCGCGCTCCATCTGTACACCACTTTCCCGGTCGGAGTAGACGGAAATCGCTGACGAGGGATCCGGAGTGCTGCCGTGAGGCTGGCGAAGGCCCATGGCGAATGATAGGGCTGAATAGTTGGAGGATGATGCGGAGGCGGGCCCACTGGCCTTCCCGTCCAGGTACGTGAAGCTACCAGACCTCGAGTGTCCATTCGGTTCGTTCAAGCCGGTCGTCGCCAACGGTGGTGGGGCGGGTCGACTCTTCACTTGTTGCACATTCTGACTGCTGCCCATGGGGGTTTTCAGACGTAGCTGGGGAGGCGCCGGGCGAGCAGCTGGACGCTGCAGCTGAGGGACCTCTGTTGGAGGAGCAGGCGCGGGAGCGGGAGCGGCGGCGGCGGCAGCGACAGGAACACCGGTTCCCGTGACCGGACGAACATTTGGAGATGGAGGGATTCCCAAGGTGAGTTTGGGAGGTCGGGAACCATTGTTGTTGCCGCGGTTGCCAGGCACGGGCGGCTTGAGGAGAGGAACCGGCGAGGATGACATTGCGAGATTGTTTTGCCTCTCACCAGGCAAAAACAACTCGTTGGGGTCAGCCAAGGTAGCCAGATCGGCGGTGTTTGAGTAGGACACTTTGAAAGAGGGACGGAGGGACTCTGGGGAAAGGGATTAAGTGAAAGAGGAGAAAAGAGGAGAAGGTGTGATAAGTAAGAGGAAGAGGAGTTGGACGAGGTGGTCGGAACAAAGAGGGCCGTGGGGTTAATTGGCTGAACAGAGCGGCGGTTGGCTGACAAGAGGGGTTGGCTGATCGGAGAGGGGGAGAGAGTGTGAGAGAATTGAAGACAGAGGAGGAGAGGGAAAAAGAAAAAAGAATACAAATAAACGATGAATCAAAGCACTAAGCGAATGTTTGATCCCCAGCGATGATGATAATAATAATGAAGAAAAGAGTAGATAGAGATATAGGAAGGAGAAGGAGGAGGAGGAGGAGAGGAGAGGAGAGGAAGAAGCCGAGCAGGAAGGAAGGAAGGAAGAAAGAGGAGAAGATGTGACTTTGACGGTCGGCGAGGCCAGCGATTCTTGCTTTTGAAACTGGGGCCGAGTTTTGTGTCGATTTTGTCAGTTGGCGGCTGGACTCCACCGCTCGTAGGGTGACCACTAAGATCCTTTCTTTCCCACTGACTGGGATCGAACTCAGGTGTCGTTTAGTGATGAGTTAGACTAGTTAGTTAGTTAGTCAGGTCAAGAAAGTCACCGCAGCATTGGTTAAATAGTTATAGCCAGTCCTGTCAGGTCCATCTCTGCCGGTCAGTCAGTGCCATGCTCCGCACTCGCGACCGGCGAGGGATCGAATGGAGGCGCTGGAGGGTCGCCGGCCTGGTGGAACCGGCCTGTTTCAAATGGCGCCTAAAATGAGAAGTGCTTGCGATGAGAGATATTTTCGGAATCCATTGCTACTATTCTTGACAGCGACAGAGCTCCAGTTCTTCCCATGTCTAAGTTTATGTCTGTGTGTATCGGAGCTATGATTGTCTCTAATCTATTCTGATACCTGTCAATCTAATATAGTAGCTATAAACTATACTGTGTGTATCAAGTTGATGGTGGATGGGAACCTGTTCGGGTGCCTGAATCATCTGGCCTGGCCAGTCAGGCATCCCACCTAAAAGATTTTGAACTTAAAGATCGACTCCGCCTGAAATGAACCATGTTTCCTCGGAAGTTCCCACAAACAGCGACCCCGATAGACTTTCCTGATGATGTCGACGGAAGCTGCTTGTTCATTGAAGAATTGGGTTGTGCCAGGGTCCAACATCCCAACCAAATGATGTCGATGGACAAATCACCCAAAACGACTTAGTAGCGTGCGGATGTTTTACATCATCCGCCGGTTGAGTGTCTCTGATACTCGGTGCCACTATCGAAATTGATTGCTGCTCCATCCAATCTGCGCCGGCATCTTGCTCCGGGGCTCCACTCTCATTATGCCCCGACGGTGCTTGTTCAGCACAATTCATCTCGGCGGACGTTACGCAGTTCTAAGAATATACACGACAGTTACTGATTAGGATTATGGTCCTCAAGGCTGTCTGATCATAGTAACACGGGCCCAATATGATCAGACATTCGCATTGACACCGGACATACTAGTAGCACTCTGGTACATAGTACGGCCATCTATCACAGTCTCTTTGTCAACAGTAGATCCATAATCATGACTACCAAGCAACTACTAGTTGCCGTGCATCAACGCGTCAGCAACCGATACAGATTGACACGTGCCATTCTCAGCCTTGTCCAATCTCTCACTCTCACAGACACTCCTTTCCCACTATCCCCCCTATATGGATAGCTACTAGTTAGGGACAACTGACATCATCCAGTCCATCTGTGACGAATCTCTCTACCGTCTTTCCTCGATCCCGATGCCCGCCAACCTGGACGATTTCCGCAGCCACAAATCGATCCAGACCCACTCCGGTTTAAAATAGCAATCCCCCCCCCAGCCTTTGCACCGCCATAGCAACGGGGCCAAATGGCAACACTGCGCCCCCAACTGACAGGCCAATAATAAAGATGACACCCAATCTAAATGGGCCACTAAAGAAAGAAACATTCCGATCCTCTCAATCTTCATCATCATTATCCTCGCAAGCCCTGTTCCTACCGGTTCGCCGTGACATCTAAGCGAAACGCTCGGGTCAACCCCCATGACGTTCACATGGGGGTAGCAGGGATTGACCATCTCTCCATCTATCTAGTTATCCACCCGGACCATGTCGACCAAGTAACTAGTGCCACTAGAAAGGACAACAGTCCTTGGAAGTTGGAGTTGGTGCAGGGTCCTGCCCTGCTGACCAAGTGTTGATTGTGCGTACCTGGAAAATCTTCCCGTAGACGCGCGGCATGACGATCCTCGCTTGGAAAAGCCCTCCCCCACCCGATCATCCAGCCGTTTTGCTTGATAAATGGTCGTGTGGCCCCAAGGATGCTTACTGTTGATGATTACTGTGGAGTAGAGGAGAGTAAGGCCATGGTGTAACCAACAACCAGATGTCGCTTTGACGCCGGCATTTGCCCAAAGTACGGAGTAGAAATTAGTAGTCTACTTTGTATATGCAGGGTTCTGTCACCATCTGTGCGCTCTCGTCACATACCACCGAATTGGGCCCCAAGTCTGTTGTTGACTCCATGCAGTTCATCTAAAAACACACACTCTTCTTCACCATAGGCCGATATGAAGAACTCGTAGACGCGACGACCCAAGAAGGAACAACACAAGTGCGAAAGGGCAAATAGCCAAGCGCAGTGGTACTCCTCACTCCTGTAGAAGTAGTTAGTTAACGTTAGCTATTAGCCGTCCAAGACGGCTCATGCCATCCTTCCAACAACCCCAACAACTCCAAGCCATTGTCGCTTATTTGCCGCATTGAATTCCATGTAGGGCCCTTCATTGAATAAATCAACACACGGGACGAGAGAGTGTGTGGTAAGGTACCCCTTCTCCCACAAACTTGAGAGATTAGCAAACATAGCACATAGTTCAGAAATATCTTTGGGGAAAGAGGAGGAGGGGACGGGGACATCCCAGCCTTTTGGACGTACGCAACACTCTATGGATCCCAAGGAGCCCCTAAAACTGGGGTAAAAGAAGTCCGCGTCGCCTTGGGTAGAATTTCACCGACTGCCAGCCCGCCTCTCCCCTGTTGATCGGTGGAGCAACCAAAACTCAATTCTTGCACACATCATCGTCGTCGGCTCACTTGCAATAATAATGATGATGGCATGTGGTTTGATAGTATTTCCCTCGGGATTCTCGGGATTGATTTATCTAACGAGTTGAGTTCTACTTACACATAATTACTGACTAAGATCCTAATTGTTGTCCCAAGGTAGTGAACTACTTGTTAACTCCGTGCGCAGCCTGCTCTAGTTATAGTCCCCTCTACTATAGCGGTTCACTTAACCAGAATGTAAGGCGGAAGATAGTATATCCTCAGGTGCTATTTAGAGACAGATTAACTACAGCTAGACACTGCAAACTATTGATTTTCCAATTGGGGAAAAACTGTTGTCCCTAAAGGACTGGGCATAAACCCTGACAGATCCCCCTTTTCGCAGTTCGTCACGAGAGCGCCCTAAAAAAAGAAACCAGAAATCTCCGTTCTCACCGGACTACCGTGGGAAGGAATCTGGAGACCTACTGTAAACTACTTAGTTTCTGAGTACGTTAGTATCAACCAAATATATGCAATGGCAGAGAAAAGTCTGAGCTTTTAATAGAAAGAAGAGGGTTTCAATAGTTTCATTGCTGATAGTAGTCATGATGTGCACACAAAGATTTTAGTCCCTAGCCTCCGCGTTTGTTATACTTACAACTCACCACTCAAGTGGTAGACTGGGCAATAATTCAAGTCTTGGCATTTGGCCCTATTATTCATGCCATCGAATCCACGGCAATTGATTCATAAATTCCGACTTTGAAGATCCATCCGGTGTAGTTCACTTCCCGATTGCTACATGATTGTCATCCGCCGTCTTTCTCGGCGCTTAAGCTACTTACTGTACTGTATGCAGTCTTGCGCACACTCAATTCCTGTCCTCCTCTGGCTCTTCCAATAAGATCAGCGCTTGCTATTGCGCCATAAACGGACTACAAGGGACACGAATCTGACTCGTGAGGACCACGTCAAAAGTTGACGCATACGCAAATTTCCGTTTTCACAAAGAAGGACATATGGCTCGAAATTGCGCGCAATAATATCGATTAGGAACCATTTTGCAATCAGTAACTAACATATGATGGCTAGACTACAATGTACGACATCAGACTAGTCGGAGAGCAGTTTAGTCACCACGCACTAAGCTTTGATTAAGCAATTAATGAATGCGACCGTGGCGCCGAGCCAGGCCTGGTCTTAGCAAATGAAGCCCCCATTCCAATAGGAACGGGGCCGGAGCTGTATGGAAGAATTATTTTACCTGTCGGACGAGCTTCTAGACCGGCAGTGACAGGGATGCCAAAAAGCGCCGAGAACTATTTTACTTCCTAATTTAGCAGGAGAGAGTGTGTACTGACTTGTCGGCCTTGTAGGGTATATTCTGCTTGGTATCAAAATAGTCGGTATAGTCGGTATAATCGATAAAGATAGATACTCCTTCGAAGAAGTGGTAGAACAGTAGGCGTCATACTGCGTGGGGTGACAACACCATTCGCTAAACTCTTTGTACCTTACAGTAGTAGATCGGCTGCAATCCACGCAAACGACGGGAAAGAAAGCTTTCCGCTGACGAATGCCCTCTGACAATGAGAGACGGTTGAACCCGACATGTTTTCCTTCAGTTCTCTGCTCGTTCCTTATTTTAATCTCTCATTTATTTTTATTTTTGAACTAATATTAATATTATTATTATTATTACGCCCTTATCTCATGGAATTTCTTTTTTGTGGGACCCTTGCACCTGTCACCCAAACATTTAACAATAGCAATAACAACAAACGAGCCCATCGAACCCATGAGCACTATCCGAAGCGACCCTACTAATGAAACCTCCAGATAAAAATGGTACGTATCGAGGGCAAGATTAGTTCCAGGTGGGAAAAAAGAGAGACAGGGGGCACAAGTGGGTCCAGCAGCCAACCAGCCATTGGGTCAAAAGCGGGGAAGAGAGAGCCACAGCGGGATAGTGGCCAGAGCGATGAGTGGCCAACGGCATCAGGAACAGCCTGCAGGCCCCACTGACCCCAACACTCATTGGACAGCAGGGAGAAACATGAAACAAAGTCTAAGTTGGCATTCAACGTCCTGTGGCTCAGTAAAGCGAGGTTTCTGCCCCCTGAACTTATTTCCTTTTGATTATCGGGGGAGGTGGATGATGATGACATCCTAATTTTTGGAAGGGTTACAAGTAGTCAGTTTAGTTGATCCCGCTTTTACCGTTGGGACCGAGTGGTGAATGTTACTGCCTGGTAGACTAAAGTATGTACTAGTAAGTAAAGTACCAGTAGTAGTAGTAGTGGTGATGTACTACTCTGTAGTGACGGGACGATGTGCCTGACTGATGCAGGTACGAAATCCCGCGCGGTTCATCAAAGTAAATAATTGCTATCTACTATTGCTTGAAATCCAAAAAAGTTCGAACCTAAAAATCCAGTAGGGGAACCATCGATGACCCAACTAAGTATCTACCGACCCCATTAACTCCCCCCTCTCCCCCTGAGCCGAAGAGTTAGTCGACTGTTCTTCCGGTCGAAAAGAGCAATGGAGCGACCGATCAACAGCACTTGTCTCGCAACGCATGGACAGCTTGGACAGCATGGACAGTAATTCAGGGCCAGGGACGAAAGTCACTTGGCGGCACTAGTTGGTCTAGTCAAACTGGCGAAGGGGCTGGTTGGACCAACCAAGAGCTGTGGGTGAGACGGGCGCAGAACCCACGAGGCGCGAAAACGAAAAAAAACGAGCGAAAGAAGTGAGAAGTGAGAGGGGCCATCGCGGGTTGCCCCAAACTTGCCCATGAAGGTGCTCTCACACCGCATCGGCGCTCTGATTGATTCGGGGGCCATCAACTCCACCCGCGTGCAGTTGCGCTCTCCCCTTTTCGTCCCTGAGACGATCTCCAGGTTAATCTCCCGGCTCATACAAAGGGCCCCCGGTTCCCCCCTCTGCCTCCCAGCTCGTTCCTGGTTCTCTCTGTTCTTTCTCTTTCAAGACCAGACTTCTTTGCCTGCTTGAAGCATCCCATTGACTTCGGTCAGCCACTCTTTTAACCAAACCCCCCAAGCAAAACCCCAACTAGCCACACTCTCTTTTATCTAAACGCAGCTCCCTGTGTTTCACATACAAAACAACTCACACATAAAAATCAAATTTATCGACCTTGACGGTTTTATTCTTTCCCAACACAACATTCAAGATGCGTTTCTCTGTTGCCACCGTCGCTCTCTTCGCCAGCCTTGTTGCTGCCATCCCCCAGGATGTCGAGACTGTCTACTCCACTGAGGACGTGACCGTCGTCTCCTGCGCTCCCACCGTCACCAACTGCCCCGGTACCCTGCACGCCACCTCCACCCCCGAGGCCGTCGCTGCTGCCACCACTAGCGGCGCTGAGGGTGTCTCCCCCGTTGGTGTTACCAGCGCTGTCCCTGAGGCTCCCTCCGCTACCCCCGCTGCTGGCAGCTCCCCTGCTGGTGGTGCTGGTGCTGGTGTTGTTCCCTCTGGCGGCGCTCCCTCCGGTCCTGCTCCCAGCGGTGCCGCTGGTCCCTCCGGTGCTTCTGCCGTCGGTGGTGGCGCTGGCACCACTGCTGCCCCCCAGGTCACCGTTATCCCCGTGACCACCTGCGTTCCCACCGTCATCATGTCCACTAGCACCATCGGTGGTGGCTCCGGTGCCGGTGCCTACGGCTCTGGCTACCCCAGCGGCAAGCCCGCCAAGTCTTCCTCCCCTGTCATCCCTAGCGGTGCCGCTGCCTACGGCTCTGGCTACCCTAGCGGCAGTGCTACGTGAGTATCCTGACTCCTCTAATCAATAAATAGACAATCATACTAACAATACGCACAGCCCCTCCCCCTCTTCTGCTCTCTACACCGGTGCCGCCAGCTCCGTCAACGGCAACGGCTTCGCTTTCGCTGGTGCCGCCGCCGCCGCTGCTTTCTTCCTGGCTTAGATTCCCCTTCTTGTTTATAGTAGCCCCGGGTCACTCGTGAGTCCGGTTGCCGCTATAGGCGGGGATCTTGGGCGCATGTGAATTGGTGAAGAGTGTCGGGGATTGGTCCATACTTAGTTGCGGTTTTGCTTTTTGGGGAGAGAAATCCGATTCGTTGCTTTTTATATCCTCTCTTATACCACTTTTTATTCGAAATTTCCTTCTAGATATTTACGCTTCCAGGATTGCTTCGGAGTCCTGTTGTGAAGCAGTTGGTGGCTGGATACGATTAATGTAACCCATGACGCTTTCACATACCCAATTCGAAGCAGTTTATACATTATAATTTGTGCTCATGCTAGAGCTTTCAATCGCATCCGGTCCAGATCACCTCGCCATCCACCTGTTGTAGAACTGCCAGACGATCGGGCATGTCCGACGACAGGGGCCGGCCCGGATCTCAATGGATAGATCTACCCATCCCCTAAGTGATTCCCGCGTGGTGGCATGGGGCAGGTTGGAAGAACTCAGTGAACATGTAAGCAGGAGGCTGAATGGAGGGCTGAATCCGGGGAGGCCGCATGAGTTTGGGGGCTTCAGCGTAAATGTTTCAAGACCTCGAATTAAAATTTCTTTTCTTTCATCTATCGGCGACCGGCTGTGATCCGAATTCGCGGATCGTCTCGTTGCTGGCCTGCGCCCACCGGTGTATCATGTTGGTCTCGCCAGTGCGGGCGATTGATTGGGTGGCTGTTTCAGATATTCTCTGGCTTAAAGTCCGAGTGTCGCCCTCAGCCCTATTTGTGCGATATTAATTACTTCTTTTGGGGGGGTTATACCGGGCAATTCTGGAAGGATTTGACGATCATTGAGTTGTAAACGCTGTCAGTGTGTAGTAAGTATTTCATAATTGTGTGTGTGGCTGTGTTTGGGGGTTTGGGAGATCCGTGATCTGGTCGGGTTTGACGCTATCCTCTTTAGCCCCGGGGCCACCAACAAACAACACGTGCCGGTTACTTGGTTGACAACGGCAACATCCTCCCTGTGTTTGACTTGATTAAGGTCACCATATGGCTATCGCGATGGATAATTGCTATGCAATATAGGCTACGAATAGGGAAAACACCTAGTGCTACGCAAAATACTTCTCCCCTTTAAATTGGACTCATCCAAAGCTCGGACGACAAAGGATGTGGCAGTGTTGTTTTCCAACCTCACTCGGAATCCTTCAACCAACGAACCAAATGCCCCCATTATCGCGCAGCCTCCACTTGTGGACATGCTATATCGCTCAGGCCCATGGAATCGCTCCAAATGGCGTCTAAACTCATAGGAGCTTCTACCTGCGCTTATTGTCGCTTCCACGATGAAACTACAACTTCATGGTTTACGATGACAGCACATCAGTCTCGGACCCCAAATCCTTCTTCTGCCCCAGTTCCGGGCCCATCCCGAAGGGCAAAAAAGAAACTATCGAACATCGGGAGATCCTTCTACGGCGGGGTTTAACATGAGCCGACGGATTGGCTTCCTTGTTCGCTCCTAAACCAAGGCGAACATCAGCCGGACAAGCCGAAAGCTTTGCCAACAGGGCTTGCGCCCTTTCCGCAGCTGCAACCCACTATTTGGAGGATGGAACGACCTACGAGGAGGAATCCACTGTGAGGCGCAAGGCGATTTCCTGACTGTCATGGGTGTTGTTGGCTCGTATTATTGTGTCTTTGTTGCTGTGCCCGTCAAAGAAACCGGCCATAGCCGTGCAGACAGAAGACAACATCACCCTTTTCCACAGGGGACATTGTTCCAGCACTGCCTCAAGTATCAACAACTGTCCGATATATGAACTGTGATCATCCCTTTGGGACCTCCAAGTACCTTTTCCCTCGATTCTTGACGATCATACATTCCCACACCGACTTTAATTCCTTCCATCGGCTACATTGGTCGCGTGCAATGGTCTTTCTATGACATTTGCGTATAATTGCTTGGCCTACCTCCACTTTTTATCTTCTCCTTATACCATCTTTCACATTTTCACAATGGACCTTTCATCCTTAGAAGGCCCGCCTATCGTCGACACTCGGTTCACCGTCTCACCGCGACGAGCGAATGTCCCCAGTATTCGTCTGGACACGTCCACCCCAGTCAGCCCGATCAGCCCATTAACACCTCATGACCTCCCTCCTCGACCAAGCTCGACGGACGCGATCTTCAGCCCCGTGTCTGAATCAGAATACTCATTCGCGCTGTTCCAGCAAGAGCCGGAAGCCAACCTCAATCTCTGGCAACGCTGCCACAGCCCACAGCCCCCGGTCACAGCCGACGAGCATGAGTACCAACAACAACCAAGGCCACAACCAACACTAAACCTACCTCCCCCCCCTCCTTCATCCTCCTTCTCCCTTCACCCGTGGAGCTCCCGAACTCGAAGCGTTTCAGACCTTACCCCTCACCAATCGCCCATCCCCATGCTGAGCACAACTACCACGACTACGGTCACCACTCAGGCCGTGACGACCACCATTACCACCGAAGGCAACCGTCTCGTCTGGCTCGAAAAAGAGAAGCTGTGGTTCTTGAAACCTTCCCCATGCCCTTCACCACACCTCAGCCCCGACTACGCCGTGACCACCAGACCCACCCCTGATGCTCACTATGCGCCTTACCGCCCTTCTTCGTTTCACGGCCAAGTCCATCTTGCTGCTTTAGCCCAGAGAAGAGATGTACCCCCGCCATATGGGCGGCACATCCTGGATCGGCCCTTGCCTCCGCTACCCACGGATGACAGTGAAAATGAAGGCTCGTGCGGATCTCGGTGGACGGAGGTGGCGAGGAGGAGGGCCAACCGGGCTGTGTCGAGGTGAGGATGTTGGTTTAGTGTGTTAGGAAGAGGCGGAGTTGCAGGAATGGGATGGAACGGATATACTCAGCTGCTGGCCGGCTATCCTAATTAAACATAATCCTTGATCGAACTTAGTAGCGTCACCAATTACCACGCATAGCCAAGGTGTTTAGGGGGTGCATGTGTATTACTATTAGGTTGTCTGTTTCTTGATGTCTTTCATCCTGTACATTATCTCATCTTTCTCTCCTTTATCTGCTTACTAGGTAGTTCTGCATCGTTCGAGATACCCAATTTGTGATAGACCATTTTCTCCTTTCCCTTGTTTCTTACCACTTACCTCGTCCTCTTCGTTTCATCATACCTCGGTCTTACTCTCTCTCTCTCTCCAGTCACTTACTCACTATCCCCCATCATGTGATACCACACAAACACAACCAAACCACCGAATCCCGCACCTTCCAATCCTCATCACAGCCTCAGCCATCATCTCTCTCCCCTTCCTACTAACCCAGCAACACAACACCCCACTCCCGGTCACCATGGCAAACTCCAAAATGGAAACAAGTGCGATTCTGTGCAGAGAACCAGTGAATGACCATGGATAAGTAGAATCTGCTCCCCAAACACGCTCAATTCACTCCACAGATTCGCGTCTCCTCTCTCAGCTATGTTAACTATCATAAAACCGCGTTCCGCTCCCTTTCACTTCTCGTCTCCTGGATCTTCTATATTTCCTTGATAGCAATCTCCGTCTTCATTCTCTGGTGCTTCTTGTATGCTGTGTTGCAGTACTTCATTGAGGTTTCGCAGTGAGGTTGCTGGGCAGACTTGACAATGGAGCAACATGATCTTGTCTCGAGACCGAGGTCGGTGTCCCGGCCTCCTAAGGAAGAAATTCAGAATCAGAAATCAGAGTTGGATGTTCAACAATTTGCTGAGTTGCATTTCGTGACTGAGCAGACTGCGAGACATGAGCGGTGTTGGGAGGGACAGGTGGATAGTAGTAAGTGTTTCTTTTCAGCTCCTTCGTGATTATTATACCTTTGGTTAAATAAGGAAGCTAATCATAGCGAAGGACCTGCTTGTCCAGACTTCAAGGCGATCTGGACTTGTATCACCCCTAGGTTGCGGGAGCTGTACATCGACCGTGTCAAGTATATTGAAAGTAAAGGCTGGGACTGGATATACGCAGACTATGAAGGTTCCTTGAAAAGCTTGTATGAGAAATATTATGCGGGTATTGATCAGGGAACCGCTGAAATGACCTCCCGCGTCGATTGTGAGTGTGCTTTCATCTGGTCTCATTTGCATGTTGACTGACTGGATTCAGTTGCCGAGTTCAAAACCTTGATTGACAATATCGACTACGAATCGACTTTCCCACAAAACTCTGAAATTAAAGAAGGGGTTGATACTAATGATGTCGTTTTCGATCCTATGTTTGTTGATCAGAACAAACCAGAACCGGGGGCTGATCTTTTAGACGAGGACGTCCCTATGACGGACCCGGGCGAGGAGCCTTCTCTGAATACCGAAAACCAAGATATCATTGCCTTGGAGAACGCCGTGGCTAAAGGAGTTGATGTGCTGAAGAAGCTGTCTGCCATTTTTGCAGGATCGGATGCCTTTGGCACCGAGACAGACTGGAAAGCTGAGATCGAGCGGACTCAAAAATATGCCTGTACGGAGAAGGTGATCATCGGTCTAGTCGGAAGCACCGGCGCAGGCAAATCGTCACTCATCAATGCAATCCTTGACGAAAAAAAATGTCTTATCTACCGACTGCATGCGTGCTTCTACTGCTGTCGCAACGGAGATCTCCTACAACCACGGAGCGACGAAGTACAGAGCAGAAGTCGAATTCATCAAGCATAGTGAGTGGGAACGTGAGTTGGAAGTTTTGTTTGCAGAGCTTCTCGATCACCAGGAAGAAGTCACTCGAGGTGCAATCCCCAAGAATTCGGATGCAGCGGTAGCCTTGGACAAGATTAAGGCCGTCTACCCCATGCTGAACCCCAAAGACATCTTGAACGCCTCCGTCGCCAACTTGATGGCCAGCGAGAGAGTCACTGATCTTTTGGGGACTACTATGGGTTTCGAGGGAGATGACCCCAAAGCGTTTTCGTACCAGACTGAAATCCTATATTGACAGCAAGGGAAAACGAGGCCGACCCAAGAAGTCTGCTAAAAGTCAGGATGCTGCTGAACACCCAGACTCTGCCAGTGACACAGACACAGCCAAGCAGGGCATCGGACTCTGGCCTCTTGTGCGTGTTGTGCGAATCTATACCAAAGCCCCAGCCTTAGCGACTGGTGCGGTTTTGGTGGATCTTCCTGGCATCTTTGACTCAAATTCAGCGCGAGTTGCCGTCGCCGAAGATTACATGAGACGCTGTTCGGCTCATTGGATTGTGGCTCCTATCAACCGGGCTGTTGATGATAAAGTCGCGCGTGACCTGCTCGGGAAGAATTATAAGCTGCAAATGCAGATGGATTGTGCCTTTAATGATATGACATTCATTTGTACTAAGACCGACGACCTCGTCCCGACTGAAGTCATCCAGTCTCTGAACCTCGACTTGCCAGCGTTTAATCAGGTTCAACAGCTACCGGATAGGGTTGAATGGCTGAAGAAAGGTATCGACGCTTTCAAGAAGCCTAAGAGATCAATCATGTCGCAGCTGGACTGGGTAGAGACCGAAATTGAAGAACTTGAAGAACGTCTTACTGGCGATGAGTTCGGCTGTGATGTGTTGGAGATCACTCCCAAACGCAAGAAGCCACACGGAAGCGAGCCCTCTGAGACGGCAACCATCCAAGAGGAAGGCACCACCGTGATTCCAGAAGTAGAAAGGCTTAAGAACCGATTCTTGGCTCTCAAAGTTCAGCGTAAAGACTTACGGTCTCAGTTAAAGCATATTAATGAGGAAATGGACAGCAAAGTGGACGAGCTGAGAGAGCTAGAAGACGGGAAGCAACAAATGGAGCACGCTGTCCTAAATTCTTGCATACAGGCGAGGAATAAGTTTTCGAAACAACAGATTAAACGCGACTTTGCCTTGGAGATCCAGAGCCTAGACCAGGAATTTGAGGATGATGACGCCGAAAACCCAGTACAGGCCACGGTTTGTGATTATGACGAGCTGGAGAGGAACCTACCTGTGTTTTGCGTGTCGACCCGAGCTTACCAAGGTCTCCGGGGACGGACTGATATGGCAAAGCTCGTTGGTGGCTTCTCCGAACTGGAGGAGACTGAAATTCCGCTTCTACAGCGTCATTGTGTAAGGCTCACCGAAAAGGCCAGAGAAGGATCGTCTCGGAGGTACTTGACCCAATTGAACCAAGTCTTGCAGTCGTTGAAGCTATGGTGTTTGGTGAGCGCGGCAACAGGCGACGCCTCAGAGCAGAAAATCAAAGAGATTGAAGCCGACTTTGAACATGTGTTGGATGGACTGACAGAAGTATGTCCACTACCTCTTTCCTTAATTTAGTTCTGACCTTTCAGGATACGGAGGTGCATATGATCCGATTCAACCGCGTCGCCAGGGAAATTTTCCAGGGGAACATCTTCAATAAGCTTAGTAAGTTCTTCTGGTGGCAATTACGAGCCGAGCTAATGGTACAGACCGAGCGTCGCGACATGCGATTGTCCAATTCCCCGAAGCTGTCTCTCGCTGGAATGCCCCAGGAAGTTCCGGGGGACTTCGATGGAATACCTACAAGGCTATCTGTCGCCGTCGGGGAGTATTTCACGACACAGTAAGTCCCTCCATAATACAGATGCAATAAACACAGCTGACAGCCATCCAGGATTGGAATCAAGATTTGTAAGTCAAAGGTTCCCTCGCAAGATTCCAAACCGGCCTAATCGCTTGCAGGGCCCGACCAATGCTTGACAAGATAGCTTCATCCTGGAAGAGGTGTGTTTGCTATCTGGGAATGCTCTGAGACCGTCTAACGCGCAACAGAACATTCGCGGAGCTCCTTCCGCATTGCTTCCTTGATCTAAAGGAGAATTTGGAAGCCGCAGTCAGTCGATTCCACAAACAGGCAATTGATTCCGTCAAGCAAGGTGTCCCTGAAGAGATCCGACTCCGGCTGCAAGACACGCTCGTCGCGTGCCATCAGACAATGGGAGAGCAGTTTCGACAGGCTGAAAAGATGACCATGCAGGAACAGAAGCGTATCAACCGAACGTTCGCCGAAGCGATCGCTGAGCGACTGAAAGAAACCTACCAGGCCTGTGCCTCCGAGACAGGTGAGACTCTATCACAACTAGTCGAGAAGTATACTAACATGCTCGTCACGACAGGACGAGGAAGCTTACAGCGTATCAGGGCGTTGATGCAACAGATGGCAGACGACCACGCCAACGATGTTCTGCGAGGCAGCATGGAGCATGCGAAGCACGAGCTTGGGAAGCTACTCGACAGCCAGCAAGCTGAGGTGGAGCGGATTATCCAGACTAGACTACGGCGGATCTCACTGGACTACCATGGGGCGCTGATCGCGCCACGAATCCAGCTGTGTACGGAAGAGCAGGCTCGGATTAAAAGTGAGGTCGCGAAGATTGTCGAGAGAGCTGAGGCGGAGTTGCAACTGGGACATCTTTTGGGAGGCGTTCGTTCGTCGTAACAGGGGAACAGCAGCCGTGGCCTAAGAGAGTGGAGCACTGTGGGGAGGCAGGATCGATGCAGATGGAAGGCGGGAGAGCAGGAGAAGAACAGAGAGGCAGCGAGAAAGGAAAGCAATGTTACACGTCTGCAGTTAGGGTAAACGTGGACTGGACGCACCAGCATGCGGGTGGCCCCAGCTTTGGGTAGAGAAGGTGATGGACGGAGCGATAAGCCAACCGCAGTGTCAAGATAGTCTAGGCCACATAGTAAAAAGAGAAAAAGCTTGTCAAACTGCGACCGCCATGACAGACTAGAGGCTTAGGATGGAGGGGAATCATTGGCAGCGCGTAGTGTTGCTGTTGGCAACTCGCATGACGAAGGCAAGACGCTAGCCAGTGATGGTCGGTGACCCAGCCTCCGAATTTTCGAGCGACTGGGAAGCCGTCTGGGATGGAGACTATTAATATTAGTAGCAGCGTGACAGATGGAGGTCAGCGCCGTTGAACTTTTTCTTCACATCACTTTCATTCATCTGTGTTGTTGAGTGTTGACTTTTAACTTGAGTGTGTTTAGTGACATTTATTTTATTTGCCGTGCTTTGTGTTCAATCCGCGAGCAGTGAAGAGGTGACATTAAAAGTTGATACTACTCCGCGCTGGTATTCTTTTCCGGAAGTTGCACTGAACAAGCCATGAACATGATGAGTGCTTGAGTTTTGAGACTGAGACGAACAGCGACAAATCGGGATTACGACAGTACCGAGAGCGAGACAGATAGCGACAGAACCAGTGATATAGTGAACATAACACGGACTGTCCACCGACACGACTAATAATCATAATAAAATTAACCAGTGCAGACCCGCGCGACGTGAGGGATAACCAGCGGATCTGACGAGGAAGAAAGAACGCAAGAGAAAACAAAATTCCACCGCCTTCGCTGCCCTTCGATCGGCGCCACCAATCAAGTCAGCCCAGCGGCGATGGGGCTCCCGCATCTTTTCTCTCGTCACAAATCTTCTTCCTCCAAATCCTCTTCTTCCAAGTCTAAATCTACTCCGACGACTGTTCCTGCTCCTGCTCCTCCTCCTACTCGCTCGATTCCTGCTTCTTCTTCTCCTCCTCCTCCTCCTTCCTCTCCTCTCCCTCCTCCTTATTCTTCTTTATTTTCAGCGAGTTCCCCTCCTCCCCCACGTCCATCCGCAAGAGTCAAGACCGACGACTCATTCCCGACTCGACCTCCGCCCCCTCCTCACCGGGCAAAGACCGTTCATTCGGCTCCCTCTCGCCACCCCCATTCTCCTCCTGCGCCTCCGCTTCACCATCCGCAGTCGTTTCCTATTCCGACTCAACGCCCTTCCATTCCTCGAAAACCTACTCGGCCGGCGCACAGTCGTTCCACCTCCACTCCCTCTAAATCAGCCTCGGTCCGGTCGAAACCCTCGTCCGTCCCCCGGTCCGCGTCGTCGCTGTCTGCCGTTCACCATCGGTACTCGCACGACCCTAACTTTCACCCGCTTAACCTTCATCCCGACGAACTACGTCGTCTTTCCGCTATGGCTGCTGCTCGCGATGATCTCCGGAGCTCGATGGACGTTGACACCAACGATCCCCGCCTCGGCTCTCCCTCTGCCACCAACGGTGTGAATGGCACTCACACGGAGAAGAGTCCGACCCCGCCCCCTCACCGGTCCAATGGAAACACCGCTGAGGCCGACTCCTTCAAGCTGGCTGGAAACAAGTTTTTCAAGGATGGCAACTATGCCCGCGCCATTGAGGAATTCACCAAGGGTAGGTTAATACCTGATTCTGCCGGACAATCTTCTGCAGTGTTAGTAACAATGGTACAGCTCTCGAGATTAGCCCCAACTCGTCCGTCTACCTGTCCAACCGGGCTGCAGCATACATGGCGGCCAACCAATATCTCGCTGCTCTGGAGGACTGCGAACGGGCCTGCGAGCTCGACCCCACCAACACTAAGATTATGTACCGGTTGGCCCGTATCCTGACCAGCTTGGGCCGTCCGACGGAGGCTCTTGACGTGCTGTCTCGTATCGAGCCCCCGGCCTCCGCTACTGACCGTGCGGCCGCAGAGAAGATGCTCCGCTTCGTCAGCCAGGCGGAGGAGGCTCTTTCGCAGGACCGTGGTGTCTCAATGGTGCTGTTCTGCCTCGACCAGGCCCGTCAGCTCCTCGGACAAGGCGTCAAGGAGCCCCGCAAGTGGACGCTGATGACTGCAGAGGCCCAGTTGAAGATGGGCAACGACAACTCGTACGGCAAGGCACAGGACATTGCTATCAGCATGCTCCGCGTGAACAGCCAGGACCCTGATGCGCTGATGATCCGCGCCCGGGCCTTCTACGGTATGGGCGACACGGAGCAGGCGCTGAAGCTGCTGAAGATGTGTCTGGGTCTGGATCCGGATATGAAGGCGGCGATCAAGCTGCTGCGGACCGTGCAGAAGCTGGTGCGCACCAAGGAAGAGGGTAACACGGCATTCAAGGCCAAGGACTATCGTCGCGCCATCGACCTGTGGGGTGAGGCGCTGACGGTGGACCCGAAGAACAAGGACCAGAACGCCAAGATCCTGCAGAACCGGGCGCAGGCCTACATCAACCTGAAGGAGTACGACAGCGCAGTGGCAGACTGCAACGAGGCCCTGCGGCTGGACCCCGGGTACCTCAAGGCGCAGAAGATGCGCGCCAAGGCGCACGGCGGTGCCGGCAATTGGGAAGAAGCTGTGCGCGACTACAAGGCGGTGGCGGAGTCGAACCCGACCGAGAAGGGCATCCAAGAGGAAATCCGTCGGGCCGAGTTTGAGCTGAAGAAGGCGCAGCGCAAGGATTACTACAAGATCCTCGGAGTGTCCAAGGACGCGGGCGAGCAAGAGATCAAGAAGGCGTACCGCAAGATGGCGATCCAGTACCACCCGGACAAGAACCGGGACGGTGATGCGGGTGACGAGAAGTTCAAGGAGATTGGTGAGGCGTACGAGACTTTGAGTGATCCTCAGTAAGTTCATCCTTTGATGTGGTGATGAGTGGCTTTCGCTAACCAAGCATAGGAAACGTGCTGCCTACGACAACGGCGATGACCTGATGGACCCAGCTGACATGTTCTCGCACGGCGGCTTCGGCGGCATGGGAGGCATGGGCGGTATGGGCGGTATGGGCGGAATGGGTGGTATGGGAGGTATGGGAGGAACCCATATCAACATCGACCCCAGCGTGCTGTTCAACATGATGAACGGCGGCGGCGGGTTTGCGCACGCAGGAGGACAGCGCGGAGGATTCCCCGGCGGATTTCCCTTTTAGACAGCGTGCATGCTAAAAGTGTTGCTGCTGCTGCTGTTTTCTTGTTCGATTTTCCTTTCCTCTGATTCCCACCCGCATGACAGACTGGGCGATAGACTGGTTTTTTTCTTCATTTTCTTATTTTCCTTTGGTTCTTTCCTTCATCCGTTGTGGACGGAGTGTCTTATTGATTATTGATTGATAGTATGCTGGCGGATGCCAGAGGCGTTATATACCTGGGATGACTGATGAGTTGGGATAGGATGAATGTATGATGATCCTAATAACTGAGTAGTAACCTTAAGCCTTAAGTAGTCAACTGTAATTATTTACATCTACCCTTCCTCCCTATTGTCACTCTTCTCACCCCGTCCCTCCTCTTCATCATGATCATACACATCATCATCAAGCGAAGCAAGCAACCCCCCAGGATCATGAAGTACATCCTCCGGCGAACTCGTAATGACAATAGGCGCAGCAGTGCCCCCACTAGTACTCGAAGTCCCCTGGTCCCTCTTCTTCCCCCCACTCCCATCCCCAGAAGCAGTCGAAGATCCCTTCCCCGTACTCGTCGACCCTTTCCTCATCTTCCCCTTCACCCTCGACACGAGAATATGCAGCGCCGGTATACAACTACAGATCAACCCGAATCCTCCTTCCGCATTCCTAGATACCAGTTAGCAATCACCTCCAAACAACCACACGAAGAAATACTAACCCAGAAAGCAACACCCTCGCATAAACCTGACTATCACCCAACCCCCGCTCCCCCTCCCCCACCACCAACACAACCCGATAAATACTAAACCCAACAGCCAACCCACCACACCCAAGCATCGCCCCCACCTTCACCTTCTTCACCACAGCTAATCGCAGTGGAAACATCAACCCAATCGGCAACAACAAAATAGCCAAGTCCGTGATGACGCTCATGATCGCGTCGGCGAGAAACACCGCCCCTTCGGATAGACAATTAGGGTTGTGTGGATCGTTGGGCGAGGTCCAGAATGTGGAGACGGGATTGCAGATGAAGATTTTTACGAAGAAGATGGTGATGTAGTAGAGCGTTGTGATGATGATGGTTAGGTACACGGTGAGGATCTGGCCGCGGCGTAGGATGAAGAGGCGGGCCAGGATGGTGAGGAGGGTTAGTTTGGCGAGGAGGGTCATGGGGAGGTAGAGGATTGTTAGGGTGTAGAATATCTAGTTCATTTAGTTCATTAGTAACTTTCAGGTGGAATATAGAAATACTATTATTGTATGGGGGATAGGGGAAGCGCACCTTGTAGACGAGTGTCGCTTCCGAGGTGGTGAGGGTTGAGGGGGGTTCGGCGCCGTTGTTGAAGATGTCTATTCATTTATTCCAATTCATTGATTAGTATGTCGAGATAATATGTAAGTATATAAGGGAAGGGGAATATGCGAACAGAAAAGAACTAATATACAGTATGCGTCGAAGAATATCTACCCCTCTTTATCAGTCTCTCATTCTATAACTCAGGATAGATAGATAAATGGTTAGGGTAGGTAGTATAGTATACCAGCGATACAAAACAAAACCCTAGTTTAACACCCCAAATTAGCCCACACATCTCAAATTATATATCCAAGAGGGTTTAAAGGTATGATGATACATACCATCCTCAACATCAACCCCCTTCTTGAACCGCCACGCGACAACCCCCCGTAGCGCGACAAACGCCGTTACCAGCGCCAGGCACAGGATCTGCGTGACGAGGCTGATTGTCCAGAGGGACATTCTCCTGTCCTTGCTGAGTTCGTATTGTTGGTATCATTCCATATTGGTGTTGTTGTCTGCAGTAGCTGTAGCCATTTGCCTTAATCATGGGAATGAGTGGTGGTGGTGTTGCGACAGGTTTTGTCTGAGTTTGATGTTGGCGTTGGTGGTTGGGTTGGGGTTAAGCGGGGGGAAGGGAGTTGTTTGGTTCCGACGTCATGACCCTGGGGAAGTTTATTCCCAAGGGGAATTTCCTGCACTCATTTGCTGTGGGGTTGGGATGATGTATTGAATATATCTTGTTTAGTATCTGTGTAGTTTTATTGATCTTCGTGGTGAGTAAATAGATGGATGTGGATGGGGACGCCACATTCCGGTGATGTTGGCTTAGGGCTAACGCCACTATTACTATACTAGTAAGTAAACTGGAAAGTTTGATAATTATGTGCTAAAGACTGGCTGGCTGGTATATACATAAGGTATCATCACTCATATCCTAATCCTGATGATATCATCACTCATATCCTAATCCTGATAATATCATCCGACTTTCATTCACTCCCAACCCCATCACCCCTAATGCGCGCGACAACGTCCCCCGTCGCAACCGCTGCAACCCAATCGCCACCTTCCACCCCTCCGTCTCCTGCAACACAAACACATACCGTTTGCCCTCGTGGTCGCGCACCGACGCCCGCAACACATGCAGCGTGCGCTGATCATCTCCTCCGCCTGTTGATAATCGGCACGTGTTCTTGCACATCTTGAGCAGGTTGCCGAGGAATGCTTCCGATTCTTCTGGGGTCGGTTCATTCCCGCGCCGATTAAATGGCCCCGGCGGGGGCTTCGGTGGTTGGCGCTGCGCCCCGAATTTCGGACACCATACCTCGACGAGGTTCATCGTCCACGCCTTCACATCCCATTCGCGCTGACCGACACCGCGCACGTCGTCGTCGATGAAGAGGCCTTCTGTCGTGATCCTCAGAACCAATCCGTCGCTGACCATGCCCTGGCCGGAGACAAGTTGCGCCACAGGGCTGCGCACAAAGTTGTTGTTGAACTCGAACACGCCCTTGATGACAATCTTATCAGGATCTTTGGTTTCATAGGCCCCGCGATTTGATGGTGGTGGGGTCGTGCGTGCTGTTGTCTGTGACGGCGCGTAGGAAGAGTCCGAGTACACTGATGACCCAGAGGTGGCGCCGCCGTACGGCCGGCGGGGACGGTCAGTGGGTCGAAAATTGGAATATGAGCTGTCGGTATCGGTGCGGGAATAAGCAGGTTTCTTGGGTGATGGAGTGCGGGGAGTGGACGTGCTAGATGCCTTTTGGCTGGCCGCTTCTTTGGCCGCTGCCTCCTGCGCATCTTTGGCTTTCTTCTCGGCATACTTCTTCGCGGCAGCCTCTTTGAGCGCCGCAAACTTAGCATCAGCTTCCTTCTTAGCTGCAGCTTTGCGCTCCTCTTCCTCCTTCTCTGCCTTCGCCTTTGCCTCAGCAGCTTCACGCTCTGCTTTAGCCTTGGCCTCCGCGGCCTCGCGCTCAGCACGGGCCTTGGCTTCGGCGGCGCGTCGAGCCTCTCGTTCTCGGGCTTCCTTTGCCCGACGTGCTTCTCGCTCGCGGGCCTCTCGGGCCTCTTTCTCCGCTTTAGCCTTGGCCTCCGCAGCTTCACGCTCCGCCTTGGCACGCGCTTCCGCTGCTTCTCGTTCCGCCTTGGCTCGAGCTTCCGCGGCCTCTCGCTCCGCTTTGGCTTTGGCTTCGGCTGCTTCGCGCTCCGCCCGTTCTCGGGCCTCACGGGCGGCCGCCTCTTTGGCGGCAGCCATCTCCTTCTCGAGCTGCTCTCTGCGCTCCCGCAGCTCCCGCTCCATGGCCTCGCGCTCGCGCTTCTGCTGCTTCTCGCGCTGCTCGGCCTCCCGCTTTCGCTTAAACTCCTCCATCTTGCGGCGCAGCTCCTCCTTGCGCCGGGTCTCTTCACGGGCCTTCTCCCAATCAGCTCCACTTTGAGGTTTGCTTTCAGAGCCGGTGGCAGACGAACCTGTCTTATTTGATCCGCCTGCCTGCGGCGGCGGTTGCGGGGGTGGTCCACTTCCGGGCCCACCAGCATTCTGGTATTGATGGTTCCCGCCATACTGGCCTGCACCCGGAGGCGGACCCGAGTTGAAGTTGCCCCCATATTGCTGCTGTCCCTGTCCCTGTCCACCATTGTGACCGTTCGGGCCCTGGTTTTGGGCCCCATACTGCTGTCCCCGCGCATACTCACCTCCGGCGCCATTGCCGGAGGGTCCACCCGCGCCTGGACCCCCGCCGGTGCTAAATCCAAAATTGGCCCGTCGTCGGCCTCCCCCAGAATCTGATTGTGAGGCGCCCACGGCCCACCCGGCGACCCCAACTCCGATAGCCAGCACGGCGATGGCCATGCCGCTGCCACTGGCGACGGTGGCAGCGTACCAGGCTTTCAGAAGGGGTGATAGGAGGGTCCAAAGTAGGACGACAAAGAGGGTGCAGGCGGACCCCGCGATGAAGCTGTTGCGTTGTGGCTGGAGGGAAGGGAGGTAGAGAAATCCGGAGCCGGCGGAGTGAGGGGGGATGATAAAGATGTCGTAGTTGCCAGGAGGGAGGTCGGAAGTCTTGCGATATTCGCCCTGGGTGGTTTGTGGCTTCTCGCCGTGAGGGGGAGGGGGTGGAGGAGGTCCGTCGTCCATGGTAGGCGGTCGTTAAGAATAAATAAGGCTTCGATAGGTGTTTATATGATATATATATCGCTTGTTGATGGCTAGTGGAGGCGCATTTGCGATCGAGGCGACATGATCAGACGACAAGGCAGGCGCTGGAATCCAGCGCGTCTAGATCGAGATAGGAGGTCAGATAGCTCAGCAAGCGTCAGTGAGAGCACATACCTGGTGGAAACAATAATAATAGGCGACACGATGATTGCGAGGGAGGAGAAAGAAGACGGAGAAGACAGGCGACGTGGGATGAGAGATCGGCTGGCGGCAAGAGGAACGCCTAATCAGGATCGACTCCGTTTGTGTGATCCTCGCAGCAACGCTAACGGATCCCTGGCGACCAGCGTTAAATGAGATATACTATGTATATACTATAAAGCTCACCCGCTGAAGCGGTGGGATATTCTGTGTGTGTAACCTGGCTGATGTGGCAGTGGAAGGAGATGGAATAGTTGACAATAAATCGGGATAAACGATGATCACTCAATGGCTGGGTTTCAGTTGCTGAGCACGACCGATTGACAGTTTCTGATTCGATCCCTTGTCAAACGGGGATTCCGATGGGATCGGCTTCAGCTGTACACTACATTCTGGAGGGCTACTGGAATTCTATCGGCACTCCCAATGAGCTCCGGTGCAGCCTGCTATACAATGTCGTGATGAATGCAGTGGCACGTCCACATTCCAGCGGAAGTCTATAGAGCACAAGCACCCGCCGCGAACCCGGCTGGGATCTCACAACCTTAATTAGAACCCTGGCCGGGTGGGCTTAGAGTTATCTACTGGGTAGACTACCATGGGTTCCTTGTTGTATCCGCTGATTGCAATAATAGCGATCACGATTTGCTTATATCTCTGCAGGATCACTAAATATTGAGTGTTTGTGTTTGTTTTGGTTTCGCTGTTTTGGAGCATCGCGTGGGGAACCGGCAGTCTTCTGATTGGTCAACGTCTCCGCACTCGCTGGTTGGTTCAATTCATGACTAATGATTATCACGTGTAAATCTCCTCCAGTTTATGCCTCAGGCAACAAAAGGGTCGGATGGCCTCACGGATGACTGCCAGTCATCTTGAACACTATTATACCTCCGTCCAGTCGTATTAGATAGTAAAGCTAAACTGACCGCCGCGGTCACTTATATGGTCGGATTCTGACCGCCTGCAGCCGGGATGATCACGATGATGTCCGTCCGTGATCTCCAGGCACCAAGCGATCACGGGATGCGTTAAGTCAGTTGCGGAGATAGAAAGGAGAGGGAAAGAGGGGAGATACTTACGCCTCAAAACTTCTGCCTCTCTCTCCCCAGTTTTATAGTAAAACAACTTCTGTCAGCCTGAAATTCGAGATCCGCCTTGTTTCAGCCTTTTGCTGCACCAAACTTACTGCCAGGCGGTGACTCCACGCTTAACGGAAGCCGGCCGACGCCATCCAATCCATTCAAGTCTCCAGTCTCCAGTCCTGACGCCTGCTGCGTTGCTGCTGCTGCTGGTCAGTCTAATCCCATCCGGCTCTGCTGGCTGCTGTCTCCATCCTCTCGACTTGTTTACCAGAAATTCCCTCTTCCTTCCCTTCCTCCTCTTCCTCCCCTCTCCCACCCCCCTGTTGGCGTCATTTCTTGCCCCTGGCCCTGTCAGGTACCGCCCCCTTCCCCGCCGCCAACTGTCCTTCTCTCCGTCCTGCCCCGGCTTCAGCCTCAGCCAACCTCTATTTCTTACTCTCTCGCGCAATCAGCGTTTCCCTTTGATGCCGCTATAGCCTGTCCTTGTTGACCATCGCTCTCGTGCCCCTCGAGGGCCCGTCCCATCCACCATGTCCTACCAGTCACAGGCGGCTCCGCATCTCCCGATCCCCGTCTACAACCCCATGGCCGCCATCAATGCCCCCGCCGGTACTTTTCTGCCCGGGACCAAGGTCCAGGTGGGCAGCCACCGGGTCGTGGTTGAGAAATACCTCTCCGAAGGTGGTTTCGCCCACGTCTACGTCGTGCGCCTGCCTCAACCCGTCGATGGCTCCGATCGTGCGGTGCTGAAGCGCGTGGCCGTCCCCGACAAGGCGGCCCTGGCCAACATGCGCACGGAGGTCGAAACGATGAAGAAGCTCAAGGGACACCGCCATATTGTCACCTACATTGACTCTCATGCATCGCAACTGCAGGGCGGCGGATACGAGGTCTTTCTCCTCATGGAGTTCTGCGCCGGCGGCGGACTGATCGACTTCATGAACACGCGCTTGCAGAACCGGTTGACCGAGCCAGAGATTATCAGGATCTTTTCGGACGTGGCCGAGGGTGTCGCATGCATGCACTACCTCAAGCCTCCGCTGTTGCACCGGGATCTTAAAGTCGAGAATGTGCTGATCTCCCGTCACGGAAGCTCCACGCTCTATAAGCTGTGCGACTTTGGGTCTACTGCGCCGCCGCGCCCCGCGGCCACTTCGGCGGCTGAAGGCCGGCTGATTGAGGATGACGTGCAGCGCCATACGACGCTGCAGTATCGCAGTCCGGAGATGATCGACGTCTATCGGAAGCAGCCTATTGACGAGAAGAGCGACATCTGGGCTTTGGGAGTCCTCCTATATAAACTATGCTACTACACGACTCCGTTTGAGGAGGTGGGACAGATGGCCATTTTGAATGCCAGCTACAAATTCCCTAGCTACCCACCCTTCTCCGACCGCTTAAAGATGCTGATTGGTAAGACCCTCTGCGCGAAAGAAAGGCATTGTACTGACTCTCCCAGCCTGGATGTTGAAAGAACACCCGCAAAAACGCCCGAATATCTATGAAGTGGTGCGCGAGATCTGCCACATGCAAGGCAAGGATGTGCCGATCCGAGACGTAAGTCAGGTACCTGCAGACGCAATGCGGATACTCACACGAATAGATCTATGCCAATCGCTCGACGTCGGAAGCCCGCCGTTACCAGGAGCTGCCGCCTTCCCCCACAGAAACACCACAGGTGGGCGCCGTCTTTTCTCCCCCAATGCAAGAGACGCAAATCATTCCCGAGATTGCCCCCATGCGACGCGGCCGCCCGACCAGACCAACCCCGTCCCAGCACAACTCGGCCAAGCCGAGTCCGTCACCATTCCGTGGATCTGGCGATCCATTTTCCGTCTTGGATGCTGGAAACCGACAGCGGGATTCCGCGGATGAGTTCTCGAACCGGTTCCCGTCGCTGGATCAGTTCCAGATCCTGCATGAGAAAGGGGGCAAGTTCGACTTTGAGCCCACCGTGTCCGAGAAAACGGAAGACGAAGATCTGGCTCAACGACTTACCAATGCTCTGGCAGACGATGCGTTCGCCAAACGCCCCGCGGCAGAGAACGATCCTCTTCCCAAGACATCTTCGGAGCCGACCATTCAGCGCCGTCCCCAGCCGGCTCCGATCAAGACCAAGTCGTCTGAGGTGATCGAGACTTACCGTGAGGAGTCCCGGCCTCAGGTTCCCTTGTACCAGCCTGTGCCGCAGAAACCCACCATGGTCTCGACTGGTACCATGACCTCCCCGCCGGCGACGCCTGGTGTGCCGAACTCCAAGCCAGCCAGCCGGCCCATCTACAAGTTCCCGTCCAGCGACCATCAGCGTCGGCCATCCAGCCAACCGTGGCCGGCAGAGGCGGACAAAAAAGCAGCTCGGCAAAGCAAAGCTCCGTCACCCACCTCTTCGTCCTTCCCCAACCCGCGAGTCTCGAACGACCGCGTCTCCGATCTGTCTGCTTCGCCACGGCCGTCGCTTGACGGACTCCGACCTACCAATTTGGATGTGGAGGAGCCCGTGGGCCGATCTCGGTCAGCCAACAGCCGCTCCCGGCCTGTGTCTGTTCATGCTAGCGCACGTTTTGAGCTGCCTCGCGGGTCGGAGAGCGCGCGCTCCTCCCTTGACCTACCACGCAGCCCTTATGAAGGCGGCGCGCCGCTGCAACACGCGCGCACCGAAACAGACCAGCTGTACGATCGCAACATCTCCTCGGATGTGGACTATCTGCGCGCACGCGAAGAGGAGAGCAGCCGGAAGCGCGAGAAGCGGTATAGCGGCACGTCCAAGCACACGAAACGGTCGAGCTTGTCGACGCTGTCCCTGTCAGGCACAAAGACGCTATTTGCGGGACGTTTCGGCGATGCGTTCCGGCGGTTCGAACATAGTAACCAAGAAAGCAAGGCACAGTCTCCAGTGGCGGAAGAGTTCCCCAAACCCGTACTGCCTTCGCCGGAGGTGACGGCAGAGCCGGCCAGCGAACTGATCGAGATGGACAGCGAGGACATTTCGCCGGAGATGCGACGGGAGCTGGAGCGGCGGCGGCTCTCCCAGGAGGAGAAGCGCGTAGCCAAGGCGGCAGAGGAGTACCGCCGGCGGGTGGCCGAAGGTGGAGCGGGTGGCTTCAAGGGCGGCGACGGGTCCCGGTCGCAGGCGATCCAGAGCAAGGTGCAGTCGCTGCTGAGCGAGTCGAACCGGCCACCGGTTCCGCCCAAAACGGCGACGGGCTACGGGCGATACACGGACGAGTCAAGCGCCGCTTTGCAGGCAAAGCCCACGGAGGCACGTCCGGACACGCGAGGATCGCGGGTCAGCGGCACGACAACGTCATCGATGCAGGAGCGGTACGAATCGCGCGGACTGCCTCGACAGGAGACGGCTTCGACGGGCTATGCGGCCTCTCAGCGCACCGGGTCGTCACGACCGGCTCTGCCACCCAAGCCCAAGGGGCTCCGAGTGGGGGGTATTGAGACGCGGACGGAGAGCCAACCCGCTAGTCCGACGGTGAGCTCGCCGGCGACGGCAGGCGATGACTGGGAAGCCAACTTTAGCCGGCGATTCCCAAGCCTGTCGGGGTTAGAGATGGAGACGGAGATCGAGATGGCGCGGGTGCCGCTGCGGACGCGCGAAGTATAGCTGAGTGCAGATGTGAGGGTTGAATATAGATAGAGCGTAATCTGGTATACATAGGTAGACTTGTATCAGCGAGCGAGCATTGCATTGAATCATAGTTTCTATGAACTATATTGAGTATAATAACGAAGTATACCTTCTACTAAACAGGATTTCTGCGGAACGCTGTCGACTTTCCGTTTCCAGAATAGGTCTTAAGGTAGCGCCGCTTTTCGCTTGGGGTCAGCTGGGATCAAGGCATGAGCGCGTCGGTGCGTGTGCTGCAATCCGGACGTAATCAGACTTACTCGGCCGCAACGCCCACGGTTGCTTAGAGAAAGGTCCCTTGGGTATTCGTTTAGTCTTATAGAATATTCCATTATAAAGAGTATCATTTTTCAAAATCAATAAGCAGATAAGTTAGAAATCTCCCCTAGGAGTACTTGTCAACACACTAACCGCCAGACCTAAAACGATATATCAGCCAGGCGACGGAGAGATATGTGTCCCGACAGTCCTCAACGAAGGTATAAGCCATTACTGCGGCCTTATATAGATCACTCGCATCTTATACGTTCGAATATACTGTACAGCCCAGCGGATTAGCATAGAAATTCCACCGTGGAGGGAGGTGGTCGGTATATCCAGTCGATATTCATATAACTCGCGTAAGGTCGACCGCACAAGTCACATATAAGAAAGAGCTAGGCGTGGTCACTGAACTGATTTTCCGGTTAGTCCAGAGACTTCAGCGCTTATGGCTGCTTGAAACTACAGCTCGACCGCGTCGAAGATGATGACATTCTCTAGTTACTCCTCTTAGACAGGAAGGGTCACTCACATACACACTATTCATATTCTATCACTGTCAATCTATAATCTCCAGTTATCTCTCGGACAGACAGTACAGATATTCTGCGTACACTCTATCCACATTTCATTACCGTTAGCCTATGATATCAAGTCACTTCTCAAGCTTGGAACTAGACGTACAGTTCGTCTCTTTTCAATTGTGTTCTCGTCTTGACCAGTGGCTTGTGCGGGCCCTGCTACCGCAAAGATAGCGAAGATCATTGCACAAAGGACAGTCAATACCTTCATCTTGTCGATGGTTACTGTAGTTGTGTATGTAAGATAGACTTGTGAAGAAGGAGTTGCAACATAATTGATGATATGATTGTAATTCATCGATGGAAGAGAGCAAGGTACGGGTAAGTATATCAAGCCATAGCCTTGATAATTGCTTGTTTTCAGCTTGAAAGCTGTAGATACTGACGGTGAGTTCTTTAGGTATCCTGTTCGCTGATCGAAGTATATTGCAGAAAATGCATGTAAATCACAGCATCAATCTTCTATACCCACCATGTTCGACTGATTATGGTATATATGAGTGGACGGCAGGACTTATATGTCAGTTATTATAGCATAGTTGCTTTTCCAAACAAGCTATGAGTGTTTTGGAGGTCAGGACCATCTATAATGAATGTAGATGTCCACGGTGAGACGAGATGACGTTTGGCTCGCGTTCGTTGTCTTTCATCCTTCTACTCTACGTGGCCAACTTATGTACAGATATCCGAGGCCCACTGGTGGATGGAATAGTTGCTAAGATCTTCTATATTCCTTTTCTCTGGGTTCTCTTAAGTACAGTCAGTCACAACTCAGCAATCGGCATAAGCAAGTGTAATAAGACATTGATCAGGCTTAGTAGCAAACATGTGACAGCAATAGAATATGGATACTCAGAAAGGTAGCTGCTAGCATGCTTTCTTTTAACCCGTTTATCCTTTATTGAACTAAGAAAGTCTCACATGGACACCTTTGACGGTACGTATGCTCGCTCAACAAACGCCGTATTGCCTAGTAAACCTTCTCAGTGAATACCTTGACGACTATTCAGACTGCACAGACGACCATGTCCCTCGGGTCGGGTCGGCGGGAAGCGCTGGCCTGCTGTGTTAGACCAGCTGATGCATGGACTCACCCGTGGGCTGTCGCGCAGGCTTGCGATTCTTATCCAATGGGGACAGGAATTTCTGAATTCATTTCGTCCCATATACTTCATCATGCCATCGACAAAGAGGGGCATGTGCTCATAATAATCCGACATTTGCCATACTGGATCAGTATCAGGATAATAGAAGGTTGGACCAGAGAACTGTATCGTGTTCTTACGTTGTTGTAAATGCTACGTAGGGCTCTACATGTCACGTACAGAATCAGCCTGATCGGCTTAGTACCCAAAGATATCTAGTAACAGCTCCATTTGGCAGAGTTAGGGACGCGACCATCCAAAGCAGAGCATAATGTAGTGCATGCTCTGCGAGCAACGAGTGTGTGGCCCGGAGGTGTGCTCAGGTGCCATAATCATAAAGCGGCGGGATCCGTAGGAAATCCAAACCATGTAAGCATCGTATTACCCAAAACGGTTAGTCTACCCCGGACTCGACTCTTCTTTGCTCTCGTCATCATCCAACAAGAATCCGCCTCAGCTTCAAGCTTCACGTTTCAGAGCAGCACATCATGGCTCCCATCCCCCTCAGCACGGTCGACAGTGTGTATTTATTTTCTCTAATTCAATATGATCAGTTACTAACTCTGTCTTGTGCCCAGCCGACCTCAAAGACGTAATCCAACACCTCTTCGAAATCCAATCCGCCGTTCACGGCTACCTCGGTCCCGAAACCCAACAAGAGCTCGTTCGCAAAATGTACCCTCCTTTCTATCCCTGCCATCTTCCTCACCTAAGATTCCACTCTACTAACGGATTACGTGTCATGCATTCAGTAAAAACCTCACCCTCGCGCTCTCCACCCTCAGCACACACACCTCTGATAATCACCCCGACGCACAATCACAATCACCAGGAAACAGCAACGACCCTCCCATTCACAGCATCCAACTTCCCCCTGAGATTATCGACTACGTAGATGCAGCAAGGAATCCGGATATCTACACAAGAGAATTCGTGGAGTTGATCCAGCGCGGGAACCAGGATCTGAGGGGGAAGAAGGAGGCGTTTGGGAGTTTCCGGGATGTGTTGGCGAGGGAGATGAGGGGAGCGATGCCGGAGGTTAGGGGGGAGGTGGATAGAGTGGTTGCTTCGTTCGGTGGTGATGAAAATGGGAATAATAATGGGGAGGGGAGGGGATGATGTTTAGTTCATGATGATGGTTATGATCGAATAGAGGGATAGAACTATACTGGGATGGAGTTTGGGGGATGGAGTTATTTTTTGCTTGCTTAATTTTTGCGGTTAATAATTCTGATGAGTGATTTGTGATGATGGATGATGGAAGGAATGTGATGATCGGAATCCAATGCCGACTAGACTGAAACTCAGGTCAGCAAGCAAGTTTAGCCTTGTGTGTGGCAGTGGCTGCTGCTGCTGCCCCCTGGAGTTATTATTAACTCTTCAGACCAGGAGCAGAGGGATAAAAATAAATCTGAATGAATGATCGAAATAAAAATAATGGGATGCACGTGGGGATGCAAGGACTGTTTTTCTCCTTTATTCTTCTCCTATATGATCTCATATGGAAGGAAAGGAGAGCAGGTATAGCAGGCATAACATAACCCTATGTGGGAGATCATCCACCAGAGTTAGGATCCACCTCAGGACGGAGTATCTCAGAGTTTAACATAACACAACATTAACTAACTAACAGATAAACGCTCAGCTGAACAATAATAATGACAACAGAGTGAACAGTCTCCCCGCCCAATAAACCAGGCGAAGGGCAACTGCAAATAACAATGCACCGCGTCACGCCGGCCCCCGCCCGTCAGCCGGGCACTGACTGCCTTTGAGTGTCCCCAGACGGCAAGGATCTGAGCCCGACGACCTGTCATGATTCTTGATTCATTACATGTCGGGTAATTGCCCGCCTGCCCCGGATCCTGCATCGGCCTCTGCTGCTGCTGCTGCTGTCTCTGTCTGCCTCTTCCTCTTGTTAGTCGCTCACTCGTCTAGCCTTCCTCTTACTCGCTTAGTCTCGCTTCCTCTCTCTCCTCTTCTTCCTCTTTCTCTACTTCCTCTTTCTCTCTTCTCTTCTCTTCTCTTCCTCTTTTACTTCCTTCCCATCTTATATCGTCTTCTCTGCAATGGCATCATGATCACCGGCCCTACCGCCTCCCCCGGCAATGGCGTGGTTGGGCCCTACTCAGGCGACAGCCTGGCCCTGCGCATCGTCATCGCTACCATGGCCGCTCTATCCTGGTATAACGCCATTGAACTGGTCATCCTCGTTTTCGTGACCTTCTCCCAGTATCGCGGTCCCTACTTCTGGTCCCTGCTCATCTCCGCTCTCGGCCTCATTCCCTACTCCGTCGGCTTCCTCCTCAAATACTTCGCCCTCACCTCCGCCACAGCCCTCTCCATCACCTTCATCACCATCGGCTGGTACGCCATGGTAACCGGCCAATCCGTCGTGCTCTACTCGCGACTGCACCTCGTCCTCCCTAACCCCAAAGTCCTCCGCCGCGTCCTCACCATGATTATCGTGAACGCCTTCCTCCTGCATATCCCCACCTCCGTCCTAACCTACGGCTCCAACCTCTCCTCCCACCCAGCCATTTTCATCGACGGCTACAGCATCATGGAAAAGATCCAAATGACCGGCTTCTGCCTGCAAGAATTCATCCTCTCCGTCCTCTACATCTGGGAAACCATCCGCATGCTCCGTCTCGATCCCGACCGCGGAAAACGCAAAATCATGTACCAGCTCGTCGCCATCAATCTGATCATCATCGCTCTGGACTTGGCCCTCCTCGTCATCGAATACCGCGACCTCTACATCCTCGAAACCATGATCAAGGGCGTCATCTACAGCATCAAGCTTAAACTCGAATTCGCCGTCCTTGGTAAACTCGTCCTGCTCGTCCGCAGCGCCCACAACCTCACCTGGAAACCTGATTCGCCGCTCTATGCGGCCACCGCGGCTGTCACGGTCCCGCCGCCAATCCCATGCCGGAATGGCGACATTGTCCACGATAATTTCAACAATGACTTCCCCGACTTCGTCGATGCCACTCGCGTCCCCTCTGATCTCAACCACGCCGCGGCCGGCGCCGCACCCCGTCGACGGCCCCCGCCCCGCATGGACTCGGAAGAACTCTCCATTGCCATGTTTGAGCACTCCGAGAGCGGTGGTGCGGGGACGGGCAACATTTTACGCAGTGGGGTCGGTCGAGACCGAAGTTTAGACCGAGATCATGGCCATAGTCTGGATCTCCCGCCATCGGGACATTCAAATGGCTCACAGTCGTGGAGTGGGGAGACGCAAACGAATAACTCCGCCACGGAGCGGGAATTAAGTCCGTTGGACTTTACCAAGTCGTTTGGGAAGCAGGATAGTAGGAGTAGTTTCTAAGCTGCTATGACGATGATGATGATTTTGATGATTATGGTTTGATGAACTGATGATTGCTTTTTTCTTGTACAGTACTGACAACACTACTACTGACTACGAACATTGTGTAGTGGTTGTTGTTGTTGTGGTTTGGTTGCCTTTGCGGAGATACCCGATACGATACCCACTTTTGATTATCTTTACGTTTTTACTTTGCCGTGGGTGGGATCGATCCATGGGACGGCGTTAATATATCATTCTTCCTTCTTGAGTATATTTTAACATAGCTAAATCCAAATCAAATAAAATAAAAATTTTTCAAATCTCGGTAAAATACATACTACGTACTATGAATCCTGTAAATCAGGGAAAATAAACCGGCAACCCGGCACGAAAATCCCACAGTTCGTTAAGAAATAACTACTAAGGTGAGTGAGTCATTTCTCCCCACCAATCAAATAAATCATAAAATTCCGAGCGATGATTGATGATCTCACTGGCCAACACGGAGTAAAGTAGTAATTAGTACATACTAGTTAACCTAGTGACTGAGTGAGTGGTTTTAACTACCCCTCATTTCTCCATGAATGATAATCAGTGATTTGTTTTCTTGTCCCACTTTACCTATTTAGGCTTGGGCTGGTTGAGTTGGGTTGGTGTTCACCGACATTTTCTAGGTGAGTAGGTGGAGGTGAAGGTGGAGGTGGATGTTGGGAGTAGGTTCTTACTTCAGTGGTTTTGAGTTTGGGTTTAGGGTTTGTTTTTTTTGTGTGAGTTGGGTAGTGGATGGGATTTCGGGGTGAGAGTATGATGATATGATATTTTCCAGATAGATTAGATGTTATAAATCATGTGATGGATATTCATGGTGTGTGTAGGTGAGCACACATTGGAAGAACTTATATAAGCCAGTGGGGTTCTGGTTGGATTGAGGTATAGATCAGATCACCTTGGTATTTTAGGGTTTGTGCTTGGAATTTGGGGGGAGTAATGTTCAAGGAGTGGGAAGTGTTATTTTGGATGGTGAGGGATCATTCATCAAAGACTAAAAGTGAAGGTGGGTTGGGTCAGAGGTGGATCGTAATGATAGTGATGGTGGTGCTATGGAGTACAACGAAATACATGAGATTGTATCACTTATACTCATTCAGTCAAGTTCTGCTTGAAGGTAGTCAGGCTGTTTTATCAGATGGTGTGCATCTACATATGATGCTATGAGCATTGTGCACTCAAGGAAGCAGATCCGTTGGAAGAGTTGTGGGACGGCAGGATTGAGGTATTATGGTTGAATTCTCTTGGCTGGATTCATTTTTATTGTTAGATCTAGTCTGACTGCTTACGAAGCGCAGTATAGCTTAGAATAATTGGCTATTTCCCAATCTCTCTTTGAGTCAGCCGTTGAAATAATACAGAGAGGAGAGATGATTTCTTTTGTTCAGGCTTAGGTGGGAAATTATTGGCTTTCAGGCAGTGGCAGATTCTTATGCCTCGACAGAAGTTGGACATTGTAGTCCCTTGGTAACGACATGGGATTGCAGGAAACAAGATGATAGAAACTATCTTACGTTGGAGATCGAACATCTCCCAGGGTAAACTTGAAAATGAATGGTAACGATCCTACTATTTGTCTAAGAAATAGCAATGCAATTCATTGTATTAGAGCAGATAGTTCAGCTCGTACCTAGCTCATTCGCTGAAAGTCTACCTCTCCAAACATTCTAAACCAGAGTAAAATTCCGAAATCCGGGTGACGCAGCGATCCAGTCATGAAGCTCAACTTTACCTATACCCACTCGTCGACTGAGTCCATTTCGAGTTTCGACAAGCAATACGTTGACCGCAAAAATCTCATGGTCATGTACAAAGAGGCCATTTCCCTCGGAATCATACCATTGACTTTGTTCGCCTCGACCTGGAAATTCACATCTGGAATTTCCATGATTCATCGACAGAGCAAGCACATCCATTTTGGTATCGTGATCCTTGCTGTAATCATGGCCGAGGAATTGCCAATGGGCAGGGTTAGACCGTATCCACACGTCAACCTTGTCATCACCCAGGCTATGCAAACTTGCATGCACATATGGTGACCATGCAATGGGGTCGTTCTTTGTGTCTCCCCGCTGGACCATCCGAGCACGGAGTGACTGTGTATGTGCCAGCAATGCTCCTGGCTGATCGGCATGTTCCACGTATGATGAGGGAAATATCCTTTCGAAATCTTCCTTTCCCCGAGTGTTTGCTACCCCAAGTGCTTCTTCGTTAAGCTTATCAACTGATGCCCATCTGGACCTGATGACGGTCTTATAATCTTCCCAAGTCGTGTTGTCATTCAGCATGAGCGGTGATGGCTCTGGGAAGCAACCTTCTTTCCACGCCAATACAATACCAAGTCCTCGAACCATGCAGCGGTCCTCGGCCTTGTCCCATGACAGTTCTGAGTTATGAGGCCGAATCATGTGCACCAGTTCCTTGGTCTCGAAAGATGGGATGCCCCACACACCCAGTAATGTATGGATATCTGTCTCTGAATTCAACCGAGCATGCCCCACCATAGAAGACCATGACCAGGTCGGAAATATATCACCCGTTTCTGCACTCCTCGCCACTAGTACCTTGTCTTTATGGACCGTGTCGGAAGTCCAAAGCATACCCTTCACAAATTCACAGTATGGTACGCCAAAATAATGCTCCGACCCATATTTCCAATGCATAATGCCAGAGAATGCCTTAAGAACATCGGCATCAAAAGTAAGAGTCCTAGAAGTAAAGTCACTCACTAGGCTCCTGTAATCCTGGGCTAAATTGAACATTAAATTTAGTGACCTCGACCCTCCAGAGCTTGTGACTTCCTGAGAAGCCCGTGAGCACTCAAATAATACCCCTGTATCTGCAAGCAACAACACTCTTGTCGATAGCAGTGCCTCCTGAAACGTCCAGCCCCGGGTTCCCCATTTTGCATAACTGACAAGCGTAGAGATGCCATTCTCTAGGACGCCCAGTTTCATTCCATGTGTCTGATATTCTAATGTTCTTGCTTGCGTAACCCCGGGAAGACCGTGATCCATACTGTGGCCTTCTAAATCCACTAATGTAAGATAAGAATGGCTGTAGATATTACCCATGGCATTAATCTGTGAGTCTTTCACGGTGATGTTGTCATCTTGCACAATGCACAGTCTGTCGATCCAGAGGTACCGTATCTTCAATTCAATGCATGCACGGATACTGTCCCTAATGGTGGCCGGTAAAGGAATTTTGAAGAGGTAGCCTTCTTCTTCCAGTGCTTGAATTGTGTTTGTTGTTGCCAATGCATATGTGTCGGTAGTGCTACCCCACACGTAGCTCAGGGTAGCATATCTGCAGGCAGGAGGAGCCCTTACTACGCATCCTCTTTCGGTGTCAATAACTCGAAATTCAAGGGGCGGTGTTTCTAGAGGTCCATTATCACACGGAAATCCAAGCTTTCTGTCATGCTCTTTGTCACACATCCCCAACCAGGTGCGAACTGTGCTCCAGTCCACCATAGGCTGCTGCAATAGTGTTCGTTTGGTAGAACTTTCACTACCCTCTTGGGGGGAAATAACGTTCCCACCAAGAATGCGATATGGAAGTCGTGGGTAGCCTTACAACCATGATTAGCCTACGCTCAAATTCGTGATAAAATTATTATACAAACCCTTGATGTAGATTCTCATGAAAAAGTCAGGATCCTTGTATGAATCCCCGTAAATAATTTCCAGGAAACAATCTAAAGCTAGGTTGCGTCCTCCAAGGCCCATAAGTTGGGTAATAATGCGACAAAGTTCACAATCTCTAGACCGCTGCAGTATGACCTGAACGCTCCCAAAGTTTAGCCTAAACACGGAATTGACAAACATCCTTTCATGTGCGTGGTGCCACAGCCTAAGATGCTTGCAAAATTCACAGAGCGAAGCATAGGGCATACCATCGCACTGAGCGCATTGCTGGTGGAAGAGGGTATATCGAACATCTATCATAGCTGAAGGCTCACTTGTCTGACTGATCAAACGACGGGGCTCATCGTGTGAACATAGACTAACCAATTCAAGGCACGAACACAAGGTACACGTTTTGACCTCATCATCCACAACAGGCTGGCTCACACCCTCATTCTCGTCCATGATGACCCTTCGATGAGGTAGCTCGTATAGGAAAGTTCCGGAGAGGAAGGATCACCCCAAAGATTTAAAATGCAACAAGCTGTGACAAGCAGAGCAAGCGTAGTAGTCAGTTTTAGGAGGCTGGGGTGGAGGTTTGTTCCAATTCTTCAATAAGAGCCCTCTCTGTGCTGAGTTGGCAGAGCTGAAAGATAGGGATCTGCTCATTGCATGGAACCCCACCTCTCAGGCGCCTGCGCGGGTGATCGAACTAATCATATTGCATGGTGAGGCACTTGCGTGCTTAGTGCTGAACAAATCATCGACTCGAACGTAAGCATCATAGATGAGCTGAAAGATCTCCAAAAATGCTCGATGATATAGTGATGGCTGACTGGTCACCGTATCTGACACGCAGATATTGAAGGGGAAGAAAAGGTGGAATTCTCTGACAATGATGGAGGAAGATATAAGAGGCAAGACGAAGGTGCATTCCATTGGATCACCTGTTTCATCTGTCAGATAAGCTGCCTTCCTAAAATAACTCCCACCCCATCAAGCGTGGAATGTGTCAGTAACTTTGTATCATCGATGCTATGTATGTTATACGTTGCTCCATAAGTGCCTCAAATGCACGCAACGTTATCACAAATTTCCTTTAAATCTACTCCCGCGTATCAACACAAGAACAAGCTGCTGAACTAGTGTTATCGCATACATCATCGTATGGTTGATCAACTAACTGGTTACCAAATTGAATATAATACAGTCTCAATCTCTGTATTCAGCAATCAATCAAATCATGAACGCCTTGCATACCGGATGCATCCCAGCGCCTACAATTTCACAAGAATCAAAGTCCCGCAGACACCAACCCGGAGCACTAAATACACGGCAGCCGCCAAAGAAAAGAAGCATCAACAAGAAATGTCGCAGTAAGTACCATGCGTCCAACGCTCAGAAATGCAATCAATGTTAGTCTCATTCAAATCAGCCACGGTTCTTCGGCTGTGCCAGCATGTTCAATCGGCTGACACTCAGCACACCCCGGTTGCGCGCACGCACACTGGCTGGGGTGCTGATGCCCGGAGTGCTCATGCGACTGGTCGTGGCCGACCGGAGAGGAGTGTGCGAGCGAGGCTTGGTGGGGCTGGGAGTCGCAGCTTTGGTTGGGCTAGGGGCTGCAACTTTGCGGGCACTCAGAGTGGGTGCCTTGAGCGGAGAGGGCGAGGTCATCTTCCTTCGCTTGGCACTGCGCGCGTCCGCGGTCAAGTCGACAGGCGGCACATTTTCGGTATCAGTCTCATCCTCAAGGGCAGCACGGTTTCTCTTCTTCTGGCCGATGCCGTGCGGAACACCCGCGACCTCAGGGAGATCATTAGTTTTATTGTCTTCTCCGCTCTCACGGGTCCTCTTCTTGTGGCCGATTCCGTGCGGCACGCCTGCAACCTCAGGCAGGGGATTGGCATGGACATCTGACGGGCGGACATGGCGGACGGTCGGGGTTGTCGCTTGGGCAGGAGACTTGGCGCTGACCCTTTTCTGCTCTGGAGTCAACACCGGCAGGGTGGGATAGACAACGTCGGAAATGGTCCGCGAGGGACTGGCAACCGGAACCTTCGATGGAGACGGCGAGAACATAACCTCCTCGTGGCGGGCCTTGACACTAGGAGTGAACTCCACGCGCTTCTTGGGGGACGGCGTCTGTGCAGGCTCCTCCGTGGTGCCTCGCGATCCGAACAGCAGGTTCGAGGTAAAGTCTGGAGCAGCCACATGGGTGCCCGCGGCAATTTTAGAAGGATCCTTGGAGAACAAAGGCTGGTGGCGGCGGAGGATCGACTTCAGGTTACCTAAAGTGGGCAAGTTGCTCTTCAGCCGAGGGTTGAACTCTGTCTGAGGCGTGCGCGGCACATCGGCCGGCTTCGCAGCAGGAGACCGGACGAGCGATGGGATCATCGAGGTGCGAGGCGGTCTTGCGGTAACGGAAGAAGCACGTGCCGCAGAGGACCGCGTCGGGGTCATCAATGAGCTGCGCACTGTAGATCTGGGCCGGGGTTGCACAGGCTTAGGAGGACTGGCTGCAGTGGGACGACGCGTCGATGCATCATCGGCTTTGTCATGCTTGACGCGTTTGTTGCTAGCAGGGGCAACAATGGCAGGTGAAGGACGTGCAATCTTGGATGGCGATGGGGAGTTGCGGTCCGATTCGTCCAAACGCGCCTTGGAGTTGGTTCTCTTGAGTGTCTTGACCACTGGCTGGAAGCGTCCCGGGGTGGCACGGAAAGCCGACGCGTGACCAGCAATCGAGTCCATCTTCTTGAATTCGGCCATGTGCACGTCGCTGAAGCGACTGGCCTTGCCTTTGGGCTGTACGATCTTCCGGTCCGCTGCCTCGGCGCGATTCTGGTCGGGCTCCAATGTCATCTGGGCTTTGATCTTAGCAGCATCCTCGCGCACGGTCTCCATGAGCTTCTTGGCCTCGTCACTGAGCTGCGATTCGCAGGAAAACTTGAATTCGAACGCGGGGGTGCCGTAATAAGGAGCGGGTGAGGCCTTGGCTTTGGTAGGAGTGTTGTCGGCGAGAGTGTCCTTGATCACCTTGCCTTCGGCGTCCTTCTTGATGGGCTTGAAGCCCAGGATCAAACCGGAGTCTGCCTGCTTGGTGGTGCTCTGGCGGACCTTGCTGGGGTGCATTTCTTGGTGGGACGGGCGCACGAGGGTGCTGGAGGGGGTTCTGGTGGGTGTGCTTTTGTGGACGGGCGTGTTTCTGTGGACAGGTGTGCCCTTGAGAGTTGGGATAGATTTCTTAGGAGTCGATAGCTTGGAGGCAGTTTCAGGTATAGCCTTTGGATTAGGGTTCTTTTCGGTCTCAGCAACAGCAGGTTCAGGCACAGCCTTGGGAGTAGGCTTCTTTTCTGTCTCAGCAACGGCAGGTTCAGTCGTATCCGTGTTGGACTGAGACTCAGCGATCACCGGAGTCACCTCAGCAACAGGCTCTTTAGCTTCAATCTTGGACCTTCTCTTAGACGCGGTCTCAGTCTTGGTCTTCTTCCGCGACCGCTGCACGGGGACATCCTTAGCAGCATCAGCTGGCTCCTCGTGCTCCACGACGGGAGGCAATCTCTCCGGCTGTTTGCCGAGACGAGCCATGGTTGTGTCGATTTCGGACGTGTTCTCGGAGTTGTTGTGATTGTTCGTGTCGCAGGGGGCGTTGTTGTCAGTGACGACGGGGTCGGCAGGGGCCTCAGGCTCCTTAAGGTCGAGTCAGTGAATGTCATGCAAGGGCGCGAGCAGCCCATCGGAATGGAGGCTGAGTGGGATGGTGTGGTGTGCTCACCTCGGTGGCCTGGCGGCTGCGCAGGCGGGCGGACCGTCGAACCGCCATGGTGGTGGTCAATGTATATCGGGTGACGTTGGAATTGGGTATCGAGATGTCGAAGAATTGGAATTGTGTGGGGGGATGGATTATGAATTAAATGAATGCAGGGCGAAGGCGAGATCCAAGAATAAACAAACACCCGCAGGCGGTGAGCTGACGTCAGGGCTTAGCTAAGCGCGTTGTGCTAGTTAGTTATGCATTATCCCTTCATTAACTATAGTTAGTTATCGACGTCCATCATCATTATTTTGAAACACTATTTACTTTTACTCATTACACATTCTACCAATACATTACAATCTACTCTACAACCCAAACGGATACGTCTCCTCCGTCCCCATCGCCGTCCGCGGCTGCACCGTCTCCAACGGCTTAACAGCCTCGGTGCTATCAAACCAGACATACGCATCGAACTGGTTCTGCAGATCAGCCTGCGAGTAATGTGACATGCGCTCAGTATCAGGCCGATATATGACGCCGATGAAGCGTTCCAAGCGCTGATCCTCCGCCGCCATCAAGTCCCTCATCTCCGGACTCATTTTCGTAGGCCTCAAATCCAACAAGAAGCTCTCAATGCCCGTCTGATGTGCCAGCCACTCCCAACTATCCGGTCTCGACGGCTTCACCTTCATAATCTCCATGTCTTCATCCCACTCATGCGCAGCCGCCACAGTCCCGGTATGCGTGCCACAGCCGATCAGAGCAACCTTATCCCGACCGAACTGCTCACGACACAACTGCCCGATATTCACCTCATTGCGCCGGATACCCATGCCCGTGTATCGCGCATCGCCGCAATGCGAATTATGCGCCCACACCACGGCCTTACTGCCTGGCGGCTTATGACGAAGAATGCGCCGCAGCGTATCCACCATGTGCGTATCACGCAGGGTCCACGACGACGCAGAGCTATAATACATAGCCTTGTAGTATCTCTCCGCGTCACGCACCAAATACGCATTCTGCTGACTGCTATGCGACTCTTCGCCGTCATGCGGATCCTCCTCCGCATACTGCAGTCGCTTTCGCAGCAGATCGCGCAGCATGTCCACAACGCCTTTTTCGCAGTCTGCCAACCCGCGCAGCGACGCGAGCCCGTAAGCCGTCGGATCATCCACCCACGGTTGTAAACAACCATAGCGACGACGCGCCAGCTTTCCTGCCTCTGGGTCCACGCGGTCGAGGTAATCTACGACGGCGCGGATGGAAGCGCCCATGCTGTACAGATCAAGACCGTAGAATCCAGCCTTTTGATGATCCGGTAGGTTGGCATTGTGGTCACGCATCCACTCGACTAGGTCTTGCATTTCGCGATTGCGCCACATCCAGGTTGGAAAGCGCTGGAAAGGCTCGTGCTTGTCATTGGTGAGGTGGGCTTGGGGCCCGGGGCGTTGGCGCACGTAGCGGTCGATGGCTTCGGCATCGGGCCAGTCGGCTTCGACGGCGACGGTGGTGAAGCCGTGGTGCTCGATTAGGCGCTTGGTGATCTCGGCGCGGGCGGCGTAGAATTCAGAGGTGCCGTGGCTGCCGTCGCCGAGGAGGACGACGCGGTAGTTGGCGAAGCTGTCGAAGTGGGAGGCGAAGTTGGGGTCGTGGATTGGGGGGAGGGGACGGGCGGCGGTGGTGAGGAGGTTTTGGAGGGACATGGTCTTCTTCTTCCTTTTTGAAAAGAACTTGAACATAGATTATACCAGTACGGTATGTATAATACTGTAGTTAGCCCATGATGGTTGTAGTTGACTGGGATACGGGTTGTACGAGAACTGCAGTATAAGAATGGTGTTAGGGTTAAGATGAGATCACCTCCCGCTCATGATGACTTCACTGCATACATACCTATCAAAGCATACAATAACTGAGCTCTTTCTGTCAAACAACTTCAATACATTCTATGTCAATATCCGTATATACTCTAGCTCTGATTTGGCCTTGACATTCCTTACTACTCTCACCGACCGTTCACACCACCATCCTCCTAGACCTACCTACATCCCACACCCATACTATACTAACCTCAACACCATCCCATCTATACAACCACAACAACCACCATGCCCCCTCCCCAACCCTCCCCCCAAATCCTCTCCCTCTTCCTCCGCGCCCAAACCACCCTCTACGGCCCGCACATAACCTCCACCTCCACCCCCCAAACCTGGACCCCACCCCCCAACTCCGGCGGGCATCTAGGCCGCTACCTCTGGACGGACGCCATCGGGGTCCTAAACTTCCTCACGCTGCACCGCATCCACCCCTCCCCACCATCCCCAACTCACTACCTAACCCTCGCCTCCCGGCTCATCGAATCCGTGCACAACACCCTCGGGCGCACGCGCGACCCTCCCCACCAATACCTCCCCGGCGCATCCCCCTCCCACCCATTATCCGGCGGCCTCCGCATCGGCAAAACCTCCGCCAGCGGGCGAGACTGCGACGGGCAGTACCACCATTACCTGACGCTATGGATGTTCGCGCTGAACCGGATGAGTGTGGCGAGTGGGGAGGGGAAGTGGAATGCTTTAGCTGTTGAATTAGGAAGAGCTATACATCCGAAGTTCTTCATCAGCGGAGTTGATGGGAGGAGACTGGATAGGATGGTGTGGAAGATGGATACAGGGTTGCAGAGGGTGTTGGTGGGAAGTGAGGGGAACTTGGACCCTGTTGATGGGTTCGTCGTGTTTCGGGTTGTGAGGGCTTATGAGATTGCAAATGGGGGGGATAAGGGGGTGTTGGAGGAGGAGATTGAGGATTATAGGAGGGTGATGAGACGGAAGGGAAGGCAGAGGGTTAGTGACGATTTGTTGGATTTGGGGATGGGGCTTTGGACGGCGCATTTGGTGGAAACTGGGGATGGGGAGGAGGAGTGGGCGGGGGAGTTGTTGGGGAGGGCGGTTGAGAGGGTTTGTATGTTTTTCTTTCTTTCTCTTTCTCTTTCTGATTCTATTTTCTGGTGTGGATGTTGGCTGACGAGGTGTAGACGATTTGTTTGAGAATAAGCGCTATCTCCAGCGTGATCCGCGGTATCGGTTGGCGTTTAGGGAATTCGGTGCTGCGATGGGGATTCGCTGTGTTGCGGAGCAGCAGGCCGAGAAGGATACGGCTGTTGATCTGAAGGTGTATGCGGATCAAATTGTGGATTTCTGGGCGCCGTATATGGCAGGTGAGGAGGAGGACGATATTGAAGATTTGAGGCCTATTACGCAAGTGATGTATGCGTCGGCGTTGATTCCGGGAGGTGAGTTTACCATTCATATTCTCAGCGAGTGATTTGGCTAATGAGTAGCTTTCTGTCGGGGCTTCTTCGACAATGAGCCTGTTATCCCGCCGGTGCTTAATGTGTATTAAGGTAAGAAATGTATTCATCGTGTACTATACTCTACACCATCTATCATGCCATAATCATATCATGTATACTCAAACACCCGGCAATCCTACCACATTCCTCCATGGCAAGACCCGTCGAGGCAGGATGTAAATCGTATAAACCGTGCCGAGGGCAATCAACAGCCCCGTCAACTGCAATCATTAGCATCATCATCATCACTCAACCCCCAATCAGACAGTAACATACCTTCTCAAACCACGTATGGAACCAAATCCCCGTCATCAACAACATCCACCACCCCAGCCCAGCAACCGCCCAAGCAAACCGCCCAGACCAAACCCTCACCATATCCACCTCCTCACTCTCCTCCTTTTCCGCCGACCCATTCACATGCACACCACCTCCCTTGCCCCATCCCTGACTACCACCCACCAACTCAAACACAACCAACGACGTCGCCAACACCAACAAGAACACATGCCCACTAACATCATGACCACCCCTCCACGCCCCACCAGCATGTTTACACGCCGCAGCCGTAAGCAGCGTCTTGACATCTGCCGCGGCAGGCTCGTTCTCCGCTAACGGCACCGCCCGCTCACATTTCCCACCCGTCAGCACAAAGCTGCGGTCAATAATCGGCGGGCCAAAGAACCATTGCGTCGTGAGGTACCATACAGTCGTGGCGAGGACGTAGCGGAGGACGGCCTGGCCAGTGCGTCGGGCGCGGTGGCTGGCGGCGAGGGTGTAGGCGGGCTGCGAGAGCAGGATAAAGGCGAGAGCGGCGGTGGTCCAGAGCCAGCCGACTTTGACAAAGTATAGGTTGAAGATGTTGTCTTTGCGGGCGAAGTAGTTGACGGGGCGCGGCGGAGGAAAGGAGAGGTTGAGGTCCGACGCGATGGACGGGGCTAGGGGCTCGGCGTGTGGGTGGAGGGTGCTGGAGCCGTCATCGCGCGTGCCTTGCGCGGTGGGAGAGAGGACTGAGAAGAGTGAGCCCACGATTAGGGTCGCTGGGTAGATGAGGAGCGCCGTGATGGGTGGTTGGAAGGGTCGTATCGCTGGGGCAGGAGGGTCGGGCGAGGGCATGGTTGCTCGTCTGTTGGGGGTGGAGTAATTTATGTCGTTGTGGTGTTTATGGTAAAGGGGGTGTAGAGTATTATAGTAATCGGCCGTTGTAGAGCGCAATTGGCAATGGTCGCTAAATGAAGCGGAGGAAGAAGGCTGAAGAGGAAAAGCAGAAAGACTGGCGAAGTCGGCAGCGGATGACGTCGCTTGGTTTCCGCCCCAACCAGCGCCACTCTATCCTACCATTGCATGGGTCTGCATCGCCTATCATCACTCTATACGCTACTACGCAATACTTAGTTCACATCTACAGTGGTCTCGCTAATGGCATAAAAATCATTATTCATATACCACCGTCACAATGGTATGCCTTATTTAATAGCTGATTAGTGAACAGTAGGCAGAGACGCCCGGAGCGGCAGCTTCCGCGAGGAGCTTCCGACAAACACCATCTTGGGATAAGACGTAATCTCCCAGTCCTGCGTCTCAACATTCCAGTTCGCAAGGTCACGGCGCGTCAGAGTCGTGCTCCACTGCGTCTCTTCCGACGGCTGCAGCGTGATACGCTCGAATTGACGCAGCACGATCTTGGGTTCGTTAGGGCCGCCAAGAGAAACATACTGCGATTTATTAGCTTTGTCCGACTTCGTTCGAATTTGCTGTCTACTTACCAGTTGAGGAACTTCATCACCCGCAACCTTGCCGGTGTTCTTGATAGTCACCGACACGCGGATGAGCTCGTCGTACAGGCGAGGGTTGCCGCCAGCACCACCACCGGCAGGCAGGATCGGTTGCGCAGAGCCATCGGTGGCTCCCTCGGGAAGATAGTCTGAGGCATCCTGCCCATAGCTAGCATCCCCAGAAGACGCCTCAAGATCGGTACTGTTGAGCCAGGGGTAGATGAACTTGGTGATTCTCTGCAGTCCATCGGGGTAGAGGTAATCCGACGCATTTCCGACCTCTCCGAAAGTCGGCGCTGCCTCAGTCTCGCCCGAAGCAGGCTCGTACGCAGGGGCGCTCAGAACCTCCACCTGAAGGTTCGAGTAGTTGAAGGTGGTGTAGCTCAGACCATAGCCGAACTCATAGATAGGAGTCTCGTTGCGCTTGTCAAATCCGCGGTAGTCAATGAAGACGCCCTCGACGAAGTCTTCCTGGGGCGCTCCGTTGCCGTTGTTGGGCTCGGTGTACAAGTAATCTTGGTAGGCCTCACGAGTCTTGCCCCAGGTGAAGGGCGACTTGGCACCGGGGTTGACACGGCCGTAGAGCACGTCGGCGAGGGAGTTGCCAGACTCCTGACCGGGAAGACCACCCCAGAGAATAGCGGTAACATTGGGGTTGTCGTACCACTCGTTAACCAAGACTGGGCCGACAGAGTGAATAATAACGATCGTGTTGTTGCAGTTGCTAGCAGCAGCCTTGATCACATTGTCGCCGTTCCTCCACAGGGTCAGGTTCCTGCGGTCACCCAGGTTTCCGTCGACATTGATATAACCCTCACCAGAGTCGGCGTTGACAAAGACAAGAGAGACACTACCATGTTGTCAGCATTCATTGCACAATAAGGAAAAAGAAAGAGCCCGAGATCTTCTTACCTGGCGGTCTTAGCAAGCGCCTCAATCTGATCAATAGCCCAGTTATCGGTCGCAGTGAATACGCCATTCTTGTTCTTGAGCACCTCGTTCGAGATGGCCTGCTCGGGGGTCACCAAGTAGGGAAAGTTGGCAGTGCCACTTCCCCAGCCCATCGCCAATGTTCCATTGTCGCACCCACGGTCACTGCAGCCGTTGGCACCATAAGGATTGGAACCCGCATCTTCTCCGATAAGGGCGACCAAGCGCTCCTTTCCAGTCAAGGGAAGAGCGCCATCGTTCTTGAGGAGCACCGTGCTGTCTGCTCCAATACGGCGGATCAACTCGCTATGGTTGCGTTGCACATTCACGAACTGGTTGACCTTCTCATACGGTCCCTCCGAGACATAGTAGTACTTGAAGCCGTATTCATCTCTGGTCCATGAGCTGAAGTTGGGAGGAGTCCACAGACGGTCACGGCCGACCTTGTAGTAGGCGGCCATGATGCGGACAGCCATGTCATCAACACGCCATTGGGGCACCGTCCCGTTGAGCACACTGATGGTCAAGTTGGTACCCCAGTAAGACGTGCCACTGTCGTAATCGACGTCTCCCGGCATAGACATGTCCAATCCCGCCAAAGCACCACTCACACCGGCATGGTGAGCCGCCCAATCACTCATGACAAAGCCCTGGAAACCCAGCTCAGCCTTGAGCAGCTTGTTCAGAGTGTAGCTGTTCTGGCAGCCATAGCTGTTGTTGATCTGGTTGTACGAGCACATCACAGCACCGGCACCTGCACGGATGGCATCCGCGAAGGGCCAGAGGTACAGCTCATGCATAGTCTTATCGTCGAGGTTCGCGCTTCCACTCTCGGTAATATTGAATCCGTAGCCTTGAGCTTCAGGCGCCTGACGGAAATGCTCCTGCTCGTAGGCGATGTAGTGCTTAGCCGTTGCAACCACACCAGCATCCTGAATACCCTTGATTGTCTCTGCAAAGAGCACACCACTGAGGGCCGGGTCGGGGGAGAAGCCCTCCCAGTTACGACCGCCGTCGGGACTTCTACCGAGAGGGCCGGCAGCTGGACCCAATTGGATATCAGCACCCTTGTCACTAAACTCCTGACCCATAGCCTGGCCACGAAGGTAAGCCAGATTCTTGTCCCAGGTTGCGGCCACGTTGACACCGGCGGGGAACGCAGAGTTGTAGTCGGCTACGCTGTGTCAGCAAGAGCATCAAAGCCTAAAAACACCGAGTTGCTTACAGTCACGAACACCCAGAGGGCTATCCTGTGCACACATTCCCGGAATTCCCAATCTGTCACCATATATCAGTAAATGCTCCCTGTTTTGACAATCTTCACAAACTTACCGGGGAACACCTCCAGTCTGACCAACACATAATTCCAATTCCCATCTGGAGGTCGTTAGCAGGAGCATACACATCGTTTGTGCCATTGAGCCTTACCCAGTTCCCGTAGTCAAATTGACCTTCTCAGCCAATGTCATCTGCGAGACGATATCAACAGCGCGCTGGTATGCTTCCGCCCAGTCACCCTGGCCATTGGCCCAAGGGGAGGGGTAATACGGAGGGGAGTAGGCCAATTCATCCTTTGAATAGACATTTGTTAGTGGTGATGAAACAAAGAAGTGAATCCAATCGAGCACAATTGCAATTCACACGAGGAAGGAAGTGACGGCACGTACAGCGCTGGCCAGCGAGACGGCAGTCAGAGCCACCGCCTCGATCAAAGTGAACCTCATGTTTGCAGAGTCGCCCAAAGAGGGAGCAAAACAAACCAGGTGAGCAACTGTGCAACACCTATCCAATGAAGAGACTGGAGGTTTGGAAAAGACGGAAACGAAAAGAGCGAGAGAAAGGGGAGCCAGGCCATATTAAATAGTTTGAGCGCCACAAATTGGCTGTACGCCACGGGCATGCAAAAAGAGGAACGCCGACGATGATGTATGCCAGAGCAGCTGTCTCCGCAAAGCTACCCACTCATGCAATTCACAGTCCCGCATGCAGTGTCAAAGAGAGACACGCTACGCATGGGCGATGGATGTTTGGTCCGGTATGCTGATCGACGTGGGATGTCCCGATTGGGAGACTGGGTGGAACAAACCAGTCGACCGGCCCTGGAGGAGCCGGAAATTAGACAAGCAAGGCACTGTCGGAGAGCTGGAAGGAGCTCGAGCAATGATGCATTCGGGCCGGCAGAGCCATGCACAAACTCTACATCGGTTGGCAAAAGAGGTCGGAGGGTCAGGTGAGGTCCATTTTGACCGGGGTAAGGATTATTCCTAGCCTATGGACCAGCGCAACATGGGGAACAGCGTCCTTGGTCCACGCTGGACAAGTCTGGAGCCCCGCTTCCTTTGACCATTCCTAGTGCAATCAACAATAGTGACCGAGCTGGAAATAAATGGTCTTGGAGACTGGGAGAATACGAAAAGCTGGGGGGAGGGAAAAACCATTCGGGGAAGTTGATTTAGTTCACTAGTTTGGCCAGGGGTCGCCCCGGTAATTACGTTACACAGTACCTCGTCCAGTCCCTGCAGCTGTGGGTAAACCGGCATCGTTACCTGCACTATCCAGGTTTACGTCAATACCACATAGTAATTTTTAAACTCACTCATAGTGAAGTATGATCTTTGGCTTTCTCAAGTACATCCTTGTTGATGTATGTCTGATTTGGAAGATGTATCAGATCAACTTTTACATTCTTCAGTGAGACACCAGTCTAGCAGTTCATCGCCCTGCAAGTCTGGCTCATTCCGGCCAACTCTCGATACAGCAGGTGGACAAGCCAAACAATACTCCACACAGAGCGAATCCCGCGGCGCATTTAGCTTCTGCTTAGACGTGCCTGTGGCCGAGCAAAATACCTATGGCGCATGGGGAAATTGAGCATGAAGCAGGAGGCACTTTTGCCGGGTCTTTCGTCATTGGAGGAATTAGTTCTCAACTAAGTACTACTCCTTAGTACTACCACTAGCAAGTCTCCCATGGATCCGTGCCGTCAAGCCCATTGTTGGTCCGAATCCGGCTGGGCGTCTTACCGTCACAGTTGTGTGTATCCACCGTGTAATCCCGTCTTCTTCCACTCATCACCCCAGCATTCCCCGCATTTCCCTTCCCTCTTCTCCCAGTAGCTGCCCAGCGGTCAGACCGATTGCACAACCAGTTGGTTTAAACAGGTGCCTGGCAACATGTCAGACAAGCAGACACCGCCAAGCAGAGATTCTGAGCACAACAAATGTCATCGTACCGACATGGCTCCAAGGCACCTTACGTCGACCCAACGGCCGGCCGCAAGGGTCAGCCCATACCTCCTACTCACGAAACAATGCAGTCCTCCTCCCTCTGGAATCTCTTAATTTCGGTCAGTGAACACGAGCTACTATGGGAGAGATGCCCCACTTCAGAGCTGAATAAGATGAGGTAATCACCTCCTTCTTCCTACAACGCGGATGAGATCCCGTCGGGAGAAGAACGGGATGTCCCTCACTGGCATCGTACTCGGGCGTCAGACTTGACTCCGACTATCCTCGGTGTCGCCTAAACACGAAAGCCGCTCATCATTTATACAAATTAGCGGTTAGCCTGGGGGGAAGAATTACCCCACTTTCGGCTAAGGTGCTGCTGACGGTGATGGAGCGCCACTGCGAAATTATGATGGCCTTGTCAAATATCCTATGAAGATGAGAAACTGCTTGCATGACTGTGGGTAAGTTATCTAGGTCCTAGTCAAAGAACATCTACTGCTCACACGCAGTGAGTTGTCGGACAAAGTCCGAACTGTTGATCGTCCACGCATCGCCGGTAGAGCGGACATTGCCGACCACATGGCAGTCCAGTGACATTGAACCATGACGCTTGACCGGGCCACGAGAAAAGCATCGTTTTCGTAGAAACTTCTCGGAGGGTGGCTGCTCTCGGTCAGGTGCCGCATGCGCTCATGCAGAGGCAGGCCATTGGGGGTTAGTTGGAGATGTGGGGAATCTCTCCGTGGGGTACTCACTAACTAGTAGACTAGTCTAGTACCCTGAGGATTCGGGATTCAGACTCGATTCAAGTCTTGTTTCCGTCACGGACAACTAACTAGCACTCTCGATCACGGATTATGTGTGGAGACTGAGTCGTTTCTTTTCTTTTCTTTTGCTTACCAAACGTCGCCTTTGTGCGAAAAGTAACCAAGACCCAGTATTGCTTATGGGTATACGGTATTGCATGATTGAGGATGGGGTCCAGTCTTCGACTTTGGACTGCAGAATTCTCCGATTCCGGCCCCTGTCGAGCCCTACATGCAATATTTGCCTATCGCTTGTCTTGCCTAGTCTTCCGAGCTCAGTCCTGATCTGTCCAGGCGTCGTCGCCAAGATTTGGCTGGCTACGACTCGAGCCTCCCACCCCCGCATCATCCGCGCTCCTGGTCTCACACCCAAAAGTAACAAGCAACGGCATCTTTCCGCCTGACATCCTGTTTGCTGCTAGGCATGCCGATATTCAAAAAGCATCTTGACGCCGAAAGCCTCCAGACGGGAAGCAAAACCAGCTACATCGACCCGAATGCCCCCGGGCCAAGTAACCGGATTCTACGGAAGGATGAGAAACAACCGTACCCTTGTCACTGCTTTATAGCCGGTCCAGGTAAAGCGTCTCACCCACTAGATGCTTACAAGCAGCGCAATGCCCTCGTACATGCATTGGAAATAAAGCCTGGGCATTTCCAACTGCATACTAATCAATCTAATCCCGGTAGAAGGTACCTCATTACACGGTACATAGTTACCCGAGTTACCCTTTGCAATTTTAATTCTTCCCCATGTGGGGTGTATCCCGGGTCTGGGGGCCTCCACCTCCAGCCACAACCGTGACAACCCCCGGGACGTGTAGCAGCTCACCAAGGCTCATCGAGGGATGAACCCGAACGGCATCCACATGGTGAACCCGTAAGAGCCTGTTTTTCTACCGATGATTACCCGTACGACTGGCAGGTGCCAAGTTCAGTGTAGTCTAGAATGAAATACGAACTTTATCCCGAAAGTTCAGGTTAAAATTGAATACTAACGCTCCCAACAACGGAGTCATGGACTCCGGATATTCATCGGCGAGTTAAACATTTAGTAAAGGGTCCGAGCGAAGTGCACTAGGCAGTCAGAATAATGAATCTGGGGGTGTGAGACTAGATCTAGACTAGAAGAACTATAGCTCTTAGATTCCATGTCTGCCTGTTGGATAACCTACAAAATTTTTTTACTTCTTTCTTTGTCTCCTTCCCTGTCAACTATGACGTTACCATGCAGATATGTAACTACTACTAATGTACCATGCCTATGCCTTTCCCAATCCTCCACGGTGCTCAATCCCCTCTACTGTAGCACTAAATCTACTAGATGCTGCGATTCGGATCTTCGGATCGGTTGGACCCGAATTTTACTTGCTGGATTACTTCTTTCTTTCTGGAGTTCTTTCCGCTTCTGCTCCATGTATATTGGTTCTACGGCAACAAGTATCCGGGTTAAGTGTAGGGTCAATATATATGATGCTGATAGATACTAGATATTTCATCTATTTACATCATATTTACTTCGAGAATGTGTTAAAGAACTGCTGCAACCTAGTTTACAAGTAGTGTACTAGTCGATGTCGAGCACGGCTTTCCGCATCGGTGCGGGTAGTAGTACTCGATATCAACATTCTTTGGGGGAACAGATTTTTATACTGTTACTAATACTGGAGGATTAGGGAGATCGCTGGACTACTATTATCAATGCTTTCATGTCATACTTGATCTAAATTGACATTATATAGATATACCTGGTAGACCTTGGGCTCTGTGTATCACGTGATTTGCAGTATGTCACTGCTCGATTCTGATTGGTTGCTCATTTTGGCGTTCCGATGTATGGCATCCAAAAGCGAAGGCCATGGAATGCTCCCTCATCCTACATTCGAGCATCTGATTATATTGTCGAAAGGGTACTTCGCAAGATGCCGCACGAAGAGAAGGACCACCCCGATGTAGAGGCGTGCAGTGAGAGTCAACATGATGATTCCGAACAAGGCCCAACATCTGCTTTTCAGCAATTGGCTATACTAGATCGCTTCCTTGCGGTCTGGATCTTCCTTGCCATGGCTGTCGGTATCATTTTAGGGAACTTTGTTCCTAATACGAGCAAAGCGCTGGAGAGGGGGAAGTTTGTAGGCGTTTCTGTGCCTATTGGTACGTTGTTGTCCGCTCAATGCTTGAGATTGAAAATGAAAGGGTGTATACCAACAGCATTTTAGCTATCGGTCTCTTGGTCATGATGTATCCCATCCTGTGTAAAGTGAGGTTTGAGACGCTCCATCGGTCATTCCGGGAGAAAGGACTCTGGGTCCAGGTCGGATTCAGCATCGTCGTCAATTGGATTATAGCTCCATTTTTCATGGTAGGTCGCTGTCACACCGTACGCGATAGTAGGCTAATTTGAAGTAGCTTGGTTTGGCCTGGGCCTTTCTCCCTGACGAAAGAGGTCTTCGAGAGGGCCTGATCCTTGTGGGTATCGCTCGATGTATTGCCATGGTATGCCATACCCTGCCTGAGAGTAGTGTAACACGCTGACGAGCATAAGGTCCTTGTCTGGACAGGACTAGCAGGAGGTGATGGAGAATACTGCGCAATTTTGGTGGCCATTAACTCGATCTTGCAAATGGTGCTCTTTGCACCCCTCGCGACCTTTTTCATCCGCGTTATTGGCGGAGTGAACCACGGTCTAACAATCGACTATTCGCTGGCCGCAAAAAGCGTCGGCGTATTCCTTGGTATCCCCTTGGGAGCAGCCATCGTCACTCGTCTCTGTCTCAGGTTCCTGATCAGCAGGGAGTGGTACGATAAGCATTTTCTGAAATGGATCAGCCCACTGTCCTTGATCGGTCTGCTTTTCACCATCTTGGTTCTATTTGCGTCGCAGGGACAACATGTGGTCCACCAGATCGTATCTGTTATCCGGGTGGCGGCTCCTTTGGTTGTCTACTTTGCTGTTATTTTTGGTGTCACTCTTGCCGTAACACGGCGCTGCGGTTTCGGGTACAGGTTGTCTTGCACGCAAAGTTTCACTGCTGCCAGCAACAACTTTGAACTCGCTATCGCGGTCGCAATAGCAACATTTGGCGTAGACAGTGACCAGGCTTTGGCTGCAACGGTTGGGCCCCTCATTGAGGTCCCGGTGCTTCTAGGATTAGTATATGTGGTCAAGTGGGTTGCAAGAAGACAGAAGTGGACCCCTTAGCCATCTTGAAGCCTATGTCAAATACCACCACAAGACAAGAGACATCAGCTATTGCTTATCTCGTCCAGAACCTGAAATAATATATGATTCTGCACTCTGCACCCCTCCTCTGTAGTGAGTCCTTTGGAGAAACCAGCCCAGAGTTTCCTACGGATCTCTGACAGCTCCACTCCACGTGTATTGTACTGATCAATCAATTCATCCGCAATGGCACAAAGTGTGGTGTTCAAGACATCTCCATTGCTTGGCCAGGACTCCACGGCTTCGCCCGGGCCACAACCACAGACGGATTGGTCTCGGACGGGCACTTCAAGGTCTGGGGCCCCTGGGGGCACGGTCTCCGAAGAAGGCATTGTAGCAAGATCACAGCTTTGTCCCGGACTAGGTATCCCCAGCTCATTTGATTGCAGTGCACTGGTAGCAGCATTCCTCGCCTTTGGGAGACAGACTGGATTGGCTTGAGACTTGCATGGTGTTTTCGTCGAACGAAGCTTCGGAATGGCGACTTTTTCAGTTAACGCTGGCTCATCAATTTGCAGATAGTGTTCTATTAGCTCCGACGTCAAGCCCGATCGAGTCAGAAGGTATTTCAACTTCCTGTTCTCCGCCTCAAGCTTCTGCACCGCCATTCTATGGTCCACATCTTTACGACGCGCTTGTTCTTGCAAAGCAGTCAACTTCTGTTCTAGCTCGCGGGTGTGCTGTTGTTTTCTAGCGCGACTATTCCGTTGATTTTCTCGGATGCGAGCAAGTCTATCGAGATCCTTCATAAGCAAGTTAGCAACTTGTGTTGATCAGCATAGGCATGTTTGGTGAGCTTCAACCTTTTGGTGCTTATTGGTCTCCATCTCTTACCGGGTGAGAGCATGGTCAGTGCTCACCCGAGCCTTTCCCGCAAACTGGCAATTCGAAACAACTAAATCGTAACTGTAAGCTGCCCAAGATGGTGGGCTTTTGTGGGGAAAGCTAACACTGGTCCTGGAGGTTCTTCAGTGAGTCTTCTGCGCCATCTGCTTCTGCAGCAAACCGTAGCCGCTTCGGAGCGTCTTTCCCAAATAGGCTATATGGAGCGATGGATAACCGGAATGATCATGGAAGGTTGACGGATTCTCATCTACAGCAAGACAGCCTCGGTGGGACTGTAGATAGGAGTGATTGGGCAGGTCTCTTGATTGATCTTGAATGAATCCAATAACTGATAGGTGGACACTGCCTTGGCCCAAGCTCCATTGAAGCCATAAGCACTCTATCTGGTACGACGGTCAGATCAGGGGACAATTACACCCACGATGACCCACCGGACAAGAAAGAACAGGCGTCGGCTGAGATGAAGATCATAGCTGGGCTATTGGTTCTAGACTCTCTGGAGCTTGCTGCAGAGCAATTTCCATGCCAAGGGCCCAAACTACTGTGTACTTCTAAGTAATCCCTACACTAAGACACCATAACACGTTGGGAAGTAGAACATAGATAGTACCTGGTAGAAACCAGAGCTTTTCTGCACGCTATTCTACTCATTTCCAAAGAATCAAAAAGTCTAGGATCGACTGGCTAGCGAACAGTACAGCTATGCGGGTTCACAGATAGCTATCGGATAAACGTAAAAGAGCCAGGCGGCGGAGAGTATATCCCCCTTCCGCGCACCGCTGCAATCCCCACGAGTGGGGAGATCTTCAATCTCCCGGATCTAATTCAGCGAAGATTAGATATATCCGAATTCACCAGGGTCCAGTCCAGATCCGGTCATCGAAATCTTGTGGAAGGAAAAATGAACCCACCCGTCATGCCGGCGAACAGGTGGCGCTGGAGCTCAACTTGGACGACGTCACTAGCCGTCACTCATACTTGGGCGCCCCCGGAAGGACTGGTTCACTTTTTCGCATCCATGCACTCACATCTTCCTAATGTCTTTCACATCTTTATCCTCACATGGATCTCGTGATTCTTTTGCTCTGCCAATAACCTAATCCCTTGTTTCTACTCTTCATTGATCAGACGTATATCACCATGGTCTCCACGCGACACCATCCCCGCGACTTTCCACCCCCCGCGACTGGGAGAGCTTCGCCGCCCTCGACACCATCTACGTCTTCTACGAGTGCCAATGGCTCCGGGAAAAAATGGGTGCATGCCCCGTCTGGTGCCATTACCCTGTGGTTGATCTTCTCCATCCCGCTAGTACTATGGGACGCCAGCTACGTGCTGCTGCGCCCTCACCTGAAGCTCGATAGCAAACTACATTCCCCGATCTGGACTCCGTATGCGCTGTACGGCACAATCGATTACCTCTACGGCTGGCCGGCATTCAATGCGCGCAATGAGTTTACCATTGCGCAAACTATCCTGAACCTTGTCGAGACCGCTGGATACGTTTACTACCTGGTGATTGTGTATACGTATGGGGTTACAGCGGGAAACACGGCGCGAGGCCAACGTAAAACCAAGAAAGGGCCATTCTGGATGCTGAAAGAGTCCAAGGTTGTTGCTGGTCGTCCCGGCGCGACTGCGCTTCTGGTGGCATATACCGCCTCCGTGATGACTCTTGCGAAGACGGCCCTATTCTGTGAGCTGCCATCATGCTGTCAGGATTGGTTGGGAATATGACTCTAATGAATCTGTTATAGGGCTGAACGAGGCTTTCTCTGGCTTCGCAGACGTTGATCGCAGCGACCCTTGGAGCTTGTTCTTCCTGTGGATCATACCCAAGTAGGTTTTATCTCGTTGTCGGTGTTGTTGGCTCATCTAACGGTCGCATTAGTTCTCTCTGGGTCATCTTCCCTAGTTATGGCGTCTATGCTCTGGGTTCAGAGATCCAGGCGTCACTTGAGAGTGCCACGCCGCGTCAGCGAGTTGGGCGGCCCAAATCGTTGTAGGATCGCCCCGGACCGCAGCAAGCTCGGGGTAATGATAGGTTGCATCCGGCTAGAGACGCTTGACCAGGATACGAGAGGGGAAGTCGCGTGCACCACACTAGTACGGAGTTTGAGCACCGCGCATGATTGAAGTGATTGGGGGAGGAGCGGGAGGAATAATGGAGGGCAGGTTCGGATGTGGACATGTCGGAAGATTTGGGTTATACATCCTACTATAATACAGGTCCCGGAGATACAAGCTTAGATAAATTCAACAATCGAGGAAACTGAGTAAGGAGGCGTCTGTCAGCCAGAAGGCAACACTAGTAGTTGATAGCGTAACTTTTCCCCGGGATCATTCCGGGATAACAGCAGCCAGTGATACTGCGGGCTAGGAACGCCATGCATTCGCTGGTATTTACCCAACGTCGCTGCAGACTTCCGATACGCTCCCTCACTGCACGATTCCATCCACCGCTCTTGTGTACCTCGTTCACTCTCGATGTTATTTGTCTAGTTCTCCTGTAGATTGGTCTTGTCTAGTGGGTTCCGCAAGGGTCTGGGTGGTCGAGCCAGTTGATGGTTGTCCAATGACCGCGGCCCCATATATATTACCAGCGATGACACTCCGGACTTGCACGTTCAGCTATTGAACCTTCTTCTCTACAACACCCATGTTCTGGAAACTGGGTCCCTTTTTGGCGCTGTACCTTTTTGATGGGCATCATCACTCAGAATCCCCAACTTGACAATCTTACAATTACTTTCTACTCTATCGGAACAGATCCGGGGACGGGCACGCATTAATTACTAAAGGCCAATTTCCCCCAGGATGACGACGGCGAGAGGTGCCAAGCCTCCAGTCAGCGCCCGTCCCAGCCAGCCTTCCCCATACCCACCGTTTTCGACCACCGCCTCATCCCGCGGTTTCGTCCCGTCTTTCTCCCCAGAGCACCAGCAGGACCAGACCCTGTGGCCAACTCCCTCCGCATCCACCCCCTTCCTACCGAACGATGATCCGGGTCTTGTTCTTGGGGTACCTGCGCCCATCATGATCCCTCCGGAGTCCGACGAGTCCCCCTTGGCCTCCGGCCTGACCATGGGGCACGACGATATCGTCCTACCCGAAGACCTCGACACCCACAGCCGGGCCAGCTCGCGTGATCCAGGCAGTGCCGTTACTGCCGGTGATCCCGGTACCTTGCATGAGTCCGGAATCGATGCCCAGCGGGACGACGGAAGAGGCGACCCCGCACACAATCACGACCAACAGGGAGGCGAAAAACCGGCGTGGAGCGAAATGAAGACGAAAGCCGGCAAGGAACGAAAGCGCCTACCCCTCGCCTGCATTGCTTGTCGAAGAAAAAAGATTCGATGCTCGGGCGAAAAGCCTGCGTGCAAGCACTGTTCGCGCTCTCGGATACCATGTGTTTACAAGGTCACCACCAGAAAGGCGGCGCCCCGGACGGACTACATGGCGATGCTGGATAAGCGCTTGAAAAGGATGGAGGACCGGGTCATCAAAACTATCCCCAAGGAAGAAACCAGAGACATGGGCGCGATTGGCCGGTCGGTTGTTCGACCACCTCAACCGGGACAGACCACCAAGGCGCAGAAGAAGCGGACAGCAGAAGAGGCTTTTGCAGCTGAAATGGATGAGTGGGCTAGGGAGAGCCGCAATGGTCCGCAGGATACTTTTCCAATGCGCCGTGAGAGTAAACCGGGTGATGCGTCGGGCTTAATGACTGCAGGTGCCGAATTTTTACCGTCACTTGAGATCCAGGAGCACCTGGCAGAGGTGTTCTTCGATTGCGTTTACGGACAATCCTATCTCCTCCTTCACAAACCAAGCTTTATCCGAAGACTCAAGGCGAGAACCGTGCCCCCGGTTCTTATACTTGCGGTTTGCGCCGTTTCCGCTCGATTTTCAACCCATCCACAGATCAATTCCGAACCTCCTTTCCTGCGTGGCGAGAACTGGGCCAATCCGGCAGCTGCTATAGCCCTGAGTCGCCATGACGAACCTAATATTACTATTCTGACCGTTTTCTTGCTTCTGGGCCTTCACGAGTTCGGCACGTGTCATGGCGGGCGGAGTTGGTCATTCGGTGGCCAGGCACTGCGCATGGCGTATGCCCTGCAGTTACATAGGGAGCTCGACCATGACCCTTTGCTAATCCAGAAGAATGGCAATGGGTCACAGCTCAGTTTCACAGATCGGGAGATACGGAGACGGACCATGTGGGCTTGCTTCTTGATGGACCGCTATAATTCATCCGGGAGTCAGCGTCCGCCGATAGGGAATGAGAAATTCCTGCAAATACAGCTTCCTATTAAAGAGTCACATTTCCAGATGGAGATCCCGGGACCGACGGAAGACTTAGACGGCAATGTCCTCAACCCAGTCCCGGATGATGTTGGTCAGCTATCTAATGCGAAGGAGAATATGGGGGTATCGGCCTTTATCATCCGTGCGGTCGTCATATGGGGCCGCATTGTTGATTATCTCAACCTTGGAGGGAAAAGAAAAGATACGCACCCCCTGTGGTCGCCGGAATCTGGGTACACGCGCCTCAAGCGGCAAATCGAAGAGTTTTCCGCGTCTCTCCCTAGCCATCTCTTGTTCACTTACGAAAACCTTCAGATCCATGCAGCAGACCGAATTGCCAATCAGTTCATCTTCCTGCATATTATCATCCACCAGAACATGCTCTTCTTGAACCAATTCGCTATACCGCTATCACCGGGGGGTCGACCTCCCCGTGACATGCCTAAAGCATTCTTGAGCAATGCCGGCCGAGCAGCAGTGGAAGCTGCTCATCACATCTCCATCCTGATCGATCGTGCATCAGCTTATCCCCTCACTGTTCCATTCGCTGGGTACTGCGCTTATTCGGCCAGCACTGTCCATATATGGGGCATTTTCTCGAAGAACGCACAGTTGGAAGCGCGATCCAAGGAGAATCTACGTCACACGTACCGTTATCTCAATAAAATGAAGAAATATTGGGGAATGTTCCATTACATGGTAGAAAGTGCAAAGGACCGATATCGCCAATTTGCCGATGCGGCCATCAAAGGCACGGTGGTTACGCAGAATGGTGGGCAGATTGCGCCTATGTTCCAGTATGGCGACTGGTTTGACAAGTATCCTCATGGGATGTCGAGGTCGCACTGGGAGGAACCTGATCCGCAGAAGGCGAAGAGCGACGATGGTGTCATGAGCCAGCGGCCGGATCTACAGAGCGTCGAAGAGTTCTTTGCCAGCCTTTCTCCTACACCACAGCCGAGCGCCCCGCGTAGGCATTCGAAGAAGAGCAGCAAGGCCGACAGCGTGAGCGGGTTCGATGGACCAACTCCTCCGCAGTCAATGAATGACATCGCTATGGACGGCGCCCCGGGCATGCTTGGGACAACCGGTACAGGCTTCCCTCAGCCGGCCATGTTCAACCAAAATCGCGCGGGACAGCAGCCCTTCGCACAACCCGGCTTTGACTTTTCCATGCCCGCAGCAGACCAACTCCCCCAGCTGGACCGACAATTTGTCTACGGTTCCTTTGGCGACTTTGACCCGTCTGCATCCCTCGTTCCGCCCGAGAATCCGGCGATGCCCGCTCCCGTGAATCGCCCCGATGCTCCCCCTAATCAAGACCCCTCCACCATCTTCACCGGTCAATTAGATCCCAATGCCCCCTCCGGAGCAGGTGAATACTACCAGCCCAGCGCCTGGTTCTTGCCATTTAACCTCGACCCTGTGGGTGCCGGTGGTGGCCTTGATCCAAATTCACAAGCCGCCGGCACCGGCAACCCCGTCGTAGGAGGTCCCGATCTCTCCGGCTTCGGAAACATACCGATGGGAGCGTTTGATCTGGGACTAACGGGGGTGAACCGCGGATCGCAAGCATAAGTGGCCATAACCATCGTGCTTGCGGTAGAAGGATATCTTATTTGGTTTGGCTTTCAGTTTTCAGCGGGGTACATTCGGGCTTGGGGCGGACGGTTTGGTTTTGGAAAAGATTTGGAGTTATGAACGACCTTGGCTATGTGGTTGATGCGACGCTTTTAGTCTGGTCTGGCTATGTGATGCCTTGATGCTGTGTATTTATATTATGGTTATATATATTCCAACGCTGTCATGCGAGAGAATAAGAACATTCAATTTAAGAATAGCTATCTAGATTCGGAGATGAGACGATATATCGTTATTACAGCAAGACAAATGGCGGTTGGACACAATCATGAAGCGGCCACTAACAAATTCAAATAAAACACTCTAATACCGCCATCTGAGCAAAAAGAAAAAAAGAACAAATTAAAAGGACAAAGATAGATGATAGAGCAAAAAAATGCATTGTCGGGGAGTCGAACCCCGGCCACTCGCTTGGAAGGCGAGTATCATAACCGTTAGACTAACAATGCTTGGAAGAATGCATCATCCGTGAATCGAACACGGGCCTCATCGATGGCAACGATGAATTCTACCACTAGACCAATGATGCTTCCTTGAAAGTAGCCGCCACTTATTTGTCTTATACCCCACTGTATACTTTCAGTGATGTAGGCTGCGGGATTTGCATGTAGTAGGAAAGTTTAACCTGCGTTTATCGGAGATAATGATATTTTGAATCTGCAGTTCTTTAGATTAAAGTTATAATCATGATCAATAAGAAGAGTAAAAAACTGTTTTGGTATTCAGTTACCTATTACTGCGACATCATCCCACGTTTACACTGTCTTATCTTGTTTGTAGTATACAGTCAGTCGTGTCGGCTAGTATGATCGACCTACATTGGATTGCACATGTCCTATTATGTAGACAAGACATTCTTACGTTCCAACTACACATATATCCATCAAGCTCATTCCACGAGAATATATTCTGTTCGTTAGCTCAAGAATCATACACTAAATCTGACGTTAACGCCTTGCGGATTGTGAACTGTTGTAGGGACCATATTTCAACTAGCAAGCATTGTTAGTCTAACGGTTATGATACTCGCCTTCCAAGCGAGTGGCCGGGGTTCGACTCCCCGACAATGCATCTTTTTGTTTTTTCATGTTCCTTTCTCAAGTAGAAAGGATGCATCGATTCGTCGTATGCTACATTACATGGTGGAGTATGGTTTTTGAGTAGTTGATTTATTGTTTCTTCGTTTAAGGTGAAGACATACATGTATTTGTTCATCTGAGACCATGAGCAGTCGATAGGTTCTTCGTCAGTTGGCAGGGAGCTAGTTACTAGTTGATTATAAAATATATTTCCGAATGTCGGTGTTGGTAAAATGCAAAACATGTTCTCATGCACCTCATAGTAGTAGAAATAATCAATGACGCTATAAAACAGAGCCAGCTCAATCAATCGATGAATCAACCAATGCATGCATGCACCATCCATATAATAATCGGCCATTGTACAACAAATACAACCAATGCTGGCAGCAATACATATAACATATCTGATAAAAGTTGCGCTATCGGTCCCAGAAATAAACAAAGCCTGCCAACTAACAAACAATTTTAATCTTCCCACTCCTCATCTAACTGGTCTATCAGTCGATTCTCGGCATCGACGTCACTGCCTCGACGGCCGAAACTGCCGCGGTGGTTGACGCTGTTGCCGCGGGTGTGGCCGTGGCCGAGAGCCGGGGAACGTTTTAGGCGGAGGAGGCGGGCTAGGGAGGAGAGGAGGATGATGATCATGTCCTGTGTGGGGAGGAAGAGAGAGAGGAGATGGTGTTAGCTAAGGGTTCTGTATAATGAATGGTATTCTTGAAGAATAGCAAATGAGACAGTTGTATGTGTTCGGATAGATGAGTGAAGCAAGGAAAGATTTCTAGAATCAATCAATCGAACTATTGACATGTTTCCAGCTTGCTCTATATGGACGTCTTTGCCAGGCCTGCACAAGCAATGACTGTATATACCGTGTTCAACACGGGCTAGATATCCAAACGAGTGACTTCGAGGACGAGCAAAGAAAGACAAGCGTAAAGAAAGAAGGAATGCAAGCACGCCTGATGTAATTGAGCTCCAGACCAGCCAAAGCAGATTCAATCCATCCTCGAAATAGGCAACCTTGCATTGCCAAACTCCTTGTACGAGGCCTGCTCATGCCGCCGGGACCGTCGGAACGGAATTAACGCCAGTATACTTACTTTGATGAAGTCGAGCATTCCCGCCCAAAGACTGTAGTTCGGGCACTGTCTCCAACCGCGCTGGTGCATGACGGTTCGTTGGTATGCGCAACCACCGACTAGGTACGCCGCCACGGCGATCAAGGCACTGTGCTTATTAGTCGTTGACCTTACCGTAGGGTGTTTCCTACTTACATTACGCCGAATACGCCGCCTGGCGAAAGGCCCGGGTTATCCGGTGTGGGCGCGGTAGCGCCACAAGCAGCAGAGCTTCGCACCTCGAAGAAATATGTGCACTGGTCCATGGTGCCGACAAAGGAGACCGTCGCCTGGGAGGCAGGAGTGTCGCGCTCACACAGGAACGACATGATGGTGGATTTGGTGCGGGCGGCATTTCCGATGTAATCGCCGGCACAAGGGGAGCCATTGGTATAGTTCATGACCAGCTTCCGGCCGCGGAAGAAGGGGTCTGATGCTTGTTGACTGCATCGGGTCAGTCGAGTGATTATGGCATGTGGTATATAAAAGTAGGGTCACCGTACCCAATGGAGTAGACTTTACCCTCCCTCTCATAGTAGGCGCTAACATTCCTCCACCTTGAGCGGTCCACTCCCACCACATCCTTGATATCTTCAACCACGGGCGCACAGATATTTAGCGTAAAGTTGGCATTATAATCGTGTCCTCTGGCGTGCCAACTCTCGTCTCGGGCGCCTTTGCGAGGTTTGTCCCCGTCTACCGGGGGTGGAGATAAGGAGATGGTATTCAGATCGTAGAATAGGCCGGTCGTTGGAGAGCGGACGACACAGGGAGAGAGGCCATCCTTGGGAGCAGAGGAATCGGAGGCAGCATGAGAGATAAGCGGAGCAGCCAGAAGGAAGAGGAACCTCAGCAACGAGGATGTGGGTGGCTTCATGGTGGGAGGATGATCTCCGGTGGAGGCAGCCGGGACGGTCGGCGATAACGGTTCTAAGCCGAGGAAGGGAACGGAGGATCGATCAGGCAGCTGGAGGTAGGGACTGATCGGTTAAGCTTGGGAGAATCGAAGGAAAGTAGCGCAAAGGAGAGACCAAATGGAAAGAAAAGAAGTAAAAGAGGGAGAAAAGAGGGGGAAGGACGAGGAGGAGTAACAGGTAAAGCAGGCGTCGTAATGCGCGGAGATGAAACGTCGCATTTCTTGCGGAGATTCCATCTAGAGCTTCTCACCGCCCGCATCGTCGGCTCCGCTTCTGCCAAAAAGTCCCGCGGCTTCTTCTCCAGTTTCTCCTTAATCTCCATATTAAGATCCAGTACAGCCCGCCATGGCTCCCAAGAAGGACTCCAAGACCAAGGTCCGGGTGCAGCCCGTTCCAGAGAAACGCGGCTATGAATTCGGAGGCCCGTATGTACTCAATGCCCAGGTACAATTGACATTTGGGATACTGACCCTCCAGTCTCGGTGCGTTCGGGATCGTGTTTGGTCTGCCCGTGCTGGTTTACAGCTTCACCTTCCTATGTAACGATGTCTCCGGCTGCCCGGCACCTTCGTTACTACACCCGTCTACCGTGACGCTTGACCAATTGAAGGCAGAGGTTGGCTGGCCCAAGGAACGTTTTGCGGATTTCTACGACACAAGCGTGACACTCTGGGTCTTGGGCTATTATCTGCTTAGCTTGGCGATGTACGTGTTCCTGCCTGGCCAGGAGGTCGAGGGCACTGAATTGGCATGTGGAGGAAGATTGCCCTACAAGTTCAACGGTTGGTTTCTTCAATTGACTCGTATCTACCTCTCTAACACGACCTGCAGCTTTTCTGTCGGCCGTCCTGATCCTCTCCGGCTGTGCGGCGGGCACCTACGTCTACGGCGCGGACTTTGCTGTCTGGACTTTTCTCTGGGACAACTATCTGCAGGTAATCACTGCCAACCTGGTGATCTGTACTGTCATCTCCATCTTCGTCTATGCGAAGAGCTTCACTGTTCCTGCCCCTGGGCAGCCCAACCCTGAGCTCCGCCAGCTAGCTCCGGGTGGCCACACTGGCAACGTGTTGTATGATTTCTTCATTGGCAGAGAGCTGAACCCCCGGGTACGCCTGCCAATTCCCTTCGTCAGCGAAGCTTCGCGCACGATCGATATCAAGTCCTGGCTCGAAATGCGCCCCGGCTTGCTGGGGTGGATCATCCTGAACTTGTCGAACATTGCCCGCCAGTACCGCACCTACGGCTACATCACGGACTCGATCGTCATCTCGACTGCGTTCCAGGCGTTCTACGTCCTAGACGGCCTGTACATGGAGCCTGCCCTGCTGACTACTATGGACATTATTATGGACGGCTTCGGGTTCATGCTCTCGTTTGGCGACCTCGTCTGGGTCCCTTTTATCTACAACTTCCAGACTCGCTACCTGGCCGTCTTTCCGTATGAGCTGGGTTTCAATGGCATTCTGCTCGTCCTGGCCGTCACCGCTGTGGGCTACTCGATCTTCCGGGGCGCCAACAACCAGAAGAATCGGTTCCGCACCAACCCGAACGACCCCCGCGTCAAGCACCTCAAGTACATCCAGACGGCCAGTGGCTCCAAGCTGATCACGTCTGGCTGGTGGGGAAGCGCCCGCCACATCAACTACCTGGGCGACTGGGTCATGTCGTGGTCGTACTGCCTGCCTACGGGCATTGCCGGCTACGCTATTATTCAGACTATCAACCCGGCCACCGGGGACCTGCAGAAGCAGGCAGTGCAGACCCCTGAGAGCCGGGGCTGGGGAATGGTCTTTACTTACTTCTTCCTGGTGTACTTTGGCACGCTGCTGATCCACCGCGAGCAGCGGGACGAGGAGAAGTGCAAGCGCAAGTATGGGGCCGACTGGGACCGGTATACGTCGTTGGTCCGGAGTCGGATCATTCCTGGCATTTACTGAAGATAATGGGGATATAGACCGAACAAAAGTTCTTAATGTATGATAATTTCTCGTCTGAACGACTTCACATATCGGACATGACATGTATTAGCTAGATTGGACATCTTTACTCTTTTTAATGTCATCACGCTTTCTCTTCTTCCCCTTATTATCCACCAACACCTCCAAGCCCCATTCATCATCCCCATTATTCGGCACCCACGGCAGCAGCACCTTCTTGGCCTCCAGCATAGCCCGTTCCCGCGCCTTGCCTGCAGGCGTCTCCAGCGCAGCCCTCTTAAACTCCTTATACGATGCCGCCCTAACCACCTGCTGTCCCTCTCCCGCAGAACCATCACCAACACCATCACCAACACCATCACCAACACCATCACCACCATCCAACAACCCCCTCAACGCCCCCCACATCTTCGCCCTCGACAGCGCCGACGCGCCCTTCCCCACCGGCACCGACGCCTTATACCCCTGCTTCATACCACCTATGATCGTCTCATACAACCCAGTCCACGAACCACTCAATTTAGCCAACTGCTTCGCCCCATTCTCCGCCGCATAGCGATCCACCCCACCACCAGAAGCACCCCCAAGAACCGGTGCAGCCGTCCAAACAGCAGAAATATTCCCCGGCTTACACTTCATCCCGGCCTCCTTGCTCTTCGGTTTGCCAAACGCCCACAACTCCTCCACGACCTCCGTATCGACAGAGAGAACCTTAAACGGATGATACCCGTACCCACCCCCTCCTCCTTCTTCAAACCTCGATAACAAAGGGCCCATCCTCCCATCAGCCCCCCAAGCCCTCACACACCCCGTCTCACTCACCTCTTCGCGGGGCATCACCACGCCCGCCAGATACGCATTCTCCGTGACAGCCACTAGCAGACTCATTCCCCTGGACAAGAGAGACGACACCTGCCGCAGGGCAAGCTTGTCCGAGCAGGACTTGCTTTTCGTGGATGGGGCGTCTGCGCGCGCGGGCTTGCGGCGGACAATACCTAACTGGGAGAAGTTGGCGCGGCCGGAGAGGAGACCGGCCTCTTCTTCTTCTGAGGGGGATATCTCCCATGGAGTGGGGTCTTCTTGCGCTGCCATGGTGAGTTCCATGCTTGCGTCGCCGCAGGGGGCGGTGGTGCAGTAGAGGTAGATCTTTAGGGAGGGGTCGAGTTCGAAGGGTGGGTTGTTGTTGGGGGGTTGGCGACGGCGGATGAAGGGTGAGGGCTTGGGTGTAGAAGGTGATGAAGATTGTTGATTCTCATGATCTATCAATGCGCGGATCTCACTCAACAGCCAGTAATTGAATGCGCGGAGGGCCAGGATCTCGGCGTGCCAGTCGTGGAGGACCAGACCGGTGCTGGTTGGCAGTTGCGTGGTAGGGAGGCACTTCGCGCCGGAGCTGGATGCTTTAGTATTTACTTGATACATCTGTGATTATATAGGGCAGATAGTTGGTTGGTGTACATACGTAACAGCCACACAGGTTAATTCTTCTTTTCCTCCCTCATACTCTTCCTCCCCGTTTGCCTCAGATACATCTACACCAACATATCGTAAGCTGGTATACACCCAACCATAGTCCCTCTCCATATATTCCTTAGATAGTGTAAAGAAAGGATATACACACCCCTCACGACCACAACCCCACACATAGGAATCCACTCCCTCGTCCCATCATCCCGTAGAATAGGTTTACTGCGTGCCGGCAAACCATCAAAGTGAGCGTGCACGAGTCTGGCAATTTTCTCCGCAAGTGCAGCACCATCCCCAGCATCCCCTCCTTTTTGTCGTTCCATTATGATTCTATCGTCTAGTTATGTATGCTGTAGTTGTGCCATGTGCTATCCAAACCCACTTTGATATCAAAGTGGGTGCATGTCACGTGACTTATCATTCCTTATCCATCTCCAACAACTGAACTTAACTTATCCACTCAATCCATCCGACTCAAACCACCCATCTACTTACACTACACTCCACCCACAACCGTTCAATCAACCCATTCCTAAGTTACCATAAATAAGAGGAAGGATAATCAAAATGGCCGACAAACTCCGCACGATCCAAAACCTCGAGGCGATGCAAGCGCGCTACATCGGTACGGGCCACGCCGACACGACGAAGTACGAATGGGTGTCGAACATCGTGAGAGATAGTTACGCCTCGTATATCGGTCATCCGCCTATGTTGTCGTATATGGCGCTGGGAATGGGCGAGTCCAAGGAGAAGGTTAGGGCCGCGATGATTGAGAAGATGGTTAGAGGAGCGGGGAATCCGCCGGAGGTTGGTTATCCTTATTTTTCTTTCTTGGTTTTGGTTTTGTGGATGGGGCTGATGATGAGGTGTTTAGACGCAGGAATAAGGTGTTTATTAGTTACTGGCGAGGAGCTGGGTGTGGGGTGGATGGGATGATATGAGGGAGTTGGGTAATTGGCGATGGAATATTGTCGATGGAAGGAGGATAGGTAGTGGGAGTTTGTGCTGTGCTGCGCGTACATGTGATGCAGGTGCAGATGATAAGGACACTTGCATAACTACTGGAGTTCAATGGTGGGTAATTGGCGTTGGAGGCTTCATGCATTACATTACATACTAAGGTTATGGACTAAGATGGGATAAAATCAATCAATTGCTATGTACAACGCTACGCTAATATACAATGACATGCTCATTTCTCCCCATTTCCATTTCCAATATCACTTCCATCACCCTGCGCCGCTGCCAACCGCGTATTCTCATTCTGCAATGACCCGATCAAATCCAGCCATTGCTTACGCTCTCCGCGCAGTCGATGCACCTCTTTCTTGAGCACCTCTACCTCGCGGCGCAACGCCTCCGTTTCTGCCCGCGCGCGATGCTTCTCCTGCTTGTCTGCGTGCTTCTGCTGCCGCGCCTCGATCTTCGATGCTTCCTTGACCTGGTCTTTCTCGATCTTGCCCAGCTGTTTCAGCAGCTTGGACTCGTCGTGGAACAGCCCCGATGCAACCTTGTGCATCTTCGCCGTTTCGTGGTCGGGGTTCTCAGCGTGACGGCTCTTGCCTGAGGATTGGCCCCTGTGCACGCTGCTGGCTGGACTGCTGCTCGGCGGTTCGCTGCTTGCTTGCTCGTTTGTTGCTGCTAGAGCGGTCGTCGATGCCTTGTCGCGCTTGGAGCCTTCGACTGGTGAGGTCACGCGGAGGGCTTGGATGTCGGCTCGTACTCTATCCAGCTGTGCTTCGACGTTGCGCTTTCGCTCTGCTAGCTTTGCCAGCTGCTTCTCGTGCGATGTCAGCTTGCCTTTCTTGTTCTTGGTCATTAGCTCCAGCGCAGAGACGTCGGGGCCTGCTTCCATAGATGACTCGATGTCCGAGTTCGCTGATGGTGCTATCGATGCTTTGTCGGGCGACACTGCATCATCCTCGTTCTCCTTGACCCCCTCGACATCTGGCTCCGTGCCGCTGGCAGGGACACTCTGAGCCGAGACCTGACGTGAGTGCTGCGGTAGGTAGTCCAGCACCGCCTGCGGCGCATACCGCTCGAGACCGGCGTTCACCAGGTATGCGAAGCTGGCAATCAACCCGTGATGTTCGACTTCGGTGTATGACTCGTCATCGCTGTCCTCCTCACTGCTAGACGCATCCTCCCCTTCCTCATCATATTGACTGTGACTGCCCACCGACCTGACCGTCGACCTCCTCTTCCTCTCCCCATCCCGACAAGCCCAGTTCAGGAACTTGACAGCATCCGTACAGATGCTCTTGGGCGTGCCCTTCTCCACCATCCACCTTGGAATATTACCCCCAGGATCACTCCTCGTCACCATCACCCATTCAACCGGATTCATCGCCCCCTCAGGCTTATTCTCCACAGGTATCTCCCGAATAAACTCCACACTCTCATACATGCCCCGAATATACCCCGGCACAGGAGGCACCTCATCATGCTCGCACGGTCTCGACACCATCATCCACTCCCTCCCCTTCCCTTCCCGCTTCTTCCTCTCCTCATCACCCTCACTCTCATCCCAAGACACAATCAAACTCACAAAGTCCCGCGCAGTCGTGGGTTTCGGGAACTGCGCCGAAACATGAAACACCTGCACCCGTCCAATCACCCCATCCCCCTCATTATCCCCAGCTCTAACCTCAATCCCCTCAACTAACCTCTCCGCCCCAATCCCCCTAACCGCCTGATCCGGCATCTTCCCCTTCCTTATCCGCTCCTGATTCCTCCTCAACGTCTCCCCCATCTCCCCCGACAATTTCTCCCTCCACCGCTCAAACCCTAATCCTTCATGCACGCTCCGCCTCCCAAACCAATGGCCCTTCCCGTCCGCCCCATGTAACTTGTATATCGGTATCTGGAGCGGGTTGTCCCTCGTATTGGTGACTTTTATCGGCTTGCTCCATTGCTTCCGCAAAGCTTGGACCCCCTTCCCGTTCCCACTCCCACTCCCACTACTACTGCTCCCATCCCCATTCGCATCCCCATCATGATCCACCAAATCATGCACAGGAAGCGCCCCACTCGCCTTCACTACTTTCTTCGCTGGATGATCATCATATGTGGCCGCCGCACCGTGCTGTGCCTGGATGTCATCGTCTGAAGGCAACGGCACGGAGTCGACGATCAAGTGCGCTTTTGTTCGGAGGTCGGTTATGTAGGCTCGTAGTGCGGCGGGGTCGGTGCTGGGGACGTCGGTCCAGATGGTCGGGCAGAGGGCTTGCAGAGATTCTTGGAGGGTGGGGAGGGGCATTTTCTATTATTGCGGTGTTGATTTAGTAATCTCAAATGTTAATGCAATGCGGTACGGTTCGGTTCGGTTCAATTCTTGTGTATGTGATGTGGTGGGTCATATAAGATGTTTCTTTTGTGATGCCGGTTCTAGAATTATCCTCTCCTTCTCTCTGTGTGTGAGGGTTGGTGTAGAATTGATGAGCTATTGTGTAAGAAATGTTGGAGTGATGATGCTTTGTAGGTTAGGGAAGATTCCGGGCGATGGGCGGACGGAGTAGGAGGAGGGTATGTCACAGGGGGACCTAGGCAACCAGGCGGACATGAATCAGAATAGTACACTAGCATTAAGTGAAAGCTTAAACCACATTAAGGAGCAGGAGTTCGTCAGGATGAAGATAATGAATGAATGGTACCTCATAGGTTCTGGTGGTGGTGGTTGTTGCGGAGAGTCGGGAACTGACGTCACCGGGTCGGGGCAGAAAAAGACCGTTCTTGCCGATGAATCCAGCAAGGTCCGTCTCGCCCCTGGCAGCCATGAGATCAGTGCTTTACTATGTCTACGCTACGCCTTACTCTACGTCCTGTCTACTGCGCAGTGCCGATCGTATTGTGGTCCATTATGTCAGACTAAGTACATCGTGCCAAATGATTCAAAAAGATGGTAGTAATGCTTAAAGTAAAGAACGAAGATCCAAAGAAGACTGGGCGCAGCCCTCCAGCATCCGATTCCCGCTCAGTCTCACCCAGTGAGAATCTGAACGGGCGTATCCAGGTATTTTCAAACCCAGCCTGGATGATAGGAGATGAACCTACCAGACAGCCACATTGACGGGACAGTAAGCCTGGAGTTAGTCTCGTAAGGTCCCACTTATGGTCACAGACCGTTAGTTGGTGACCCGACCGGTCCGCCACAGGCGGATGTCCAGATCAGAGACGCGCTCCAGGGCTACCTGCACCACATCATTTGTGTTGCCAAACTCTGCAGCCATCACATCCCAGATGTAGATAGCCACAGCAGTCGCTAGCCACCTCTGCTACTGATGGTAACCTGTACCCAGCAGACGATGTCGTCAGGACGACCACCATGCACAGCACAGTAGCCCTCCCAACTCCGCGACACGAAACGAAGGGCGAACATTCCTCATCCAAATCATATCCCAAGCCGCGAGGCAAACCAGGTCTTCATGACATATAATGCGGGATTGAAAGGGGGCATCCCCAAAACCAGAACAAACAGCCGACCCGCCGCTCTTGATGCTATAGAACGAGAAAAATCAAACAAATAACGCTAGCGCTGTCAAAGGCAAACGAAAGGAACAGGGCACTTGTGGTGGAAACTGGTGTCATCGAAAATAAAAACGAGATAAGAAAACCAATGCAAAGACGTGAGGGTGTATCATGTGTTTCGCAAATCATCAAGGGTAACGCCGTCATTGATGCCAATTAGTCTGATGAGGGTATCCGTGGGGATAGGACCCCGGTCGTTCTCGTGACTGTGTGTACGCGGGCCCCGGTGGCATGGAGCCGTAGTCATGTTGTCGGTACGGATCCTCGGATCTATTCCAAAGACACGCGAAGTCAGGGATACCGTTAACATCAAGTGTCTGGTTCCATGGACCTGTTACATTGTTGTCCCGTATGGCAGTGTAAAATCTTGGTACCGGTTCTCCCATCCAAACCCCGCCAGACCAGCCGCTGTGCTGCACGGTTGCACTAGCATGCTCGGCAGCGGGAGCGCCGCGATGGCCGCCGACGTCGCCGCTGTGCTGTAGTATTGTGTCGCATTGTATGGTGACGTGGTATATGGCTGGCTGAACGTCGGGGAAGTAAGCTGCGCTTCTCCCATGCCGTTCATGGTGGTCCACATACCAGCGTTCGGCTCGCCGGTGCTGGTTGTTGCTGGGCTGGATGGGAGTACCTTCCACGACTCCAAAGGCAGTGTTTGTGGCATCGGCTCTTGCCACCAGGTTCCCGGTACGGTCGAGCTGGGAAGGAGAGGGGTCGAGCGGAGGACGTCAACTACACGTGGCGGCGGGGGAAGTAGAGGCACGAAGAGACTGGTTATCGCCGCCTTCGCGTCATCGCTGCGGCCACCAAGCAGTTCGCCTGCGCCATCCTCCTCGAGCCCTTCCAGCGCGAGCGCCTCTGTGCGATAGACGAACTTGTTGACGGCTTGCACAAATTCCTCGTGCAGCTTCTTCAGCTGACTATCCTTGTCGGGCCAGTCCCAGGTGCTGGCAGCCGTGTCGACGGAATAGATGTCCTTGTGGTAGTCGACCAGAGCCTCGATGGTCTCCGGGGTCAATTTAAAGGCGACTTCGTTCTGCGAAACCATGTCGACATGCACGACGTACGCTTCGACGTGGACCATTTGGTAGTTGTACATGGCCTCAACGAGTGGGTTGTCGTCCTTCTTGAGTTCCGCATCGGGGGCCTTGGGAAACATCAAAGAGCACAGCGTCCAGATGGCGTCGGGGGATGACAGGGTCTCCGTAAGGCATCTGGTATGCTGGGTGACATTGTTAAGGGGTCGCTTGACTCGGTTCACTCTTTTGAGGGTGGCAGTCAGCCAGGGCTCGATGCGCGCATTCAACACCACGTTCGGCGACGAGCGTGGTGCGAATGCGGCTGCCGACGAGGGCAGTAAGACGGTTGGCATAATTAGACTGCGCAGTGACGAGCAAAGATGGTGCTATACTTGACGACAAACGAACGCAAAAATGAAGGGCGGATCAATAAAGAGAGAGTTAAGATAGGGTTGAAAAATAGCATAGAGGCGACATTCGCCCACAGCGAGTGATTTATCCCGATACAGTCCGAAGCGTGACGGCAAAGTAACTTGGAGTCACGAGGACCGAGGCGTGTAGGGGCAGCGCGGAAAGACTAGAAAGAAGTCGGAAGGAAGGCTGCCTGCCCGGGGGGAGGAGGTTGGTAGTAGTATATATTAAAATCCCCACCGTCAGGAACCGGGAGTGGAGTGGAAAGTAGTACTACTTAAGTAGTAAGTAGTAGTAGTGGTGGTGGAGGAAGAGGATTGTATAGGTCGAAATTACTGTGTGTGTGGGCGAATGCGCAACAGAAGTGAGGGTAAAAGAAAGGAATGGCAACGATGATAAGAAAAAGGTTTAAAATAGAAAAATGAAAAATAAAAAGGACCAGACGAGCGGCAGAAGAGGGGAGGAAGAAAAGAAAAAGAGCGAGGCGGGGACAAACGGGGAAGAGAGAAGGACAAAGAGAAGGAGAAGCAGCAGGAAGACGAAGAAAGAGGAGAAGGAGGAAAAGAGGAGAGGGGCGAGGGTGACCCAAAAGGGAAAGCAAGAGTCCCGACCAACTTTTCGGGATGGATCAGTCAATCCTAAATGGAGGTAAAAAAGTCAACTGAGGGAGTTGATGGATGGATTGGATGGGATGCAGGATGGATACAGTAAGAGGCAGTACTGTATGAAGAGGGGGGAGCAGCAGCCAAAACCGTGGTTCCGAGCGGATTTATACAGCCGCCAAATGAGGTGAGAAGGGCAGATCTGTCACCCAATGTCAAGAAACGTTGGCTCCGACTGTCAGACCCAAAAGAAAAGAGAAGTCGAGGGATAAATAAGAAGAGAAAGAGAGAAAGAGAGAGATCAAATTTGATCAATATAACATTATCGAGTCACTTCTCTATAACAAAAATAAGATAAAAAATAAAAAAAAATCAGATCCAAATCCCAACTGTATCCAGCAGCATACACACTGATACATACCCATATCCATACACACACACACTCACACACTCACACACAACACGCGCGCCCTACATTTACCCATCCAGCTTTTGCCTTGAAGTTGGAAAGTCTCCAATGGCGCAGACCGGCGACTTTCGATTATTCATTTTAGAATTTTCAATTACCTTTCCTATTATTTCCCCCTCATTTTGTTACTTGTTTCCCTAGAATTATGTTTTTTTTTTCTTTTTCCTTTTCTCTCCTTTTTTTTTTTTTTTTTTTTTTTTTTTTTTTTTTTTTTTTTTTTTTTTTTTTTTTTTTTTTTCTAGAGGGGAGGAATTTTTTTTTTCTCTCATGCAGACGCGGAATCCCGATCGTATGGTACGAGAGAAAAATTGGCCACCGTCCGGATTGACCGTCCGATCTCAGGTGCGCAGCAGCAGCAGCAGCAGCAGCGTCAGGTCTGTTCTTCTTCGGGCTGGGTTTAGCAGGATGCAGGCGTCCAGAAGTGTCGTCGGTGGTGGAGACACCCGACCAGTCCTGGCGTGGTCGATCCAAAGATGTCATTGCTAAGAGATTCCCTAACTACCGTCTCTTTTCCCACACCTGAGTCAAGAAATGGGGCCAACTTAGACCACACTACGATCGGGGCGGGTAGGTAGCATATGTTAGTGTGTATGGCACACTAAGTACATACTACAAATTCTGTGTAGGGTGGACACTCTCTCGTTCGCACAGTACCTAACTACGGGATAAGTTTGGGTCAACAGGCGCTTAGTCTAGTTAGTATTCTCTTTCTTTCCACCCCTAGCCTATCTACCCCTCCAAAACAATACCGGGAACAAAAAGACGAGGAAATGTTCCAAACAACTCTTTGGCGGCATCGCAAGAAAGTTCGACCAAGGCGCCCGTCGTTCCCTGGCGGCATTGCGACCTGATTTGGAGGGTTTCGGATGGTTCCTCAGCGGTCGAATCGCGTGGGAGAGACAGCACGAAAGCTAAGTAGTAGTAGTAGTAGTAGTATCATCAAAATCCCTCTCGGAGCTAGGTGCTTTTTTTTACCCCCTTTAACTTTTTTTACTTTTTCTATTCAGATTATGTTGCGTGTATTTCTTCATTTGATCGTTCTGTTTGGTCGTAAACTCCTTTTTCTTGCGGAGATTGGGATCGTGTCTGGACTGCTCTGGACATTTACGGAGTGCGACGGTGGGAATAAGAGGTCGGACTAGACCCTCGTCCGTGTGTCACAGGCACGACCCAGACTGACGGTCGGACGGACCGTCAGGTCTGACATCCCGTTCACGCATATGAGTTAGGAGAAGTTGGAGGTTACACTGAGGAATAGACAGATGGAAAAGACGTCAAGGCGAAAGATGGTGGTGCATGAGCCGTCTGGGGGCGGCAGCAACAGCAGCTGGGAAAGTGGGAGGCGCTGCAGAAGACGGTATGCATTCTAGTCCGGCGTGCAGGTAGACAGGGCACGGCGATGCCAACTGCAATGACCAAGAGGGCTGGCTAAGCCCCGATGGCTGATCCACTTCCGGATGGATGGAGGGCTGGAGTGTATGCATGCACGGATGCATCTCTCTCGGCTCCTGGAAAACGGTCCTTGGTCGGCAGAATAGACTGGTCGGGTCGACTTAACTGATTCTGTTTTTCTTGCCTTCACAGACAGCATCATTTCAGCAGCCGTCCTGGATGCTGTCCTCTAGTCCAGTCTCCATGGATCTTGATTGTTGTCCCTATTGAGAGAAGAACGTGGTGAATGTCCTCGCTGAAACCCCCCACCATTAACCTGGTTTGTGAAGATCACCCGATTGCCCTGGGAATTCTAATGCCCAATCGAGTAAGACAATAGCAGCCGGCGCCCATTTCCGCCACCTGGTGGATCCCAACTTCAGCTGGGAAGAACATCTGCCTAGTAAACCGCTGCTTATGGTAGGCTGTTCGGCCCTCCCATGGCGGGTTTTTAAGAGGAAATCTGGTTTAGTTGCACTCTTAAAATACCCAAACAGGGCATTTTCTCTGTCTTTGCCGGAATGGGCGGCTTATTAACCAGCAATTGTATTAAGTCACGGGACAAAAGGGAGAGAAATAACCATAATTTAAAGACACGAAAAAGCACGAGACAACTAATATTGTATCATCACAACTTCATCTTCCACTAAAAAGAGTAAATCCCCCGCGCGCTCAAGTTTGCGCGCAACGCGTTATACAGACCGCTGCCCGCGGCAAAAGCACAATAGAACCCACATCTGCTTGCCGTATGACTCACATTAGCAGCGCGTTGAAGTCGGCCGTGTACATAGTAGATAGAAAGAATGCCTTCCATAGCACCACATACTCCATAACAACAACTATCTACAGAGGGTCTTTCCGGATCAAGTGTAGAGGAACCAGATAATCTACCCGAAATCCCACGCGTTATCGACCAAAGGTTCAGGAGGGTCCACAAAGCCGCTGGCCACCAGTACGCTGTCGCACCGACTCGGTTCCAAAGATCGTGACCCAACGGATACTCTCTGCCTGCTGCGTATTGTTGTGCGGCACACTGCACTACTTCTTATCGCACTTTTGTTTCTTGCAACATCGGAGAGGACAAACATCACGATTAACTTGTGATAGGAGGAATCTGTCTCCTCAGAGTAAGCCCTGATCAAAATATGGATGCAGCACGGAATGGGGAAAGGGCAACGTGAAACGAACCCGGCCTGGTCGTTCCAATCCACAACAGTATTCGGATCCCCTAATCCCCTTCGGGTAGCAGAGGGGGAAAGACCTCAGACTCAGCTGATGAATCATGGAGGGGTTGAGGGCATCGTGGGGCGAGCTAAATGTCCTTGGAAGTTGGTACAAGGTCTCTTCTGGCCTCAGATTCGCTGACACCCTCAGAGTCCGGCTCATACGCCGCAGCTGAGATCCCTGCTACGATCTACCATTGGACTGAGCTTCGTCGACGGTCATCTCCAGACTTTCTCGAATGGGAAGTCAGTCGGACGGGAGGCCTCCTCGTAAGAAATGATACTCCGTTATTACACGCAGCACAAAGGTAGCGAAAGGGGGATTTCTCCCGTCGAACCTACCCCCGATCTGCATGCATGCGCTTCTCGCGTTGCCCTGAACCACCCTAAAGTGTAGAACTTGTCGCTAGTCTGCACGCCCACCCGCTGCTTCATGGTTGGCTGAGTGAAAGCCCTGGCTTGTGCTCGTGTCCTCCAGGAGACACCGGAATCTGGAGATATTACCATGACCAGGCACAAACTCCGAGCACATGGATCGGTGGCAAGCCAGTGCACAAGCCTGGTATTTAGGGGTAGTGGGCGCCCGGCGACACCGGGACTGGCTGAAATGAAGGCGAGAAAAAAAATTCATCCAAAGATGTGGTCATGTCATCCCCTAGCCGACCTTGCACGACCCTCCTCGGACGGCATCAACCCAACCAAGGCCGGAGCATCAACCAAAAAGCGGCAGTGCCTGGGGTCAATGGGTGAGGCAAGACGATGCTAAACTTCGGTCTCAGCACGCGCCCAGCAGCGGACTCGATCAAAGCGGAGTACACTCACCAGGCATGGGAGGAGATTGGGTGGATGGAGGCACGAGAGAAACGATGGCAGAGCGCATCGCTGTGTCGGCTGGAGTCGGATCCGGGCACCAGATGGCAAGGTAGTCAGTCTGGCGCAAGAATGCGGCATAAGCAACCAGCGTCGTCAGCTGTGCACTAGAGGCCATGCGACCCATCAGATTGGATGCGGAATGCTGGAACGACCGTTATGGCCCGCACTATGACATATCGTGGGACCCTAGCCTATACCTACTTAGCAAGGCTGGTGTCGAGGAAAATGGAGGAAAAGAGGCATGGATCGCCTCATGGGGCAAATAGACAGACGGCAAAAGTGTATAAAAAAAGAAATGAAGCAGCAGAGAGTAGGCAAGCAAGGATATGCAGGATGCAGGCAGGCAACAGGAAAAGCCCCGTTGGTGGACAACTGACTTGACGGCGGTGTCGGTGATGGCCGATTGCTGCTGCGCCTCACCCGTCGCTGCTGTCATTTGAGCCACATCACTGTGGCGAAGTTTCTGCAGAACAGCCATGACATAATGGGCGGAGAATTAATTGGAACTAGGGACACAGCTGGAACAATGTAGAGTCGAACTAGAAGAATATTGTTTGACTAGTTGATGGTCTACAGTAGTCGATTGTGAGGAATCTCCCCGCTACTATCAGATACATCATGCTTAGCCTCGGGTCATATGGGCGATGAGATAAGCGGGACGAGTAACTAGTTAACCAACCAACTAACTAAACTCACCAAACTTACTCTCCTGCGCGGTCTGCTACTAACCACGACCTGCATCTGCATCCATCGAAAAACTGTATACGAAGTACGATGCCTGCTAACCCTGAAATATCTCCCGGAACGCAAAGGCTCTCTCTCCTTCACATGACCATGGATTAGCGCTGCGCCCCATTGTCTGCCTTGATGACCTTCCCCCATCACACTCATCACACGCCTGGATGCAACGGGCGGCTTCGATTATCGGAGGTTTCATGCAAGATTCCGGATTCAACCCGGACCTCCACGATGGGGACACGGCATGGCAGCCTTGAAGAAACTATTGCAACCGCGCGCGCATTGAAGCCGCTCGCAAGCAGGTCTGGGATAGCCTAATGGTACCGCTAGTGAGATGCAACCTGCATCAATACCATGCATTACCTTACACGCCCGCCTAAGCGCTGAGTCCTCGCCCATCTTAACCAGAGTCAGACTTTAGCTCCCCCGACCCGGACTGCAACTGGCCAATACGGGCTGCCTTGCTGAGGCTAATCCCTGTTCTGTGTTTCAGACGACCCCATCTCCGTGCTGGCGACCAGGGGGGTACACTGGGTCAGCCATGGCAGAGGGGGGCACCGTACTACTGTAGGGATGCATACTACCAGGAGATATCTTGGGCTTTTAACCTCATTCTTCCTCCTCTAATCCCGAGCGTAATGGTGGTGTCGACCCACTTGGTTCTGCTGACAGTGCATACCAGTTTGGTCACCTGTTCTACTAGCCATCTTGGGAAGGGGATGGACTGGCCTGGACTGTTTGAGGAGAGTCGAAATGAGATCATCTCGTTCGGATTCATCCTCCAAGGGAGCTGGGGTCATCTATTCTCCTATCTAAGGAGACACCGAGCACAAAAATCCTGGAGATAGGTATGCGTACTTTGTTCGCTGATCCAGGGGTCAAAGCTACAAGGAATAATGGTCTGGACTCATCACTCTCGTACTTCTGGGGAGGTCCTTTTATGCTGGAGACCGAAGTAGGAAGTCCCTATTTAGGGAGCTGAGCTACTGATCGACTTTATAGTTCTGTTGTGAGACAACAGTCATTTACTACTGACGTAAATGTTTACAAACTTCCCTCTTCGATACTGCCAACCCTCGTTCCAGCTGAGGATTATACCCCTCGCTCGTCTCCACCACCTCTTGGCCAGCCAGACCCATCACATCGGTTCAGGTCACCCTCTAACCGTGGTCTGTCGAAGCCGGGGCACATTAGTTGATGTCAGCACTTAATTGCGACACTATTAATATGGCATGGCATGTGGACTGAGACAACCACAGCCAGCCAAACTATATTATATAGATACCAAGACCATTTGAGCACAGAGTGCTTTTGGCTCAAGAATGAGCCGAACAATATGCACAATATGTCACACCGTCACTCACCTCTGCTATGTACCAAGAGGAGATCCATTTCAGCTGGCCATTTCGCATCTGCTTTGAGCGAAGAGAACTTGGACAGCTGACTCCGATGTAACACCGCACATGCTTCATGGCTTTCTTTCAATCGCCGTAACTGCTGAAACCGATATGCAAACGTCCTTGTGAGATCTGCCTTTGATGCCTGATATGTCACAAGAGTGGCTTGAGGCTTGTGCAACATGAGGTGAAGTCGACCAGGTTACTACCATCATAATGACACTGCATGAGATTCTGAATGAGGACCATCAAATGTTTGACCCCTCTGGTTCACGACAGGTGCGCTAATCACCTGACCTGTCTACTTGTGTTTAATTTGTACGATGTCAGATCTGTTGCCTATATGCGCAACATGCTAGTGATTTTAATTGACATCTATCGCAATGTCTTTCACTTGTTAATATACCTTGTAAGTATTCACTATGACTGGCAGAGCAAGCGAACATGGTGCAGAGGGATTGCAACACATTATTAATCTGCACAAACAAAATGATACTGAGAAACTACATAGTCACACTGGATTTACTTGTTATAATCATCTCTACGTAAGTTACACTGTAGTTGAACACCCATCTTAGCGATTATAGACTGATGGCGTCAGGTAGGTAAACCACCACTATTCTTACCTTCAGTCTCTTGATCCTAAACAAAGTATTCTATTGTAAGTAGTAATATACCTTCTTTTCCCAGCTAGACCACCCAGTATCAGGATTGAACTTAACCAGTTTATGAATCTTTGGTATAGTCCAAAAGCAGAAGGTAGAGAGCCTGCAGAACAACTGTGGAAACCATAGCATTCCATGCGAGAGTTGTATAGACAACGTCACGAATACGGTGTTACACAGACACACGAAGCTTTATTTAGAAAGAAAGTTTACTTAGCTTCGACAGAGGCTGCTGAGACAAAGTACCGTTTTGCTTCTTGCCGGCTGACCTGTAGAACACAGTTCTCACAAAACTCACGATTAGGCTCGCGCGAAGTTCTCAGAATCCAGAATTTGAATTCGGAAGATATATTGGCCAGAGATATGAAGAAAAATAACAATAACCAGTTATAAGAGCCAATAATGTGGAAATAACAGCTTGAGTCTGGGAGTAGGGAAATTATATGAAAGGAGATATGATTACATTCATAACTTCTAGTATTCAATCCCATTGTGACCACCAAAGTCCCCCAACAAACCTCCAACTTAGACATACCGGTCCAAGTCACTATTAAAAATACCTCATATTGCTCCCAAGCTCTGAGAAGAGTGAGCACTTAAAACAAATGCCAAAGCCATTCCTTATCCCAGACACACGCTTTCAATCTATACCCTTTGCCTAAGCATCAACACCAAGCATAATAGTGAAAAATGAAAATAGGAAAGAAACTAAAGCACCTCCAATCCTCTCGGAAATAATCTCCCCCAAGCAGTCAAGATAAAGAAGTGGAATCTCCATTCCGTCAAGAGTCCTAGGGATCCGCAACGATATGTTTCGTGTCTAATAAAAATTAACCCGTTTTCAAGAAACTCTTTTGGCATAGTTCCCTTCTGGTGTCGCATCAGACATGCTATGAAATCTTAATATTGAGGTTTCCTCTTTCTCATTCTCTATTATAGGTCTGTCATTCTGAGGGTTAGGTGTGACTAGCCAGGCTATCATTATGTTTCAAGGTCGGGGATAGGACGGGATTGACTGGCCAGATGGGTATATTTGGAATGTATAGGGGTCGTTTCGTGATTTGTGTAGCGGGCTCACGTTGATTGTTCTCTTGGACAGTTCGTGGTAGGTGTAAGGGAATGGTACTAGGCTTGAATATATTCAGTTGCGTGGGAAGGGAGCAATAATTGGGCTAGTTAACGACCAGAAGGTTCAGGACCATATTCAATATTCTTTGAAGTCAGAATTGTAACTGAATTTGTGCTCGCTCTTCAAGCTCTTCGAGCTATATCTTGTTTATCTGTTTGAAGTCATGGCTTGTCTTACAGCTCAATCCTGGACATGTTCCTTTAAGGTCATGAATTATATTCTTTAGGCTTATCCCAGTAGTATTAGTTGACTAGGTCTAGTAGTAATGACAGCTATCATATTTCGAATTTTCGTTTCTAATCGATGAAACCTGATATTTATCGCACTCTACGTTTATCTCTCAGCTACAGAGAATCGAATTTGTAATGTCAACAATATCGAATGACAGAGCAAATCACCAGAGTGATTCAAGACACTTGTAGATAGTAATATAAAACAGCAATCCGCATATCACTTGGTTCAAATCCCCCATGACCAACCACATAGAGTAACTATATATGGCTTACCAACTTCACGCATACTTCTGAACAAGACCTTGCAGGCCACCGGGGTGAGCTCCCGCCATATCGTCCAGCTTTTGGCCATCTTTGAATACTATAAAGGTCGGCATGGCTCTAATTCCACATTCTTGAGAAATATCCTCCTGTGTATCGACGTCGACCTTGGCGAACTTGATGGCGCTGAACTCGGGCCGGGAGGCCAGCTGTTCAAAGAAAGGACTAATCATTTTGCAAGGACCACACCATGTAGCCCAGAAGTCGATGATCACCACATCTCCCGAGTTGATGAGGGTGAGGAAGTCGGAGATACTAGTAGAGAAGAACAGGAGGAGATTGGTCAGTTACCCACTTTTGTTTTTCTTTTGGAAATGAGATTAGGAGATGGTTGTAAAGTTTCTAGAGGTCATACCTTTCGATAGCAGTGACAGCCATGATGCAGAAAGTTATTGATAAGGATTTGATTCCGAGGGAAGGATAGCGTGAAGGAGTGGTGCTAGTTAGTTGATTTCCTAGTAGTCACGGTCTTAATAGGGGACGAGTTAGTAGGTCGTGACGGGAGGGAGATCGATGGTTTTTATAGTATCAACATGCTGAACTCGTCACTGATCTCATATTCATCGAATCAAGTCATGTTTTACCCCACTTCGCTCAGGCCCTCCGATTTATCGGACATGGACGGACTGGAGCGGCGGGATTGCTGTGAACTGTACGGCTGAGTAGCTGAACAGCTGAACAGCTGAAGCCATTGTGGTCGAATCATCGTGCTGGAAAATTGTCCGCTAATGGATCGTCAGCCTCAACACCCCACTTATTCGACGGGATGGATCTGCCCCTCCCTCAGTCGTGCAGATAACAAAATGATGTTGAGAGGGACTCTTTCTGAGCTGAGCTTACGTAGTGTACATGGATGGCTGAGGTATTTTCAAAGGATGTTTGAGCGGAACAATACTAGTTGTGCTATTGAGAGACCTATAACATGACTAATAGCCTTAGGAGTTCATATAGAAACAGGCTGTAGGTAGCCTAAGTGCAACTAGAATTTTGATCCGCTATATAGAAGTGAATACAGTTCACATATTAGATACTCAAGATCCCTTCTGACAAAGTCTTGAACGGCCACTGGACCCGAGGTTACTGACCAGCCCTCTAAGAGATGCTCGGACAAGCATTTAGGAAAGCTTCTCTAGTTCTCACTTGTGAATATACCATAAATACTTGCAAATATTTAGGTGTGTTAAATTTGTCTGCAAAGGCAGAGAGGCAACAAGGTTCCTTGTCACTCAGGTCCTAATGTACCTCAGCTATGATAGACCGGCAACTCAAGACATACATCCTTCTCTCGACCACCTGCATGATAACAAGTGCTTCTATCAGAGCTATAGAAAAGAAAGAAAGAAAAAAACTTCGACAAAGAAAGAGAGAGTGACAGAGCGAAATGTCTATGGAAACGAGATACATTTCTTAAGTCCTCCTCGATGCGAAACATTCCACGCAAATGGGACATTCGCCAATCAGACTGGAGAGAAACTCAGCTGAGTGATGGCCAGTCTATGATAACTTCACATATATCAACTTTACCATACTACATGCTACCAGATCTTACTCTCCCATTTCCAACATATAAGTCCGCTCTAACAAGAAAACGCTAGAGACATCGAACACGAACAGTATATATAACACAAGATAGAGAAAATGCACGGGAATTATCGGTGCATTATAGGTGTAAGACGAGGTAGTGTAAATCATATAGTTGAGCTTCCTCCTCTTCCGTGTGACAGAGCATCTCTTCCGGGAAATTACCAGCAAGTAGTCCCACAGGCAACCCGCTACGTCGCTAATACATGTTGCAGACAGGCTCTGCTCGGCAGTACAGTCAGGTCGGAATCGGCCCTGACTCTAGATGTCTCTACCCAGGCTAGGAATACGTAGGCCTCAGAGCCACGATGAAGACGCTGAGTAGAAGACCCAATCATGCCCCGATTGAGACAGCGAGGAAGACCAAGGATATAAGAAAGAACTACAAGTAGGAAATATGCAGTGGACAGAGATAACATGGTGACTTGCAGGTAGATGGTCAGCCATTTGCAACACTCATTAATAGTAATTCTTTGTTTGCTGTTTAGTTGAGTTTAGCTGCGGCGACGACCTTCCTACGCCGCCGCATGCGTTGTTACGTGGCTCTGCAAGTTTGAGGGATCCGATGGATTCAGAGCCATATTCTTGCTTCAGATGGTGAAACGCCTGCATAGACAGCATCTTACATAGCAGGCTCGATCAAGTACAAGAAGAAAAATTGAGTTGAACTTAATAGCAGGTATTTTGGAACGGCATCAAGGCCCAAACTCAGGTATCTGATCCCTGAACATATTTCCGAGGAAAATGGGCCATATCAATATCAAGAAGACCAGTTAGGAAAGATGGCAAGTAGTCTCTGTCTGCCCTAGCATCGTTTCGATGGATAAATCACGCAGTGTGTTTGAGTGCTGAGTTAGTGCGTCTAGCCCCGAAAAGTCTGCCATAGCTAGCATTGTTCTAGCCTGAGATGGTATATAGGTAGGTTCTTAACGGGAAATAGGGCTATGAGTGAAACACCGGGTCATAAGTATCCCATTTGGATATGCATGGACGGATGAGCCTCAGTGATGGGATAGACGAAACAGGTAGAATCCGCTGCATATTCCGCTTAGGGTTGTTGGTCTAGGTATCTAGAAAAGACTGACAACGCGTCTAGAATCGAGTAGAGCTAGATCGGAGAATGAAAAAGCAATGAGATGACCCTGAATTTTGCATTGTCAGCTTGAAACAGCCTCAAAGATATACCAACCCCTATCTAATAACCAACAGTGCAGCAGAGCAGAAAGAAAAAATTTTTGGAAGTAGAGGAGTAGGAATTAGGGAGAAAAAACTAAATACAGATCATTCAACCGACTTTACTCCATATTTGGGCCATCCACTGAAGCAGGCTACCGTTACAAAATAGAGCGGAAGTAGATCCGGTCTGATTTTTGGTCCCGACCCAACCCAGCACCCACCACACACTGCACACCATCCTGCAGATAATGAACCAAAATAACCAGAATAGCATTGAAATAACTTCTCGTACCTGGATGATTCCATGGAATATAGGAAGTTTCTATAATTATCATCTTGGTAGAAAACTTATCTGGTTATATACGACAGAATCGGAAGTAAGTCAGCACGTTTTGGATGCGGCAAGATCGGCCTCTCCTTGCTGATCGAGAAAGTAGGGCCCGAGCCGTCAAATGACCTTTCCCCTTGCCAGAATCAATTCCTGCTTTTGCCTCTGAGGACGTGGTAGTCTGGAAGTAAGGTCTGCGGTGTGTCATGTAGCACAATGTTTTAGTCTGCAATATGCGATCTCCTAGAGATAGGGTAGTCCCCCCTGGTTGTCTCATCTTCTTGACATCCCAAGGTCGGTGATGGCTAGTGCGGTCGTCGCTGCGGATCACAATCTTCCGGAGCCGTTAAAAACGAATTGGCTTAGATTTTCTAAAGGTTGAAATCCTAGGATGAGACATCGCTCTATATTTGAAGGATGAGGTGAGATGTTCGGGTGGTGAGGGAATACCTCGGAGTTACGAAAAGTTAATGCGGGTGTGGGAGCCACTATCTGCAGAAGATAACCCGCACACTGCATCGTGGAAAAATTATCATGCAGGTCCAGTAATGTAACATTCTGTTGCTTTCTTCATTTGGTGTGATGCTATGACGTCGAGAATAATGACTCGCGACCGAGGGGGATCTTGTATCTGGCGATATGGAAATGAGGGGGATTACCATCCTCAGTAAAGGATAGCATACTCGAGTATCAACGGTAATGGGTGTGCCCTGACCCGTTCCTTCCCCAGCTTGACCAAGAAATCCTTCGTGTGCTTGTCGAGGAACCATGGCGCCAACCCCGCTTGATGGTCGCCGTCGATCATCAAGCTAATTTAGACCGAGTCCGAGGGGGAAACCTAAATCGCCCAACTGCCCGCACGCCAACTCCAGTAGCCAGGGCCATTGCTGCTTCACATGTTACCGAGCATCTCTCTTGCCGAACCTCGCAGCACGGCAACTGCTCCTTGCGCTGTTTCGCGGACGCCGAGTGCAACCTCGCTGCGGGTGGATTGGGCACTTCTGTTGGCCATTGCACTGAGTGCATTTCAGCGATTAATCGTGCAAGTAGACCGTAGCGTCCATCACTGGAGACGCAGGCTCTACCGGTAAACTCCATTACTGTTTCCACCCGTCCCCGCAAAGTCAAGTCGGAGAACATTTGCCGTAGATGGCTTAGGTGATAGTCGCCCACAGCTTGATAACCAACGTGAACGGCGAACACTGCCACTGGGTAACAGTCGAGAAAGTGGACCGTCCCAGGTCACACCCCTTAGCCAGGAACTAGGACTCCTGATTCCCAAGGCACATCCAATCGCTGTTGTGGTGTCAACACCCACCACGGAGTCAATTGCGACATGGCATCATAGCCGCAAGGGCAAATTTTGTCAGATGCTCGCTTGACTCAAAATGATGGGCCTTGGTGTCGATCACCGAGGTACCCAGGAAGCTAGAGCAGAAAAATAAGCCCATATCGGGAGCCAAACCATGATCCTAAGTGCACCTCGTAATTTCCCTTCCCAGCCATTCGTTCCCCCGCAAGGCTAAGAGCCCCTAACGCACCTTAAGGTGCACGGTTCACTCCGACAAGCATGGGTTGCTCCAGATCAAACCGCCTACTCGGTTGGAGCAGAGGAACATTCCCCTGCGGTGGGTAGCCGATTCGGGTACTCATCTGGTGGTCCAATTACGGACGATCGTCACGTTGTCTTTGACCAGGGACCGAAAAGGAATTATCCCCGTTAGGTTAGGAAGAGGCCAATCCGCCTGGTCTCGGTAGTATGGCTATTATGAGACGCCCCAGCACGTCCTAGTCATTTCACATGTGGGGTTAAGGACAGCCCTCGGCCTTGTCTCGATATTTGGATCGATGTGGAGAGAGCGGGTGGCTGCCGTGTATCTGCAGGCATAAAAGGAGCCCTGCCATCTGCATTGATCTGGACCCTGACCCGTCCGTTGTCAATTGCTGGCATTCCCTGGTGGAGAGCACCCTCAACATGCGCGTCTCTTCGGCCCTTCTTTCCGCCCTTTTGCTTTCCAGCACTTCGCTGGCAACTCCGGCCCAGGTTTCCTCATCCGTGGCCATCTCTACACAGGGGAGCCCGGCGCCAGAGGAACATGTTGCAGCACAAACAACTGCAGCAGCAGAGGCAACTGCGGCGGCGGCAGCCTCGGCGGCAGCAACTGGTGCATCTGAGCAGACGGCCAGTACCAAGCAGCAGCCAGACAGCGATGTTGGTGCCGACCAGCAAACCGCGAATGCTGCCACTCAGCAGTCATACGCAGACACAAACACAAACACAAATACCGGTAACCAGCAGCCATCTGCCGATGTAGCTGGCCAGCAAACCACCCCCAGTGCCGTACAGCAAACAGCCGCAGCTCCGGATTCGTCAAGCCAAACAACCGCTACCCAGTCACAGGGTGGAGATCTTCTTGGTGGACTGGTGGGTGGAATCCTAGGTGGTGGCTCCAGCCAAAATGCTGGAGCAAGCAGCAGTGCTGCCGCATCCCCCTCAGCAGCAGGTCTTGGTCAGTCTGCCACCTCCACGCAGGATGCCGCGTCTTCCGCAACGACGAGTTCTTCCTCATCCGCAGGCGGCTCTTCCGGAAATCTCTTGACAGACATTGGTGATGGCCTCGATGGCCTCCTAGGTCTTTTGTCGCCAACATTCTTGAAGAATGTCGAGTCGTTCTTCAACCACTTTGCATATCTCTTCGACGATAAGACTACCGACCAGACGAAGTCCCTGATCGACACTGCTTACAACCTACTCACCAAGCAGTTGATCACTGAATTGACCGGTCTCCTCAACAACGCAAACAGCCTATTGACGCCGAACTTTGTGAACGAGACCCAGCAACTGATCAACTCGGTTGGCCCGCTTGTCACGCCACAGTTGTTCAAGAAGGTCTCTACCCTGCTCGATAATGGCAACAACCTTTTGACTGCTGAATTTGTCAAGGAGGTTAACGGCCTTATTGGCAATGCAAACAACTTGTTGACAGCCGACTTCGTGAAGGAGACGCGTGAGCTTATCGAAGCTGTCTCTCCTGTACTGACACCAGAGCTACTTGGTGAAGTCGGCACACTGCTTAACAACGCCAATGATCTCCTGACTGCAGACTTCGTTAAGGAAACGAAGTCGCTCATCAGCGCGGTCGGCCCGATCCTGACTCCAGAACTGCTGAAGGAGGTTAACACGCTATTGACTAATGCCAACAGCTTGTTGACCGCAAACTTCGTTAAGGAGACAACGTCTTTGATTGACACGGTCGCGCCTAATTTGACACCAGAGCTGTTCAAGGAGATCAACTCGGTCCTCAGCAATGCCAATGGCCTCTTGACACCGGGCTTTGTCAATGAGACTCAATCTTTGATCGAAACTGTTGCTCCTAACTTGACCCCCGAATTATTCAAGGAGATCAACTCGGTCCTGGGCAACGCTAATAGCTTGTTGACCACCGACTTCGTAAAGGAAACCAAGAGCTTGATCGGCGCCGTTGCCCCTGTACTTACACCAGCTGTTCTCGCAGAGGTTGCTGGCTTGTTGGGCAATGCCAATGACCTGCTCACACCGACATTCGTTAACGAGACTCAGGGCTTGATTGGCGCCGTGGCTCCAGTCTTGACCCCTGCTCTTCTGAAGGAAGTTGGCAGTCTCTTGGGCAACGCCAACTCTCTGTTGACCACCGGATTCGTTGATGAGACCCAGACATTGGTTGGTAATGCGAATGACCTACTGACGACCGATTTCGTCAAGGAGACCCGGAGCTTGATCGGTGATCTTTCACCGGTCATCACACCTCAACTGCTATCAGAGGTCTCAGGTTTGCTCGACAATGCGAACTCCCTATTGACAGCGAAGTTTGTCAATGAGACGCAAGGATTGATCGACGATCTCTCGCCAGTCATTACACCTGAGTTGCTCGGCGAGGTCGGCGGACTTCTCGGCAACGCAAACAAGCTTTTGACCACCAAGTTCGTTGAAGAGACCCAGAACCTGATTGATAGTGTAGCACCTGCAATCACTCCTGCTCTCCTCACGAAGGTGAACTACTTGCTGGGCAACGCAACGAATCTGTTGACACCTAATTTCGTCAATGAGACAAGCAACCTCATCGACGAAGTCTCGCCGATCCTGAGTGAAGTTGCGCCAATCCTTACACCCGAAATGCTTGGCGAAATCGGCGGCCTCCTTGGAAATGCCAACGACTTGTTGACTTCGAAGTTTGTCAACGAAACGCAAGTACTCGTTGAGGACGCTTCTGAGGTAAGTTTGTTCTAAAATAAACAACTGCACAGTGAGGCACAGACTAACTTTTCCTAGTTGCTTCCCGCTCTGGTTAAGGTCTTAGGATCGCTGTGAATGTAATGAGGCGTGATATTTGAAGGATATACGATCTGATGGACAACGAGTCTACTTAATCCTATGAGTAATTATGTGTTTGATGTTGATGCATTCAATGTTCATGACGTTCTGCGCTGCCGGTTCAACGTCAAGTACAGACGACGTCTTAATATTAGCAATAGCACATCCATAGTCAAAAGACCTCAAAAAAAGCCATGCCAGGTGGTGAAATTGGCTTTGCCGTATCGCAAAATCACCTCATCATGGTGTTCATGGATGAACGCTTCCTGAATATCTCTGAGCCCTGTAGAGAGCAACTGGCCCAATTTGCCAGTAAATTTGCCGAGCCGAATAAAATAATTCCATCGAAGTAGGACCGGATACAAGTCTGTCACCCAGAGATTCTGGATGAAGCAACCCTAAGAGGGTGCCGAAGACACAGTACGGCTTATTAGACTCATCACTGGGGACCGGTTTTCGTAAAGCGAGGCCGGAAGAGAAGGAGTTCAACCTGCTCGAGCGCCATCTGCTAATTGTTTGAGCATCAAGGTCACACAACGTGTCAACTCTCATTGTGTTTTCCCCTGTGAGGGATTGGTGGTGCCCTTTTGTTTGATGGCGTTGTTTGAAAATGTCCGTATTGTTTGTATAGATTTCTCCGGTTGAGCACAGGCTTTAGGACGGGATGTTCGAAGTCTTGACTTCCTGGTACTTGGACAAGACTTTCATCTCTGTGTTGCGTTCCTTGATCTTCTTGTCCATAGCTTTCTGGACTTCTTCGCGCTTCTTCTCGGCGTCTTCCAACTTTTGTTTCACTTCCCTTGCAGCTTGTTCTTGCGCCTTCAGGGCCGCTTCTGGTGTCGGGAATTCCTGGCGTAGTTGTTCAAGCTGGGAGCGTATTTCTTCTTCGTCGATGGGAGTGCAAGTAACTGGATGGTACTTGTGCGGCGGTAATGGTTCGCCCGGAATACGGATCTCAGGCAACAATTCATGAATCGCAGTGGTGCGGACAGGGGAGTCCTGCGGGACCGCCTTGGCTGTGGGTGAAGGCGTCGGCTCGGAAGGCGGAGAGAGAGGGAGTTGCTGATCCATGTTGATGTAGGTTATTGAAAGCTAGCGTTCACTAGACAACCATGTACAACTGTCGGCTTCGATAGGGTAGTTTGAGCCAGAAAATAGCGACGTCCCGCTGGTTGTTGAACCTTGAGGCGATGGGAGTTCTTGGAAGTCCCTGGGATTTTGTCGGTTGCCATTACTGCCATCTGCCAGTTCACCGCCATTAATAGTCACATGATCCGAAACGGTGCCCCGCAGCGCCATTTGTATTCCAATGAGCTTCCTTTATGGTTCGCAGCGATCATTGACTTGTCCTTACAGTTACTACTCGGAGGGCTATCTATACTGTCTATAAATATTCCAGAGCGCCCATCTTTTCAAGTCCTCAAACGTTAGCGCGTACGTGATCCTGATTAGATATGTCCAGGCGGTCAGTTCCTGCCGTCAGGGGGAAGCTCGCCGCCTTTGCTCCGGATGTGGGGGTTCGGAGAGGGCCTCGACCGGCAGCGCCTCTCAGGACATCGTGAAGCTACCCGGACACTCGAATAGATGAAAGACTAGTGATTCAGAGCCGTTTACTTCGCTTCGGGCTTGCCAAACATGCAGGCCTTCGGTATGTTACCCATTCTATATCTCATCAAACAAATCGGGTCACCAGAATAGATGACATGTCTTTTGGCAATTGCGCTAATGATGCAACTCTAGTCCCCAAGAACCGGAGAGTAAGTCGATCATGCTCGATCCATAGAAGTATTGAAGATGCCAATGCCAGATGCAGCCCCGGTTTGAGTTAATACTCAGAGTAAGAGTCCATGGATCACATCCCAAATGGCCTCCCAGCTAACTGCTATGATTATTGTAGATTATCGACCTCAATAATGTTCCACTCGTGAGCGGTACCGCTTTCGTCAAATGGCGCCTACCGTCATCTAGTGCGCCTGAACACCATGGACATACAGATAAGGCGATCATCATAGACCATCGGGCATATTGGAATTACGAGAAGGTCCTGCAGGTCAGGCTCACCATCGACCGCAACCAGACTTTACACGAATGCGAGTTGTATTTCGAAATTATTCAAGAGTTTGCGTCAGGAGGGAACAACGAGAAGAATCTGCTAGGAAGGATCAGACTCAACCTTTCCGAATATGTGGATAAGAGTGACGATGACGAGGGCATCGTCCGGAGATACTTGATGCAGGATAGCAAGATCAACAGCACACTAAAAGTTGGTATAGCCACACGCCAAGTTGAAGGGGATCGGAACTACATTACGTATGTCATATATTATGCCGGAAGACGCTTTACTCCCTTCGAGGAGCATATTGCTGATGACATTCAGGCCGCCTCTCAAATCAGCCATGGTCTTTGGCGGAATCGCTGGGGTTGTATCCTCTGAACAAGGCGAACATGACGACCTGGGTCGGCTTCCCTCGATCAACACCCAGAGTCGCGAAGTGACAGATATGCAAGACATGTACCGCCGCACGCTGGCTGCGTCTTGGAATTCTCGGGCGGACGATCTACCGGCCGACAAGCTGATTGAAGAACTGTTCTCCGGCGGCATTAGCTGGGCAGACGGCCATGATGCCCGTGCCGAGAAATCTATCGAGAGTCAGGCAGATCGACTGTCACCACATGGGCGCACAAGCGTCAGGCAAGCTTCATCAGACAATCGATTGTCTCCTTCCAATTTTGAGAGGCGACCAAGGAGTTCTTCAAGCAACCATTATCGCAATGATGTGAAAGGCACAGACTTTGCCCCAGCTGTTGATCATACCCGGAAAGGCGGGAGCATAGAGCAGCAACTGTATGACAACCCCAAAGGCAAGGCTTGGAAAAACCGTACTTCGGAGTTTGAACTGTCGGAGTTCGATGTGCGCGAGGATTTGCGGAGTTGGGAGGTCATGAACAAGGAGTGATTCAGTATGGTTCTTCGTGGCGTTAAGCAGTCTCTTGTATAATACCCCTATGACTTTTACTCATGCCTCTGTTCTTCAAAATGTCTGCTTTCTCACTTGTGGCACCAAAATGTCGGGGTAGATAACTGCCCCATGTAAGCGTAGTCTCCGATAACCATATCGATTATCGAGGAACTGCTTGGGTGGATCCACAAGACGGACTAGTCCGCTTCAAGACTAGCGGGTATTTCAGATTGCATCAATCCGAGCTTCAACTTTCAGTCCCGGGCTTTTCTTGGACTCCGGTCTGGTGTGTTCGTTTCGTGGTCCATATGCTGTCTCGATCTTCCAACAGTGCAGCAAGTCTTTTAGGCTGCCGGCTGCTCCCAGAATGCAGAGCAAGCTTTCTCCCTCCCTCCTTGCGCCGGCATAATGTATCTATCCGGTTCGAGTCCACCGAAACTGATGCCAATGACGACGAGACGCCGCCGCAACATGTATCTTCGCGCCGTACCCCCGGCCACAACCGTCTTCAGCACCGGCTCAAACGGAGACTGGGTAAAAAAGTACCGATTTCTGTTACCTCGCTTGGAAATCCTGGTGAAGTAGTAGTTGTCAAAGATCGGCAACGTCGTCGACTACGCATAGCCAAGGACGAACCGAAGGAAGTCACCGACAAAAATGCGCTTCCCCTCTTTCTGAGAGAAATAGAGAATGACGATACTTTTGTTGATAGCGAACTACTCAAAACTCGTGTTGAAAGTTTCCGTCTCGACTACGAACCCCACCACAAGTTGCCCGTTGCCGATTGGAAGGAGCTCCGAAACAAAATGCAGTCGTCATTTACCTATCGGCAGTTATTGGACTATATAATAGAATCGAAGGAGAACGATTTGGATAATGACGGAACACCAGAGACAACACCCACGCGCTGGACACCTGGAGTCTCCGAGTTTCTTGAAACCAGTTATCTTTCCCGAAAAGGTGTCGCCGATAGAGTTGCGGCGTCGCAAGGCCTCAAGGGGAAGTATCTACTGGCTGAAAGGATACTCCGTGACTGCTGGCATCTTGGAGTCCTTGATGAGGTTGGTCAGCTAGATATACAGCTGCCGACGCATATACTGTCTCTGCTCCTCAGTTCGCAGCACTTTTCTTTCGAAGAATTAGCCAACTTGCACGACGCAAAGATCGATGTCACGCATTCGCTTGGTCTCGTGAGGATTACGGGGATGCAGCGTATCTGTGAATCAATTAGTGAGATTGTACACGATGCCACTGCTAGAGTCCGACAGGAAAGCGTTGAATTGCCACCCGACGAAACGAAAACGAAAGTCAACAACCGCATCTTTACTCCAGAATTTCTCTCGTGGATGACCAAAACCTATAGAGTAGCATTTGAACAAAATACGCCACATACGCCAAGCCAAATCTACTATCTTGCCGAAGACAAACAGGATGCAGATAATGCCCGTAGGGCCCTGCACCTTGCCTATTACAGTGGGACTGCTCCTGCTGTACCTTTCAGCACATACCTACCCTCAACCGAGCCAGCCAGCGTCCATGACATTGATCCCGAGAGCAACACATCATGGTTCGAGAGGCAAAAGGCATGGTTCCGATGGGCCACGCCAGCAACTCAGTCTGACGAGGTAAAGCCCTCAGACACAGAATTGTTCGATAACCATCAAACACGGGTATCCGACGAGCTTTTCAAGCTACTTCGACAGAAATCATCCGTCACTCATCAGGCACATCCTGAAACCGGCGCCGACTACCATGAATCCATCACAGCAGCAGTCGGCAAATGTCTCTTCCTGCGCAAGCCATTCTTCGAAGAGAGCTCGGTCAACGCTTCTCAGCTCGGCAGGATGTCACTCCCAAGGACCTTCACCACCGACATACCTCGCGCAGCCCAATTTCTCCGCACTCTCACTCCCAAACCAGTAGACGAACACCAACAAGCCTACCGCATTCGGCTAGTCCCATCAGCTCTTAACGCCAACGTCTTCCCCCAACTTGAGCTGGAAGTCACTGCCAAAACAAGCAGCACACCCGAAGATACAACACCCGAATTCTCCATGCGCAGCGCAAAACTCGTTATCTCCGAAAGCAACGTCGACTACCTCCTCCCCGAGAACGGACTTGACCTCCGCTTCACTCGCAAACTCACCCGGGAGCTCCTTCCCCAGGCCCAAGACAGCAACTCCTTCTCCCTCTCAAACATCGAGGAATCCCTCCGAAACCTCTTCTCCCGAACTTCCACAACAGACAAAGAACTACCTCTCCCCCCGTTCACACAAGTCACGCTCCCCCGCGATATTCTTCCCCAGGACGCCGCCGACAATTCCGCAGAGTACATCTTCCTCCCCGTCAGCGATATCCGAGGAACTCGTATTCACAAGTACGATTTCCGTGGGCAGCAGCTGGATTATGCTTTCTACGAGAGCGGACCGTTCAACCCGTACCGTACCACGGATTTGTTCCTGAACATGGATATGACTGACGGTTCTGCGTCGGCTGAGTCCTCCGCTGATGTTTCTTCCGAGAGCGTGTCGCGGGATGCTGTTGCATCTAAGGATAAGTTCCACACATTCTATAACACTGCTTGTGCGTTGGCTTTCGAGTTGGATAGAGCGAGGCGCTTGGGAGCTGTTTGGAATGATACTATTTGAGTTAGGCTGGCGGGAAGCAGTGTTCAATGTATAAATAGATCTTTATTTGACGAAATATGTACAGTATGATATAACTTGTAATCGGGAAAGAATATGCCCCTCTCTGCTTCGTTTTGATGTGCTATATAGTAGCTAGTCCCAACGTCTGATACAAACAGGTTTTCTTTGATCGCAAAATATGTTTCCGTCACGGTCCCCGAAAGCCAATGCATAACATCCGATACTACTAGTGACTCAGACATCTCTAGCGCTCATTGCGGTTTAATCAAAGACTTATATAAAGACTCATCTCTATAAGTTACCGACCGATAATTACCTTTTAACTGACTCAAATTCCGATGATGTTGTAAAAATCTTGAATACCTCTCCGAAGACCATCCTCCCATGCCGCAGAATTCTCCCCGAGCTGCTCCGGGTCTATATCTCTTTTGCGCTGCTGGACCCACAACTCTATATCATAGATCTTGTCTGCACCTTTTCGCGGAGCCAAGATGCCCTGAACAGCAGCGCCAAAGAAGCGCAACGCATCATCGTATCCCAGGTTCCAGCCATGGACGAAGCTTTGACGTTCGTTCGAGCCCCAAGATTCCGAGACTTGCGACAAAACCTTTTCCTGGAATCCTGATCGTTCGGCTTTGGCTTTGTTGATCTTCTCTCGGACCTCTGTTTCGGGTAGCATCATTTGGCTAGGTATTTGGATTTTACCGATTGAGATGTCGCTCTTGAACTGAGGGATGTCGCTTTCGCAGCCCTTGAAGACTCGTTTGTTGCATTGAGCTTGGTTGTCGTCGATGTATACAGGCAAACATGCGTCAATGGCATTGGCTATCTTGAGGATTTCGTCGTAGCATTCGCACATGTCAGGGGCAGGTTCACATCCGGAGGATACTGAAAGTCCGACCACCGCGGACATAGAATGGAAGGTTATTTCTTGAGCAAGAAAAGCGACGCAGTCCCGAGCTATTGTCCGATCTTTCGCACTGGCACAGAGGTTTATACCGCTGGCGCTGGCCTGGAAATCAATGAGGATTCCGATACCGTGAAACCAACATTTTTCGATTAGATGCTTCACAGTACTCCAGCAATGGTGGTACACCTCTGATGGATCCCCTTCAAAGGCTGTTCCCCGACAGAACAGGGGTCCGAGGGAGTAGAAGCTCAATGGTAAACGGAGTGTTCTGCATTGCGCTACATCCTTGAGCCAGACGAGGTCATCGTCGGTCAATGCAGAGTGCCAGTGGGATTCCCACTTCTGTCTTGTTTGCTCGAGTCCAGTGGATGCTAATGACCTGGTTATGACATACTACTATTTAGTACCTATAGAAGAGACATGATGACCATAAAGGATGTTCTTAATGTGGTTTCTAGCACCTACGTTTTCAGTAACTGTAATTCATTTGACTCGCCAGTATTATCGTGCGGACCGAGTACAAAGGTAGATCCCAGGTTCGCTCCAAACTGCTGCCGGAAGCGGTAGATGTCCTGATCCCTGGGCGGAATAGGACAGTATAGTTCTGACATATCAACAACGACGCAGTGAGGGTGATTCAATGAGTAGGTACGACAACTATTAAGTATTGTTGGTCAGGTGACAAGGATGTCTATAAGAACGACAGATCAAATATGGTATAAGATGTATTGAAAATCACGTGTAAGTGGTGACACAGAACCAGATCAGATGAAGAGTAATTAATCCACCAGCAGTATTATATGAGTTGTGGTGGATGATGAAGTGTTATGGGTGGCAGCACTTGACCCTGTACCTTAGATCAGATGAGTTTCCCGAAATGGAAACCCCTCACAAGCAATGGCTACCCGTATGGGGAGGGGAAACATTCATCAAGCTCGGAGATTTCGGGGCAGTGAATAGAGGGCCACGTAAGAATTCCTAGTAAACCCGGGAATTTGAGCGTGCAAGACAGATTAGAAGTCAGAGCCAGAAAACATGGTGATGGAGGGGAAAAGAATAAAGAGAAACCGGTGCGAGCAAACCATAGGATCGCCGGGCGGGACTGACGTAGTTGGAAGACTGGACTCTGGCTTTAAAGGCTTTTTGGAGAACTGATGGATGGTTCACTGCCATTCGGGCTAGCGAGGGGCTCCGCATTTGGCCGAGTGTCCGTGCTGCTGTTGCTGCTGAAAATGTCGCCTGTCATCCTTCGCTTCTAAGCCTCGCTCCTCTCCAGTTACATGTTGTGAGCCGTTTTTGATTACTTGCACTTTTCTCTCTCGTTTAATTTTCTTGGTTTCACCGGTCGGTAGCTACAGCAGTCTCTGACCGTGCTGCAAATCCGTGGTGCCCAATCGGTGTGTGCTCAGTCATGAATCTGATGCAGACCGAGTAACAGGCAAGGCATGGAGCGAACACGGGTCGCTAAGGTCAGTGTTATTTGAGTGCCGCAATCCAGCAGTATGGCGCACCATAATGAGATATCCCAACTAACGGCTTCTGTGATGCTTCAGGTTGAAGATGTGACCTTGGCGCGCCGAGGCGAGCAAGTGGTCGGCACTCTCCACCTCACCCCTCACCATATCATCTTTTCCCACACTCCTCCTCCCTCCTCCACCGACACGTCTCAGGCTCCGGGCCCTTCTGGCCGGCCTAAAGAGCTCTGGATTACATACCCCATAATCTCCTTGTGCACCTGCCGCCCCACCCCCGCCGCATCCCGCCAGCCGTCCTCCATTCGTCTCCGGTGCCGCGATTTCACCTTTGTCTGCTTTTATTTCACCACGGAGAGCAAGGCGCGTGATGTATATGAGACCATCAAATGCTGGACCTGTAAAGTGGGCCGCATTGATAAGCTGTATGCGTTCTCGTACCGCCCTCCCCCTCCTGAACTGAAATTCAATGGCTGGGAGCTGTACAATCCTAGCAAAGAATGGGCTAGACAAGGCGTCGATCAGGCTGGTTCTGGCTGGCGTGTATCTCAGCTGAATGCAGATTACGGGGTAAATATATACACGAGCATTACCATGTGAATTGTTGTGTTGACTCTCACCTTCCAGTTTTCTGCCACATACCCGGCTCTACTACCGGTTCCCTCTGCCATCTCCGACAATACACTGAATCACGCTGGAAAATATCGGTCTCGAGCGAGAGTGCCGGTTCTTACATACCTTCATCCGGTGAACAATTGCTCCATCACACGGAGCTCACAGCCTCTTGTGGGTGTGCGTCAAAACCGAAGTATCCAAGACGAAGCGTTGCTAGCAGCCATATTCTCAACCTCACGCTCAGAGAGACCTCTTGCAAGCTTCACCCCGCCTGGCTTCGATTCGGATTCCTCCAATTCGACCTCAGAAAACGCCTCACGCAGTCATATGCTGGCTGATCTGACTGTCCCTGATGACTTGGAAGCTGAGATGTTGACGTCCGTCCGCGGGGATCCGGAGGAAAAGCCCCAAATTTATGGCGCCCAACAGCACAATCTCATTGTTGATGCTCGTCCTACGGTCAATGCCTTCGCCATGCAAGCTGTTGGACTTGGATCGGAAAACATGGACAACTACAAGTTTGCCACGAAGGCTTACCTTGGAATTGACAATATCCATGTGATGAGAGACTCATTGAGCAAGGTGATTGATGCGCTCAAGGATTCGGATGTAACTCCACTGGGCCCCAATAAAGACCAGCTTGCACGGAGTGGATGGCTAAAGCACATTTCCGGAATTCTAGACGGTGCTCGGTTGATTGCTCGGCAGGTTGGGCTTCAACATTCGCACGTCTTGATTCACTGTTCAGATGGATGGGATCGTACGAGTCAGTTGAGTGCACTGAGCCAAATCTGCCTCGATCCTTACTATAGGACGATGGAAGGCTTTATGGTACTGGTGGAGAAAGATTGGCTTTCTTTCGGTCACATGTTCAGACACAGATCAGGCCATCTGAACAGTGAAAAGTGGTTCCAGATAGAGAACGAGCGAATTGGAGGAGATTCTAACCGTGGATTCGGCGAAGGCGGTGGTGCAGGCAGAGCCCTTGAGAATGCTTTCTTAAGTGCCAAGGGGTTCTTCAACAGGGATAATAACAGCCGCGATGCACTTGCCGAATCGGACGGCGAGATGCAAAGCTACGACGCAGAAAATATGAAGAAGCCTAACAATGCTATACCCAGAACTGCAGCCGCCGAAAAGGAAGTCACCAAGGTGAAGGAGACGAGTCCAGTCTTCCATCAGTTCCTTGACGCAACCTATCAGTTGCTATACCAATATCCTACCCGATTCGAATTCAACGAGCGGTTCCTGCGCCGGCTCTTATACCACCTCTATTCATGCCAATTTGGAACCTTTCTCTTCAACAGTGAGAAGGAACGCGCAGATTGGAACGCGAAGGAACGAACTCGGAGCGTGTGGGACTACTTTCTGGCGAGGAGGGAGCAGTTTACCAACCCACAGTATGAGCCTCAGATCGACGACCATAAGCGTGGGCAAGAACGACTGATCTTCCCCCGAATCAACGAGGTCAGATGGTGGAGTGAGTCGTTTGGTCGAACCGATGCGGAGATGAACGGCGTGCGATCCTCTGGTTCTAGGCCGCCCAATGGGCGTGACGCCACTAGTACTCAGCCGTCGCCAGTGTTGACCGGCATTGAAACCGCCAACCATTCTCTCGGCGCTGGATCGTCTGGGAAAGATGCCTTGAATGCGGCCTCCACTGGAATGGCGGCAGTAACCGCAGGAATCTCGAACTTAGCCTTCTCTAAGAGCAAAGAGGACGGGCAGGATTCTAAGAGCATAAATCGCATGGAGATGGAGATGCAGTAACTCCATGCAACGAGATCTCTGATGATGATGTGATGGAGAAGAACGAGAGAAAGAGTCTGGTTACAAGATAGTGGATCTACGCTGATTTATGGTGGGCGATTTGAGTATGTCGGGTTCGAGCAAGACAGTTCGTATCATCTCTGCGATGTATGCTTGTGGATCTAGTGCGTGCTTGGGACGTTGCATCTCGGGGGAGGTAGAATACAGTTTACAGACAGAGCGAGAGACAGAGAGAAGTTAATGATTCAATGAATACAAAAGAGCGGGAACCAGCAGAATGCATACAGATGCTGGATTAGGGATATGGGCTTTGATTGTCAGTTCCAGTTTGTGATCTTGGATTGAGTTCCATAGTTACTGTAACTAGAACCACTAGAAACAATGATAAGTAATGCCTGAGCCCCTGAAATCTGAGGCAGAAAGCGGGATTGTACACTAAGGGGCTTGGCGGCCCGAAGAGGGAAGGTGCCCGCCGAACAGCAAGCGAGGTTGAGCCCTAGCCCAGAAGGGCCAGCAGAAGCCCTAAAGGCAAAAACTGCCCACTAACGCCGGCTCTCTCAAAACTGACTTGACCGCCGCCGCCCATTTCGCCCTCGCACGACACACCCCCAACCTACGCCCTCGGCCGTTTCTTCGCCAATTCAATAAAACAGAAACGCAATCATGGCTGCTGTCCAGGGAGCTATTTCGAAGCGCCGCAAGTTCGTCGCCGACGGTGTCTTCTATGCCGAGCTGAACGAGTTCTTCCAGCGCGAGCTGGCTGAGGAGGGATACTCCGGCGTCGAAGTCCGTGTCACTCCCACCGTCACCGACATCAGTACGTCCGCCCGATATTTCATTTTGCATTTGATTCCAGATCCTGTGTGTTGTGTTGGAAAAGGCCGGAAATTGGAGATTGGAAGAATCGACCGGGGAAAAGAATGGTGATCCGGGAGGAGGAAAAGAAAAACAGTTATCGGAATACGGCCGGGAATATCAACCAACCACGGGGAACTACTGGAATTGGAGACAATTTTATATACAAAGGAAGATGGAATATGTGCCAGTTGCTAACGGATGCTTTCTTTACAGTCATCCGTGCCACCCACACCCAGGAGGTTCTCGGTGAGCAGGGCCGCCGCATCCGCGAGCTCACCTCCCTCATCCAGAAGCGCTTCAAGTTCCCCGAGAACTCCGTTTCCCTCTATGCCGCCAAGGTCCAGAACCGCGGTCTCTCCGCCGTCGCTCAGTGCGAGTCCCTCCGCTACAAGCTCCTCAACGGTCTGGCCGTCCGCCGTGCCTGCTACGGTGTTCTCCGTTTCATCATGGAGAGCGGTGCCAAGGGTTGCGAGGTCGTCGTCTCCGGAAAGCTCCGTGCTGCCCGTGCCAAGTCCATGAAGTTCACTGTACGTCTACCAACAGCGATTGATTTTGTTTTTCGAATGGTCGGATCGGTCCCGAAGCAGTGGTGGAAGTTGCGCATATCCAACGACAACGATGCCTACTACGATCTGCAACAACGAAGCGACTGTGCAAGGACCGGACCGAAGCTCTACACCATTCGAAACACTCCATCATATGCATGCTATAACAGTATCAGAAAACTAACAACCATTCTTCTCAATAGGACGGTTTCATGATCCACTCCGGTCAGCCCGCCAAGGAATTCATCGACAGCGCTACCCGCCACGTTCTCCTCCGCCAGGGTGTCCTCGGTATCAAGGTTAAGATCATGCGCGGTTCCGACCCCGAGGGCAAGGCCGGTCCCCAGAAGACTCTCCCCGATGCCGTCACCATCATCGAGCCCAAGGAGGAGCAGCCCGTCCTGCAGCCCATGAGCCAGGACTACGGCGCCAAGGCTCTTGCCGCTCAGCAGGCCGCCGAGCAGCAGCGTCTGGCCGAGCAGCAGGCCACCGAGGCCCAGGAGGGTGCCGGTGCCGAGGCTTACGCCCAGGAGTAAAGAAAAAAATACATTCCAAACAAAAGAATTTCATTTGGTTTTTTTCTTCTCCATTAGGCCCTGCTTCTCTTCTTCCTTGTTCTCGAATATCATCTTCGTTACCTAGTCTCTCTCCTGTCCCGCCCCTTAACCTAACCTAACCTAACTCAAACCTCTTCTATATCTCTTACCTATGACGCATCCAAATAAACAACTACTTTGATGACCTCTAAGCTGTTTATATCACCCTTCTCTTTCCCGTCAACAACGGGGAGGGGGAGATAGTTGCGCCTTCTGTGATTGTATTTTCTGCCTGGTGGAATATCTAGGCGGAAATGGAATGAGAAGATGGAACAGGTTGAAGAGTTGGGTTTTCCTTTCTCATCGGCTTACGTCATAGGCTGGGTCAGGGTAGGACCTGGATTTCATTGATACCTAGTACCTAGGGCACGTGGGAAAAAGAGATTGTTTGGTCTACTAGTAGTGGAACTGTGTTTATTCGTAGGAATATGTAGTCATGTTACACGTAGTTGCTTTCCTATATATTATAAAGAATATATATTATCGGCTAAGCGCATGATCCTGCCCGTTTCAAGTTGCCCCATAGGCCTACTACTTCTGTACCTAGTGCTATAGCAGGAGTTCCCCTGGTGGTATTAAACTCAAGAAGTAAAAACAAAAAAAGATCGATCATGGCATCAGCTATTTTTCTATGTAACATCTATCGTCTACGCATGACTTGGCTTTGTTTCAACACCGTCGCTTACAAGAAAGCTTCAACGTTGATCTCCAAAGTGCTGACGGGGTACTTCAACTCGTAGTTCTCCAACACTGTCGGGTGCAGGATACCGAAGGCACCGATGACGTGCTCCTTGCCAGCTATGCGCACGTGAACGGAGGCGGCGTGTCCGGGGAAGTAGGTGGGTTCTAAGGCATCCGGTTAGTAAACGATATCCTGCGAGAGATGTGATCCTTTTGACATACCGTCCAGCTCTTCAATCCAGTACTGGGAGTCAGCCATGGCGGGGTTCTCAAGGCCTTCCTCGCCGGTGATGAAAGCGCTCTTGAGCATGGCCATGACGCGGTCCAGGAGACCGTGGACAACCTCGAATCCACTCGTCTTGCCATACCAGGCAGCGGCAAAGTGCCTCTCGTTACGACTCTTGCGCTCCAGAGACAGGTCCTTGAAAGCGACATCGCTGACCTCGAAGACCTTCATGGGCACGGTGTGATGCTTGTTCTCACGGATGGTCTTGAGCAGACCGGGCAGCAGGCTGGTGCGGACAACCTGGAACTCAAGGGTCTTCGGGTTGGCCAGCTTGACGGCGGTGTTACCGTCGTCCTTGCGGTTGAGCCAAGCGAAGTTCTCGTCGTGCGAGCACAAGATCAGGGGCAGCACCTCAGACCAGCCTGCCATGGCAGCCTCCATGCGCACAATATCGCTGAGCTTGTTGATGGGGAGAGGTTGGGCAATGGTACCGGACTTGCTAGGGAAAGACCGGGGAAGGTTGTTGAAGCCATAAGCGATGGCGACATCCTCCATGATGTCGGCTTGGTGGAGCACGTCAGCTCTCGTCGGAGGAATAAACACATCAATCAGGTCCTTAGAAGCGGCAGAGGGCTTCGCATCGTAAGCCATCTTCTTCAGGAGCGTGCAGATCTCTTCGGGGGAGAGCTCCAGTCCGCAGCACTGGTTGAGGTAGGAGACCTCGGCCTGAGTCGTACGGGGCGCAATGTCGGGGACGACTCTAGTCTCGTTGTTGTGATCAGAGATCACCTTAACTGGCTCAATCCTATTTGTTCAGTGAGCATGGGTCCGAGGTCAGAACCGAGAGGAAGGGGCATACGTGAAAGGCTCCGAGGTGTATTGAGAGAACATGGACACAATGATCCGGTTAACAATCTCGACCTTAGTCTTGTCAAGTGCAGTGATTTCGATGAAGACGTTCTTGGTGTCCAGGGTAATCTTGGAGTGATCGCCGTTGATGATAGGAGGAAGAGAGCAGACGGTTCTCTTGGAGTCGTAGATCACTGGGTAGACGGGAGAGTCGCGGATGATGTGGAGGTACTTGCCCAGGTGCTTGTCTTTCTGTTATATAGTGAGCACCTAGCTTGTTCGTCTCGTCAGGCACTTGTGGGCCATACCTCGTAGAAAGCCATCAACTCCTCGCCGTTCATTTCTTTCGTCTGGTTAAGAGGGACAAACTTGATGTCCTTCGGGGGAAGGGCCTCGTATGTGAAAGGTCCCTGGATGGTGTCCAGATCGTGGGTACCGATGGAAACAAGGGTTCTTTGCCTGGCGAGGTTCTGGTGAAGCTTGTCTTGCAGGGCGATGAAGGATTCGTAACGCGCTTGATCGAACTTGATGTTGCGGAGAATGGCACCGGAGACGAGGGGACGAATCTTCATAGTCTACGCTGATATATTAGTTTCACTCAGATTGAGCCATATTTCCGGTCGTTAACATACGTCCTCCTTGACGATGATGGTCTGGAGTTCACCATTGGCAGGCTCAACCAGCTTGTAGTTGGGGAGAGGCTGACGGCCCAGGAAAATGTTGAGCATGAGGGCGATACCCTCGAAGCACAGCAGGTCATATCTGGATACCTCTCAGTATGTGTACTCTGAACCATTAAAGTTATCGCGGGTGCGTACCGGTTGGCGGGGATCTCGATCTTGAGCTGCGGGGGTTCCTGCTTGCCGTTCACGATCGGTCTGTCCGAGTTGGTAGTCTGTATTTTGGATCAATACTATGACTCTCAAGAGGCGAGTACGGTTGGAGGAGAATTTACGTCTTCGTCGAGTTCAATTCCTGTGGTAAAGTAGCAGTTAGCGCATTGCCCCGCCAAACCCGGTTCAATATGTCCGACGTACCGAATTCGAAGCACAGCTCGTCGAACTCCTCGGTGGTATAACTAGCAGAGGTTGGTCAGCATGAAAAAGGGGATCCAAGGGAATATAGTGCGCATACTCCCGACCGAGCGCCTTGAAAAGCGCCTCCTTGTCAACGGAGATGGTAGGCATGGCGATGAGCGGGGGAGGTTTAAGACAGGGTAACAAGAAAAGTTGAGAGGAAGAAGAAAACCAACAGACTGCCTGAGGGTAAGGATAGTCTGTGTAGATCCCACCACGAGGTCAACCGCAAGTATTCAGCGGGGGAAAAAGGGACGGGCAACAGGAGCGCTGGGCTTTAAATCGGACTGTATGCCACCGTTTGGGTAACTCTACAGTTAGTCTAGTCGGAGTCATAAAGTCTTTTGTTCCCCGTTGGGGCTTGACCCTCTGTGAGGGCGGCGGGCAAGCCACTGAAACATGCACCGCCACAAGGCCATCACCCCTCCTTTTTTTTCTCTTTGTTCGAACCTCACCGGACTCGGACTGCCGTACGGGACAGTACACCGCCTGCTTGCGCTCTCACCGTCACCAGCCACAGCCCGGCCTCCAAGTCGAAAGCAACCTCCAGCAAGCCCATCTCGTCACCTTCGCAATTCCCCCCCTCCCACGGATTAGCTTGATATCACCTCTTACAAGTCTTCTATTCTACCCCCTGTCGCATCATATACGGGGCTCTTTTGTCTTTCACGGTCATCTTAGATTGGACCATATTCCCTGTTTGGTCCCGGTCCAATTGTCGAGGTATGATGATAATGATGTTCTTGCTGCTGTTGTTGCTCAAGTGTCCTGCGGCGGCCCAAACCCCACGAAACCTCGCTCCGGGGTTCTCACTCACCCTCTACTATCTCCTCCTCTCCATCCCACCACGCTTCCCCCCGCTAACTCAATACTTTTCCACCTTTGTATAGGCTCTTAGCATCCTCCTCCTTCTTCACGATATCCCCGCCCCCTTTTGCCGGATTGCCTTTCTTCCTAGGAAATATTCGTCGTGTTCGCGTGCGAGCGGGTCGGATCGTAGCCTGAACGAGGACTTGGACCGGTCACATCCTTGCCTCTCTGCGTGTTTCCCTAACTTTCAACCTCACACTTATACATCATTTTCGCAATGGAGGGCCAAGGAGAGAACGACGAGCTTTACCCTATCGCTGTCCTTATTGATGAGTTGAAGGTATAGTTGCCCTCGTGATCATCCTATCCCTGACGCACGACATCGGCAGTCCTGATCCTTTGAATGCCATAGCATGACGATGTACTCCTCCGCCTCAATGCCATCCACCGTCTGTCTACTATCGCCCTGGCCTTAGGGCCTGAGCGGACCCGGGAAGAACTTATCCCTTTCCTTGATGGTTAGTACCGTCAACGCAAGAAGGATAGCTTTCTGGTCAAAAATGTTTCCCCTAACTCTTGCGCCTTAGATTCTGTCGAGGATGAAGATGAGGTTTTGACTGCACTGAGTGAAGAGCTCGGCAATTTCATAGAGTATGTCGGAGGTCCGGAGTACGGGCACGTACTCCTCTCTCCGCTTGAGAACTTGGCTGCTATTGAAGAGCCTCTGGTCAGAGAAAAGGTTGGGGAGCTGCAACCGATCTCTTTTGTGTTATCCTCCCTTCTTACTGACCTTGTTTCAGGCCGTTGAATCCCTCAATAAGATCGGTGAGCAGTTGTCCGAGAAGCAGATCGAAGAGAATTTCATCCCGATGGTTCTACGCCTGTCGAAAGCCGACTGGTTCACCTCGAAGGTTTCCGCGACCGGCCTCTACTGTGTCCCGTATAGGAAGGCTTCTCCGTCGTCACAGCAGACCCTTCGGCAATACTATGGAGGTCTCGTACATGATGACACACCGATGGTGAGGAGACAGTCGGGCAACAACTTGGCGAAGTTTATCAAAGAATTGAATACCCAAATCGTTATCGACGAGATGATACCCCTGTTTCAGCACCTTGCAACAGACGAGCAGGACAGTGTGCGCTTGCTTACAGTGGATGTTCTCATCTCGATCGCGGAAGAGATCCCCAAGGAGCAGCAGCCCAGCCATGGTGTCCTTTTGACCTCCTTGCGCAACCTGTTCGAGGATAAGAGTTGGAGAGTTAGGTATATGGTTGCTGATAGATATGAGAAGGTATCATCTGTCCCGACGATGCTCATTCGGCCGTGCGTTGTGTTGTTCTGACCTCGTTGGTAGATCGCTAAAGCCGTGCATGAAGAGGTTGTAACTCGTGATATGGTTCCCTCTTTTGTCAAGCTTCTGAAGGACACCGAAGCCGAAGTCCGCACTGCCATTGCTGGACAGATTCCAGGTATGATTCTCGCCTACTTTAGGACCTTACAAGGACTAACTGGCTGTTAGGCTTCTGCAACCTGATTGACCGAGACACATTGCTCAACGAAATCATGACTAGCGTGGAAGACCTTGTCTCTGATCCATCTCAGCATGTGCGTGCCGCGCTTGGTACTCAGATCAGCGGTCTTGCACCGATACTCGGAAAGGAAGAGTCAGTACCACCGATTCGCAGACGCCGATTAACCAGGTTACTCACAAGTCATGTCCAGGACCATTGCGCACCTCCTCCCGATGTTTTTGCAGATGCTCAAGGACGAGTTCCCGGATGTCCGCCTTCATATCATCTCCAAGCTGGAATTGGTCAACAAGGGTGAGACGAACAACTCGCGTCCATCATTTGAAGAATTCGCGATCTAACTGTTATAGTTATCGGCATCGATCTTCTCTCACAGTCACTTCTCCCGGCTATTGTCCAGCTGGCTGAAGACAAGCAATGGAGAGTGCGTCTCGCAATCATCGAATACATCCCCTTGCTTGCAAGCCAATTGGGAGTCAAGTTCTTCGACGAACAGCTCAGCGAACTTTGCATGGGCTGGCTCGGTGATACAGTTTTCTCTATCCGCGAGGCTGCTACTCAAAATCTGAGGAAGCTGACGGAAGTGTTTGGTGTTGACTGGGCTAAAGGCTCTATCATCCCTAAGGTGATGGGGATGGGTCAACACACCAACTACCTGTACAGAATGACAACATGCTTTGCCATCTCCGTATGTTGATTAATCGTCCCTACAGACGTTGCCTTGCTAACCTTATCCAGACTCTCGCACCCGTTGTTTCTCTGGACATCATCGAGAACTCGATCCTCCCCATCTTGGATCGACTTGTCTCGGACGAGATTCCTAATATCCGTTTCAATGTGGCCAAGTCTTATGCCGTGCTGATTGATACCCTGCGTCGCCTCCCTACAGAGGGAACCCTCACAGATCTGGAGAAGGCAGGTAAAACTGCCACGCCATCCCCGCGGGGTCAGGATCTCATCCAGCAAAGAATCCTCCCCAGCTTGGAGAAGCTGCAGGAGGACGAAGATGTTGATGTTCGGTACTTCGCAACGACTGCCGCAGGCGGCCACGAGGAAGTCATGCAGACTTCACCGTAGGCTACTTTCCCACCTCGGCGCAGGCCAACACCTGCTTGTTGATGCAAAGCACCTTGGGTGTGAGTGGGAATAATACCAACGGCACTCGCACTAATTTGGGTGGAATTCAGTTTTGTCAAACTTAGAAATAGTCAGAGCGTCTGACTGGTACGAAATGCTCATGGCGTTCTAAATGTAGATTCTTTTGGTCCACGATTAACCCTCCTGCAAAAATTCCTCTTATGTTTCCCGAAAATGTAATTGCAAATGTGTAGCATCTGAATGCTACTTCATGAGAATAGCTGATTTGAAGCAGCGAACAACTTGGTAGATACCCTTCAGTATCATGTGATCCCGAGGGCCTAGGATGCGCTATTTCCGAAAAGCCGTCGGTGTAAGCCAGGCATCCGTTTATTTAATCTTTAGTCCACGTGTAGTTCCTGAGTCTGAGAGGTTGCTCGATATCTCCAAACCGCCATTGACGCTGCTGGACGCCGCATTTTATTACTCTTGTTGGTTTATTTCCCCGCAGCCGTGACTACGATGTCGTCTACTTGGCCGTGGCATTTCACGTCTCTCTCAGACGCTGAGAAGCAGCAACGCCGGGAGCTTCTTGATTTACGTGGACTCTACGCGCAGTGCTCCGTGTTGGTTGCTCTTGTTTTGGTTCGAGTATATAAGAAGTCCTTTAGCGAAGCCCCTGGCTCCGAAAAGCCAGCCGAGAGGCGCTCGCGGCGAAAGAATTCGGAAAAATCATGGTTGGATACGCCCCCAGTTGCTGGCTGGATGGAGACCCGAAGACAATACATTGTCTGTCTCATCTGGCTTGGCTGGCTTCTGAGTCTTTGCATCTGGAATTCTGGTGAAGGTGGGTCAATAATTTCTATCATAATTCTTGATACTACTAGTACCCGAGCTTGGGGCATTGGGCAACAGGATTACATTTGTCTGGGCTCCGATTTGCCAGAAATCTACACTTTGTGTTCATCTAAGCTCCCGCTAACTACAACAATCCTCTGTCTTCTATTCTTCTATCACCCACATCGTGGAGACGAAAGCTAAGCCATTGTTGGTGTAAACAGATTATCTCCACTTCACCAAAGCTCTAGCCCATGTCAGCCTCTCCCAGCTCCCCTTGCAGGTGCTCATGTCACCGTCCTTGTACATGAGTCCATCACCAGGATCACCGTCCGTCGTGTCGGTTATCACATCCGTTCCGCAGCCGACCATTAACGCCTACCATCGTCTATTTGGTCGAATCGTTCTTGCGCCGCGGCTCATTGCCCACGCTTTCATGTACGATTCTTTCTTCCTGCAGTCGAGCTACCCTGGCTTCAGCTCGCTCTTTGCGAAGCGTATCTGGGATTCTGATGTTCAGTGGGGTGTCGCTGCAGCCACCATGGTGGGCGCGGTCGCTCTCTTTGCGCGACCGGCAGCCATGCCTAGCTGGGTACGCTGGTTGAAACCGACTTCTGCCAAGTCCAGACAGCAGGTGTTTTACCTTGTGCATGTGTCCATCGTGGGAGCCCTGGAACTTGCAGCGTTCTGCCATGTTTCGGTGGCGCGCACCTATATCCTTGAGTCTTTTGCGAGCTCCGCGATCAATTTCGCCTGTTGCTATATGATGCAATAGACTGTCTTTTGTGAGGTCTGGCATGTTCGTTGCTGAAAAGTGATGTTAGATCAGCGAATCATCAGAGTTGTGGCCTGTGAGAACTAGTATTATTAATGATACTTGTGTCCTACACTCCCATGACAAGGGTGTGTGAGGACTGATGGTGTTGGGTATCCGAGTAAATATACTAATGGGATTTCTAGAACATAGTATAAAGCCTTATTTCCCTGCAAAGCAAGTAGACACAACTTCAGTGATACGGTTAAATAGTAGATAGTAGCGAACAAAGGCCATACAATCGACGCAACGTACACCCTGCGGCATCGCGTTTAGCATCCCAATAACTTCTCCTACCAATGGTTAGCTTTTCTTGATGAGCCAAAAATGGCACCCATTGTTGCTTCATACAATAAATCTGTTGGACCGGGCTACCAACAACTGGAGCCCTGCTTGAATCTAGTTCTGCTTGAATGCTGCAGGCCCTAGACCATGGGATGTTTCTTTCTTGCTCTTTTGTGGTATCACTCTCGTTGAGCTGCTTCGAGCGTCTATATCTCTATCATTTAACGGGTTACATTTTCCATCACCATCACCACTGTAGACTCTTAGCTGCTAGAGCTACCTCTTCGTGATGATTCCTCCTGCGATCCATACCACCTAAACTAATTGGGCGGTTCGAGTCCGCCACTGCCAATTGTGGTCCACCCAGCTTGGTACGTATTTCAACCAGTGATCCACTGCACTCGATTAGGCAATGTAGTTCGTACATGCAAACAAACTTCATGAGACTCGCACTGAGTGACTTTCGGCGCGCCGGTGCCTAGAGTGACTGGGTGACTGGCTCCTCCTCCTTTTCCTTTCTGCTCATCCCACGGGCAAGAGCCATACGCCACGAGTCGCGTGCGCACTTTCCAAGTTTGTGCATGAAGACATTCCTATCAGAACTTCCGATACAGTCAACTCTTCATTGTAGCACGTTGCCTGGATAAGGGACAGAGTCCGCTGCTTCTATACATTTCTTTCAAACCTTTCACTCAAAGCCACTAGCTGCTTGCTCATTGTTCCTATCTCGCATCCATCGGTGTGTTGTATCCACTAGGCACAGCCATGGTCAAGTATGACATTCCCACTCTGCTGGCCCTCAGCCACAACGGACGAATAGACTTCAGCAAATTTAGTGAGCAGGCGATTGGACGTAAGTGTTTCGTTTTTATCTAGGCATACTAGTGAATGCTGGAAACGAAGAAGCAAGTTTGCTTACACAGCCGTCTTTTCATTACCAGATAACGTGCTTCGACAACGCAAGACCAGTACGAGTGTCTTGTCGGAGCAGCCAGTCAACCGGTCAAGGAATGCCTCTACTTTGTCACGCCAGAGCGAACGGACTCATTCAGTTCCAGAGCACTCTGTACTTCATCCCTCTCGGCAGCCAAGTGACCCTCCACAAAGCATCCGGGCACACGCCGATGCCGGGTTTGCTCAGTTCCTGAAGAAGCATACATCCCCGAAGCATCAGCGTGTCACGGCTGGGGGCCGAATCGTTCCAATGGAACCACAGTCTCCTACCCCCAAGGCGAAGCAGCCGGTGCGCAGCATAAGTGCACGAGCCAGTGATCAGAAAATATCCAAGTCTTCATTGCGAGATGTCAACAGAAACAAACGTGAAAATAAACAAGTGCTGTTGCCAGATAACAACGCAAGTGTCGACATTTCTATAGCTGCACCGCAGCCTGCTGAAAGTCACGATGATTTACGTACCATACTGGCCCAGGGCGGTTCTGCAATTGACAATCACTTCTCAGGCTATGGACAGGCGCCGAGTCTTTTGTCTACCGCAGCTACCACTGGTCTGTTCTCCCAATCCAGTCTTCCATGGGCGATGGATAACCTACCAATGCCTCAAATCGCCCTACCATCCTCCGACGTTATGCCAGGGGCCTCGGACTACCCTATGTATGCCTTTGGAGATGGTCCATTATCGTGGACTCCAAATATGTACCCAACTCTTGGTACCCAAGGCCCCCTGATTCCTTCCATGCCAGCAGCCCAGCCATATCCGACTATTACCTCGACCTCTGACTTTTCCGCGGAGAGTAATACCAGTAGCGGCAGGGCGACCTCGTTTCTTGGCCAACTTCCACCTACATACGACCCTCTTTGCCCATCTCTGGGGATTCAATGGCATCAGTATGCAGGTGGACAAGTCCCAGCCCTCAGCCAACCAATGATGGTCAGCACTCCGCAAGCACCAACATACCAAAAGTCCCTGGAAGATGCTGCGAAGGAGCATGAGTCTCTGACCAGCAAGCTATCAGGTATTGACAGATATATGGCTGTGCACAGTTGGGATCTCGACCCAAGCGCCAAGAAGATTCTAGTTGATCAGCGAATGAGCCTGGTGAGAGAGTTGGATGCGGTTAGAATATACAGAGAACATCTCGAATGGGTTTCTGGAAGATTTAACACAACAATCCCAATCAAGCAGCATGCCTCGAATGTCGCCTCAATGTATTTCGCCAGCAGCCTCACAGGTAGTCCATCTCTAATGGGACCTTCGCTGTGCACACCCAGCTCCGCTTCTGCGCTTCCAGCTTTTTCGATGCTGCCACTAGCAAATGCGCTTTCGCAGTCAATCTCCCTAAATGAGACAGTTAACTCATCAATGCCACTACATACTGTAGCGGACATCCATCCATACAATACGACGATCTGCCCAACAGATGTACATCCAAACCATAGTTCGATTAAGGATGCTGGCTTTTCGCATGCCGCACGCGGAATGGAGACACGACGGGTCGAACCCAAAAGGTCAGACAAGCAGGTCCAGGCATATGGTGAGGCCAGATCGAGAACTACTGACGGGTCTGCTGGATGGAAAACACCGACGAAGATAACCGCTTTAGACGTTGAGAAGGTGCATCATCAAATTGAGGAGGCCACTCGTCGAGGCGAACCCCTTGATGGGCTCCTCAGGGAACTATCAGTTGCTACTTCCAATCTAATTAAACAAAGGCGAGATGAGCTTCATGAGCCGCGCGGGCCGCTGCCCGCTGTGCCTGCCAGACAAAACCGCAAGAATCGCGCGGAAAGTGAGGCGGGTGCCATCAAGGAACTATCAGACAGACATGAAGCCCATGCACCTCTGATGCGACACTCAACCAAGGCCTGGAAGCCCGGGAAGGAGCTGCGAAGGCCTGGACTGCACAGCGCAACGGGCCCGTTTATGAGTGCGACAGAGCTGGAAGAGGGTGATGATCGTCAATCAATATCATCGTATGTGTCAACGACGGACTCATGGGCTACCGTTCATCAAGGAGAGTAAGTCCTATCGCTCTTGACTGGCAGTGACCCTGGAAGGTACTAAGTTTGCAGGCGCCGACGTGACAAAAAGCTACGAAGAATCAAAGAAAGGAGGGCGATTCAAGAGATGGCCAAAAGGTAGTAAGCATCTTGAAGCATGGGCAAGCAGGCTGATCATGTCTCGCAGCAGACCCCGTGGTCCATTTGAGCATCCCATCGTATCGGATGAAGCCTTTTCACCAGGTCCTCAACGTTCTAGAGGGCAGAATTTGGGCGCACCAGGAGGACCATCGATATACAAGCCACGCAGCCCCCCAACGTTGGTTAACCCGACTGAACCGGCGAGGCAGACAAGCGTGGACGCGATGAGACAGCAGTACCCCCAGCTTCTGACGCAGTACTTCAACAAGGACCGTGGTCTAGCCTTCCAGAAAACGGCTGCCTTGGCTGTCTCGCAGAATGTTAATGCGCATGGGTTTCTGCCCCCTTTCGAAGGCGTAGGCAATGCACCCAGTAAGAACAGGAGTGCACCGACGGACATGACCGAAGGTGGAATGTATATGTTCAGCGGAAGGACGTCAAACTCGAAGCAGCATGCTGGACCCGGGCCAAGAGGGAAAGAGGCTCCTGGACCAGCCAAACAAGCTGGAAAGCCATGATAGAGTCGGCTAGAGCGAGGTCACCGCGGCGTCCACATATACGTTTCTGTCTGGAACCGATAAACGGGGGTGAGATGACCACCAGCAATCAGCGGTGAGCCCTGGAGAGCAGGGTTCGAAGGGCATTGGGGCAAGCAGTTGGAGATATGGCCGTATGGCATCATTGTATTACATGTATTCAAGGGTACCTATCGTTCCACAGAGTCGGGCCCTTACGGTTGGAGTATATCTTAGAATGGGGGATTGTTTTAGCATGGCATGACGGAAAAATATTATTTTCAAAAGTCGTTGTGGAGGAAAGCCCAGTCTAACTTATGCTGATGCAGCCAAACCCAGGGAATAGTAGTTAGTAGTTAATTAACGAGATGCAGTCGGTGTTGAGTTCACTGGTAAAGCTGCTCCTATGAGTACAGTAGGGAGTGGTATAGATCAGTAGCGATTGGGAGATTCTGGCTTCAGCCCAAATTCTCTCGAAGCCAAGATAATTTCATTGCTGAAGAATCAGGTGCACAACGGGAAAAACAGAGTCGATCGTTACTCTGTAGTTGAGGAGGCCAGAGCTCCCCTTGCGTGGATGATGGATTCCCCCACATCCAGCATCCGTCGCCTGACTGGTTGGTCCTCCGCCACACCCCGCAAAAAGATGTGAGGTCGCATCTCGTATTCTTGGTTTTGACTCAGTAGGGAGAACAAGACGAAGAAGGTATACCTGTGACCAGCAGGGTGTGTGAAGTGAGTGTATGAAAGTGTGAGTGGTGAGGATACTGTAAATGTATGTAATAAATTCTTAGTATATAATGTAGTAACAAAATAAGGCACAGCAACAACAACAACAGCGGCGATGATGGCTGTATTTTTAGTTAGTATGAGGCAAAGCCAGACTGTTTCCATGTTTTGTAAATGACCCACGGTGAGGCAAGTGGGCAAGTTTCGGGGAGAAGGGCCGGAGTGCCTGACGGCCCTATCAGACGCGCTGGCAGGCCCATGGGATGGCGAGTCATCCATGGGAAGTTCAAAAGCTGAATCGAACAAGTCCAGAATGTGGCAAGGCACCGGCCAATCTGTAGAGAGCGCTGGCTGGCTTTGGTGTGAGAGAGCCGATCGGATCTAAGATGACTTAGTCAATTAATAATAAGTGACTAACTACGAGGTACGAGAGGAACGAAGGCATTTGAGGGACGAGTTGAAATGGCAGACAATACTACAGTAAGTAATATCGTGAGTCTGTGACATCGGATATGCATACCGATTACCGATTACATACCGAGCCAAGGAAGGATAGGATGATCTGGGCTGGGATGAAGGAATAGATTGGATTGCTGATAGCAGATGGATACGACAAGCCGATACTACGGTGATAAGTGACATTTATCGGGCTTTATCGGCTCTCCTTTTAGTTTTAGTAGTTCTTACTATTTACTCAGACGGTTTAGTGCGGATGGTTAGTGACGGTGAGAAACACTACTAGTGACCGTACTAAACCCGGTATGGAGGCGTATGATGTATCATGCCGGGCAGCGTGACTAAGCCCAGGCTGTGCCATTCCAACTTTCCCTCCACGTCTCCACTCCGTCTCCGGCCCTTTCGCTTTCTCTCTCTCTTTTGTCTTCTTCTTCTTCCCCTGCTGTTTCTGTTCTTTGAAAGCCCGTCTCGGTTCGGGGATTCAATTCTTCGACTTCTGTTCTTTCTTCCTGTGATTCCTTTGCGACCTCTGCGAACGCTGCGTTTCTCCCCGCCCGCGGTCTAGTAGCCGAGGTGTCTGTCCATTCACAACCAAACCCCCATCGTTCCCGGGCTGGAAGTGCCTCTAAATCCAAGTTTCTGGTGCGACTAGCACCACCGCCTACCAATTTCCCCCGCGGCTTCTGGCCCGTTACTGGGGCCCCCTTCCTCCCGTCGCAATTATTATCTTTCATCGCCTACCTGCCCCGTTCGTTATCACCAAACTCAACCCGAGTACCTGGCCACGTTCCTAGACTCAATCCAGGCAGTCACCGGCATGACACAACTTTTCGCCTCCAGTCCGTCCTCCGTGACGAACGAGAAACGCGGGAACTTTCCCAGTCTCTCCCTGGCCTCCAAGAAGCATTCCAACGATTCGAGCCACTTCCCCACCAGAATCAAGAATTTCTTTCGCATCAACAGTTCCAGCAGCAATTCTTCCCATGCCAGCCACCACAACAATGAATCGCGTGATCGCGATGGCAACACCTCCCCGCCTGCAAAGTCAGATGCCAAATCCGGCTTTAGACAATCCCGGTTCCTTCCCACTATCGGCCGAAATCGCTCAACCACCGTTGCCAGTGAAGGCAATCCGCTAGACGAAGGCGTCTCCCCGACCGCAACGGCCAATCCATACTTTGTCCACCAGGGCCAGCCTTCGTTACAGCATCGGAACGATGGCTCGGTGCCGTCCTCCCCTCCCGATACCCCCGAATTGCAGGTGGACGGTGTCTCTGCTGCCGAGCAAGCCACTACAGCCAACAAGGTTGAATTGGCTCGTAAGCTCCGTCGTGTTGCTTCTGCCCCGAATGCGCAGGGCTTGTTTGCCCGTGGTGGGTCCGACGAACGTCCTCAGACGGCTGAGGCTGGAAAGGAACTTCTGGAGCCGTCTGGGGTTGATGATCCACAAGTCACTACGGTGGAGGTGGCGTCCGACAAAGATGTGAATCTTGCCGTGCCGAAACTTGGTCCCCACAGTAAGATTCCTACTCCCGGCCAGATTCGGGATTCGGTTGCCTTCCGCAGGACATATAGTTCCAACTCAATCAAGGTGCGCAATGTGGAGGTAGGACCGGGGAGCTTCGATAAGATCAAGTTGATCGGAAAGGGTGATGTGGGCAAGGTGTACCTTGTCCGGGAGAAGAAGTCGAGCCGGCTCTATGCTATGAAGGGTGGGTTTTGATGTCTGTGGCCTTGTCTATTGGCGAAGTATGCTGACTTGACTAGTACTGAGCAAGAAGGAGATGATCAAGCGGAACAAGATTAAGCGGGCATTGGCCGAGCAGGAAATTCTCGCCACCAGCAACCATCCATTCATTGTTACACTCTACCATTCCTTCCAGTCCGAGGACTATCTCTACCTGTGCATGGAATACTGCAGTGGTGGCGAGTTCTTCAGAGGTGTGTAAGACGTATGCCAGGATGTTGACTGTTGCTGACTCTTCTAGCTCTTCAAACCCGCCCAGGAAAGTGCATTTCCGAAGATGCTGCGCGATTCTATGCGGCAGAAGTTACTGCTGCTTTGGAATATCTCCACCTTATGGGTTTCATCTACCGTGATTTAAAGCCAGAAAGTATGTACTGTAATAGTTAAAAGAGGTGTTGACTAGTGCTGACAATATTGCTCTAGATATTCTTCTTCACCAGTCTGGCCACATTATGCTGTCTGACTTTGATCTGTCGAAGCAATCCGGACCGGGCGGTGCGCCTACAATGATCCCGGCGCGGAGTGGCAATTCCACAACGTCTCTACCGACGATTGACACCAAGTCATGCATTGCCGACTTCAGAACCAATTCATTCGTCGGTACGGAAGAGTACATTGCACCCGAGGTCATCAAGGGTTGCGGACATACTAGCGCCGTTGACTGGTGGACGCTTGGTATCTTGATCTACGAGATGCTGTACGGCACGACGCCGTTCAAGGGCAAGAACAGGAATGCTACTTTTGGCAACATCCTGCGAGATGAGGTGCAATTCCCCGAGCACTCAGCGGCCCAGCCAACCTCCAAGTAAGCTCTCACGGTCATGCTTTACCACACAGTTGCTAACATTCGCAGCCTCTGCAAATCATTAATTCGTAAACTGCTCATCAAGGATGAGACCAAGCGCCTTGGAGCTCGAGCCGGTGCTTCGGACGTCAAGACCCATCCCTTCTTCCGGCAGACGCAGTGGGCGCTTATCCGGCATATGAAGCCGCCAATGATCCCCCACCAGAGCCGTGGAACGGATACTCTCAACTTCCGCAATGTCAAGGAGAGCGCGAGTGTCGATATTGGTGGATCCAGCACGACCAAGATGAAGGGTGTACCGATGGATTCAGGTCTTGCGACGCCGAATGGCGAGATAGCCGATCCGTTCGAGGAGTTCAACAGCGTCACCCTTCACCATGACGGAGACATGTGAATGGCCCGATCGTGCACCACCAGCGCTTTCTGCCCGCCCAAGCATACCTCGTATTGTTCGAGGCTAATTTTACGACTATGATGCATGAAAGATCTCTACACGGAGTTCACCATCTTACAGCTATTACCTGGAGTATCGGAAGTTTGACATTGGGAGTTTGCTTTTCTTTCTCTTATACACAGGGTGGTTATCGATATATGCTGATATCCTATGACTGCGTCCCCTCATGCATGGGCTAATATTCGGCTGTCACTTTATGGTTTGATGCGGCAGCGATGTATCAGTTTGACTCTTTTGATTCTATCACAGTTATTGCAGCAGACGGCGTTAGCGATTTCGGTTGTACCTTAGCAAACAGATCTTTTGAGCAAAAACAGTGGTGTGAGAGGTCACTATGCAATTGGCCTGCTGACACAGGGACTGGTTTTGGTCGGGGATGCTTTCTGTTCTTTATTCTGTATTTGTGGGCGACTTATTGATGCTTGGATGTCCGATGGGACAGGCCCGGTGCCTTATGGACATGATTATGTTTATGAATTTATATGTATTTTCTAGATTATTGCTCTTCATGTTCTAGTATTCCGTAGTACGCTCCCCCTCGGAAAGACATAGCAGCTACATAGTAGTCGAGTTGAGACACGACGGAATCCCATCCGCCGCGACCCAAACAAACCAAACCAGATCCAAACATCATTTCACCTACCTTAACAACAACATACCCCAAACAACCACCAACCCAACAATTACCCAATACACAATCACGGACACTCAAAAGAGAAAGTGAACAAGAAGAACCCCCATCAAAATGTCCTCCCCACCCCAGGACCACGACCACTCCGCCATCCACACCGAAGACCCCTCCCCCTCCTCCGCGACAGAAACCCCCAACCCTCTCCTCCGCACCACAAACCCCCTCGTCAGCTCCCTCGAACAAGAAGTCCTAGATGAATATACTCGTCTATTAGGGAATGTAAATAAGGTGCGTCCTCCCCCTTTCCCCCCATTACCCACCCAATCCCATACCATTGTCCACTCGAATACATCCAATCCTACAAACACCCTTCAAGCACAGATGACGACCCACCACACCTCTTCCCTGCAATACTAACAATACTTGAAAAATGGTATAGTTATCAACCAAACTCTCCACACTCGCCGAAAACCCCACGACGCTCACACTGGACGGGCTCCGCGGCCTGGAACGCCAAACCGCGACGGTCTGCACGTTGCTCAAGGCGAGCGTGTATAGTATTGTTCTCCAACAGCAGATTTTTAATGAGAGTGAGGAACAACAACAGCAACAGCAGCAGATGCAGATGCAGGAAATGGAGGACGGGGATGGGTATTCGGGGATGATGCAGCGGCAGGAGGGTGACGGGGTCGAGTATGGGTATGGGGATGGAGGGTATGGGGGGTATGGGGCGGAGGGGGAGAGTTTTGGGAGGTATTGAATTTATGGATATTTTTTTATTTTTCGGTTTCTTTTGTGTGTATGGTTATTTGGGTTGTGGGTGGATAGATGGTGTGATATATGATATACCCCTGTTTTTCCTTTTATGGGTTTTAGACTTATTCAATCATTGAGTATTGCTTTGATGCTGGTGGATACAAATACATGTTTAGACTGAGAATACAAGATCTGAACAGAAGAAAAAGAGAAAAAGGGAAAACATTATATACACCGCCCATGACGCAAAAGAACATGTCTGCTGCTGCTGTCTGTATGCAGTGCTGTGCCCAGAGAGATATATATTTCTTTGTGTCTTTCAAATGGGAATAAATCCACCACCTCAAGCTCGCCGAGCTTCCCGGGACGGCCGCTCACGATGTTCCCGATCACGAACCGGGCGAGCATACATGTCCTGTTGGATGCCTCTTCCGGAATAGTACACTCCCCGTACATCGACCATCTTCTTACCCCGGGCACGGGCAATATCCTCGGGGTTGCGCTGGCTCATGAGCGCCTCGTAGGCTGCCTTGACTGTGTTCATGGGGTTTCTGGAGCGGTTGACCCGGGCTGCGATATCGTGAATACCGGCCGCACGGCACATTTCGAAGATCAGGTGCTGGCAGCGGAGACCGAAACCTGTGGGAACATCAAGCATTAGCGTTGAAATAACATTTCAGGGTTCGGACAATCGTACCTGGGGGACGGTGCATCAACTTCAACTGCACAGCTCCGACCTTGCCCTCGACGTCACCGAAGATGGTCCGCTTCTCGTAGCGCGGCACAGGTTGCATGTTCTTGACAGCCCGAGCGCGAGCTTGTTGGCAGGCATCGATGATTTCATCGGACTTGGCGATTCCGATACCCATAAGACCGTTCTGGTTACCGGCGACCGTAACGACGGACATACTCGGGACCTTACCCAGTCGAGTCTGGTTGCTGACACGGCGAATAACGAGGTCCTTGATGTACAGAGACTTGAGGTAATCTCTACCGAAGCCCGTGACCTGGAAAAGTCTCTTCTCCGCCTCGTTGGGTTCGTCGGGGTTCAAGAACGTAAGCTCTCCAGTCTTTGTGCGGTATTGCGGCCTCGCCACCACCTCGTCGCCCATGTGTTCCAAGGTCTCCCCATCGTTCAAGAGATTGGGTGCGAGCGCGCTGTGTCCGTTGAGCTCGTTCTCCTCCTTGCCGTGAGTCACCCGGGTGGTCTCGAGGAATCGTACGAAATCTGCCGGCTGGGGATCCTCCGATGATTCGGCGAAGAAGCGGGCAAAGTCTTCCATGAAATCATCCTCGGTCTTGAATGTCGCGTTGTAGTCGGAGTTGGACTTGGGGGCGCGAACGTGCTTGTCGACGCCGGGTTCAATGACCGAGAAATCATCGAGATACTTCAATCTCATGGGATCCCGACGAAGACGAAACTGTTCAGCCAGGTCTTTGGGGTCAATGGCCTTCTCACCGGCCTCAATGGCGGCAATCTGTTCGGGCGAGTATTCTTCCCGGAGGGCGGCCTTTTCCTCCTCGGTATAGTGCTTGAAGTCGTCGAGCTTCACTTCCCGGTAGATTTCATCCAGGGTCTTTCCTTCGGGGGCCTTGTTGACTTCTGGGACCTTCGGTTTCCGATCGGAGAGCTGTATCGATGACAAGTGGAACTGGCGACTAGGCACGCGAGGGCCGGCGGAGGCCGCACGCGAGAAGCTGCAGAAGAGGCATCGGGCCGGACGTGCGAGACTCATGATGAAGCGGAAGAAGAGCTCTCTGGCCAGCAGAGGCCACTTGAGAGCAAATAATCCGGAATGGTGGAGAAGGGAGGAGTAGAAGATGTGATGGACGGGGAAGTTCAAGACGGCGAAGGGAAGGACATTGAAGTTCGAGTGAAATTCTCAGCGGGTCGTTTCCAGCCAATCCCCGCCCGCCTTTTCCTGCTCACTCACTTTTTCCTTTTCCTCCATTTCTCCAACTTCCTTTTCTTCCTCCCACTTCAACTTTCACAATCCCTCCGTTTTTCTTATTAACTGGTTCGGGATTCATATATGTTTGCCTTGCGGTCCCTGCGATCATATACTCTGCGAAAACTCCCAACCAGCGTTCCTCAACAGGTCCAACGGTTGGCTCTCTTCCATCAATCTGGTCGCCCGCGCAATGCGCAATTAGCCTTCAATCCTCCCACCATGCAGAATTCCCCCAAGAAGCCCGACACCGTCGCAAAGCGGCGCAAGAGAGTCAAGGCTCCCCGCGATAACAAGAGCAGTGGTTTCGACGAGGTCCTCCAGACCGACATTGATCAGCTCCTCCGCAGACACAAGCCCGAAACCGAGCTCGAGACAGAAGACGCTTCCACGCCCCCGCAACCCACCCTCCCCGAGCCTTTCACCGAAATTGAAGTTCAGGTCGCCGATGTATCATCAACGGGTGATGGTTTAGCATTGTCCGAGAACCAGGATCATGTCTACGTCGTTCCCTTCACAGTCCCCGGCGACAAGGTTCTGGTCAAGGTGGTGCGGCACTTCCCCTCTCTGTCCTACAGCATGACGGACTTCATCAAGGTCATTGAGCCTGGCCCTAAGCGCAACGATGCCGGCATTGGTTGCCAGTATTTTGGTCGGTGCTCGGGATGCCAGCTGCAGATGATGTCCTACGAAGACCAGCTCGCCCACAAGAAGCGCATCGTGGAGAAGGCCTACGCCAACTTCTCTGGTTTGATTCCAGAGTTGATTCCCGCCATCGACGACACTTTCCCATCTCCGCTGCAATATGGCTACCGGACAAAGCTCACGCCGCACTTTGCAGCCCCTGGCGGAAACAAGAGGAGGGGTAAGGGGCCCCGCGAGCCGCACAAGGAGGTACCTCCGATTGGCTTCACTTTCAAGAACCGACGCATGGATTTGGATATCGAAGACTGCCCCTTGGGCACCGACATTGTCCGACAGGGATTAAAGAGCGAGCGCAAGCGCGTGGCCGAGACCATTGGCAAGTACACCAAAGGTGCCACCCTTCTCATGCGCGAATCCACCAGCCGCGTGCCGAAAGAGCAGGACAGCGAGAACCCTCCTGCGCCCATCAACAAGCCCGGACAGGATTCCGGCGACGTCATCCGCATCGAAAAGGATACCTACATTGAAGAGAAGCGCTGCGTGACTGACTCGAACGCCACCAGCATCGAATATGTCGACGACTACGTCTTCACCAACAAAGCCGGCGCATTCTTCCAGAACAACAACTCCATCCTATCTGGATTCACCGAGTTCATCCGCCAACACGCTATGCCCCCGAACAACGACCAAGACGCCAAACCCATCAAATACCTTCTGGATGCCTACTCCGGCTCCGGTCTCTTCACCATCACCCTCTCCCCGCTCTTCAAGTCCAGTCTGGGCGTCGACGTTGCCGGCGACTCCATCGCCTCGGCGCGGGACAACGCTCGCGACAACAAGCTCCCTAACACTGGATTCGCCGCCGCAGACGCAGCCACGCTTTTCAAGGACGTGCCCTACCCTCCTGACCAGACTCTGCTGGTGATTGACCCCCCGCGCAAGGGATGCAGTGACGACTTTCTCCGGCAGCTGCTGGCCTTTGGACCGCGCCGGGTGGTCTACGTCAGCTGCAACGTGCACACACAGGCGCGCGACGTGGCTGTCATGGTGCAAGGCGATGCGGAGAAGAAGATCCGGTACGAGATCGAGAGCATCCGGGGATTCGACTTCTTCCCGCAGACGGGACATGTTGAAGGAGTTGCTATTCTGAACAAGACGAGTATACCCGAGTCTGCCTAGATTCATATATTTGATGGCGTTGGTGGTTTAAAAAGGAGACATGACTGATAGAGTACGCGTATATACAATGAGCCAATACCATTTGCAGCTTGCAGATTTCTCTTCATCTATACTTCACTATCATGCTGGTTCTTCGACATGCTACGGAACTAATAAAATGAGCTCAGTCTACAAATCAGGGTCTGCAATCTTCAAAACCGCTTTGCCCAAGTTCTCTCCACGCAGCATGGCAACAAACGCCTCTGGACCATTCTCAATGCCAACCGTGATATCCTCCTTGGCATTGATACTGCCCTCTTGCAACCACTACACGCTCGTCAGCAGGTATTCTTCTTTCCGGGGAAGACGAATCACTCACAGCAGTAACCTTCTCATTCCTCTCCTTGATCCACTTGGGCCCTATATCCTTATCCCCAACAATAAACCCGCGCATGCGCAGCCTCTTCGTGACAACATTATACAGGTTCTTGAGGCCGTACCGTTCCTCCGGCTTGAGATTATACTGCGAGACCATTCCACAAGCCACTGCAATCATCAGTCAGCATGCCCCCGAAACCCAACATTCACAAAGAAAAAAAAAGGGAATCTCACCAATTCTCCCCCCGTTATTCATAACCTCCAACACAGCATCCAACTGCTCCCCACCCACATTCTCAAAATACACATCCACACCACTTCCACCCTCTCCGCCAGCCAACCTCCCCAACGCCTCCTTCGCCCCCTCAACCCTATAATCAAAACACTCATCAAACCCCAACTCCTCCACCACATACTTCCTCTTCCTTTCTCCCCCCGCACTCCCAATCACCCTACACCCAATCCGCTTCGCCAGCTGGCCAACAACACTCCCCACCGCCCCGGCAGCACTACTCACAAACACCGTCTCGCCCTTCTTCGGTTCCCCGATCTCAAACAGTCCCGCGTATGCAGTCAACCCCGTCATTCCCAGGATGCCCACGTACTGAGACAGCTCAATCCCCGAGGGCAGCGGGGTGGGGATCTTCTGCACGGGACTGTTTGCCCCGTCGAGGCTGTTCTCCAGCGTCCATGTTTCCCCTCCAGCTTCGCTGGTGGAGGCTGGGGATATAGACAGAATGCTGTATTCCTGGATAGGCAGACGCGCGTAGATGATCTCGCCCGTCTTGAAGGATGCGTGCGTGGAGTGCACGACTTGGGCGACGGCGTAGGCGGTGATGGGCGAGTCGAGGGGGTACGGTGGGCTGTAGGATTTGATGTGCGCGGGGCGCATGCGGCCGCGCATGTAGGGGTCCAGACTGGCGTAGAGGAGCTTGGTGAGGAGGGAGTGTGGGTTTGGGGGCGGGGTGGTGATGTCGAGGGGGCGGGGAAGGGGGGTGAGGTCTTTGTGTGGGGTGGGGAGGCCCGTGGGGATGTTGGTGAGGATGAGGGACTTGTTGGGGTACATGATTGTGGTTTGTTTATTCTTGGGTTCTATGTGTGAGGAGGATGAATTGGGTGCTAGTGGTTTGTGGAATTGGGAAGTGTGAAGGGAGTATGACGCTGGTATTTATACTACTTCTCGATTGTGCTATATGCGGGGGGGATGTATGGTGCGGCGTCTAGTCGGTTTAGAGTAGGTCTATGCTGCTTGTGAGCAGGGATCGCTGCATGCTGAATGGTGTGATGTTAGTTACTATACTAGTAGTGTGCTACTGGTGCTTACTGCTAGGTTCCTGCTTAGAAATGCTAGTATTCGCGTAGTGATTAGAAATACCCTGGGCTATTACTTGTTTTTGGAGACCGTAGCGGCATTCACCTCCGAGGTATACGAGATAGTATCGACCAGTAGTAGTAGACTAAACGATGCAATCAGACCTATAGCAGACGCGTAACCATACATTTAGTATATACAAAATCAAGACAAAATAGACAACCGTCATCTATTTACTATCACCGGATATTGGTAGCAAGGCAGCAGCATATCAAGTTAAACTATAGACAGAACCACATGTTTACGAACTGCCAGGGCCTCCCAACAGCGCAAAGCGGCGCACAATACTAGGACCAATCTCGTCGTACTCTGCCTTGGTGTGGCAGTAACTGCGGAACTCCGGCGTCTGTCCGAGCAAGCTACCTCCGAACCACGGTCCATGGCGCTGTCTCTTGTGTGTCACAACTGCCACGTCCAGTCCACCACTTCTGGCGCCTCCGCTGCGCGCCTCCGACGCCCGAATGCGTGCATCCACCAGATGACGGATGTCACGCTGAAGACGCCGTCCAAAGTCCTTGTACAGCGTAGATCCACCGGACAACACAATGTTCTTGTAAAGACCCCTTCTCACATCGATGGGGGAAGACTGGATCACGCCGTCGACGACATTAGGCAGGGGGGTCAAAAAGTCCGAGGAATAAATCTCGGGGTTGAAGAAGATCTCGGGCGCCAGGAAACGTTCGTAGCCCACATCGATGCTCACGGTCCGGCCGTTGGGCGAAGTCACGGTGTGCTTAAGCAGGCGGTCCGGCTCACGGTCGTAGCGGGCGAATTCCTTGACGATGTCGGGGCACACGTAGCAGTACTCTTCCTTGACCTTCTCAGCCGTCTTCAGGCTGCTATCCGGCTCACCGCGGTCACGGAGCAAGCTCTGGACAAAGTAGGTGATATCGCGACCGGCAATGGGTATACTCTTGATAGATGATCCGATGACGTAGCCTTCGGCGACGGGAATAACGTGTGTGACACCGTCACCGGAATCGATGACCGTTCCGGTGAGAGAGCGGTCGGTCACCTTCGAGGAGGTCCACGAGGCAGCAAGGGCCAACACAGCCTGGACGGCAATGTATAGACCGGCACAGTTGAAAGACTCGAACATGATCTCGGCGGTGTTCTCACGGTTCTCGGGGGGGTTCAAGGGCTTTGTTTACAATACCCGATCAGCATTGCATCCGCAAAGAGCCATTGGAAGGAATCGAGGGGTCTTACCGGCTCAGTGAGGAGGAAGTAGTGGTCCTCCGGCTCGACGCGCAAGTACTTAAAGATGGAATTCGACCAGAACCGCTCCATGTGATCCCAGTTCTCGATCTGACCATGGCGAATGGGGTAGTTAATCGCATAACCGGGCCCGTTGGCCGCTGCCAGAGCTTCATCGCCAATGAAGAAGTCCAAGTCCTCTGTACCACGCTTCGCGGATAGATGGGAGCCTGCCCCACCACCGCTAGCTAGGAAGGACGGTTTGTTCGCAACAGGAGGTCTACCGGCAGCGGAGGAGCCAGCGCTTCCGGCACCAGCTTTGGTCGCAATTGCGGTGGGAAAGACGAAAGAGGGCGAGTCGTTACCGGCGAAACCTGGAGACTTGTCAGCCTGGAGCTTGCCGGCGGAGCTCCACGTGGAAGCTATCAGGAGACCTACCAAGCTTGGAATAACCGGTACCGCTGAACAGAGAGAACGTGCAAGTTAGCGGATGCTCAAGTATTGTGTGATATGGGGATGGTGAATGGCATACTTGTCCATGACAACGGCCGGGGTCTGGGAAGCCATGACTGATGATGTGGAGTACACGCACACTCCCCCTGATCACTGGCCGGACAAAGAAGGAGATGGAAGAGATGTAATTAGACGATTGATTGGGTTTGAGAGGATGAGAGCGCAATCATCCAGGAACTCCGCCAGGAAGGACGGGAAAGAATTATCACGAGGAGGGAGATTGGAGGGGAAGAGGGGGGTTAAGGGACGGAGATGGAGATGGAGGCGGGCAGTAAGTTCAGGATGGATGGAATGCCTGGATGCCCTGCCTGGGAACTGCGGCTGCCCCATACTTTACGGGTAACGACGTCACGTTTGGTATGGTACACCCACTGCGGTCCACGATACACAGTTAGATATTACCTCCAAATGGATTGATTCTCACTCCTTTTGGTGATAACATTAACCAGCATTGCATAGTCAGGGAATATTCTGGTTCTTGTAGTGTACCTCTCATGTGACTAACTTCCATTGGGAGGTGAACCGGTTCTGTTCTTGAAGTTGATATGTAGACACCCTCTTCATGATGTTCGTGAAATAAGTAAACCCTCCTCAGGAAACTACCTCCAATGCAGTTGCTGAGGAAGGAACTTGATCCAATGATCCTATCCAGCTGTTTGAGCTTCACCATCCCCCTTCTTCTATACAATTAATGCCTACAGTATCTTTAAACCTCTCTTGAACACTTCTACTACCTGATTCCTATCTCCCTTTCTCTTCCTCCCTCTGTCTTTCCCGCTCCGCATCCTAGGTTGATCATTCTTACTATATCAAACCTATCCTTAACGGTTATCATCACCGTCTCACGTCCGCGTTCACTACAAATACGCCGCTTGATTTCAGAAAATCACCAATCGTCCCGGCAGCAGGCTGGCAGCAAGAGACCCGCGTCTCTCTCTGAACACTCAATTTTTTCTTGTGTGTGTTGACGAGTCCGCTTCTTCCTTTTTTCATCCCACCTTCTGCTCTCTTCTACCCTCTTCGTCCCAGCTTTGATTCCAACTCCAGCCCTGCAAGTCCACGTGTACCAAAACCACGGAGAGAACCTCAAGAAGTGAGTTGCCGGGGCCTCCCGCCCTGAAGCACTCACGGCCTCCAGGACTGCGTCGTTTTCTCCAGTGCTTCACAAGGTTGCACCTCTCAGTTCGCCTCAGAGCGCAGCGACTGAGTTCTACAATGAGTCGCTCAAAGGGAAGCGGAGATATCTCTGCTATCTTCGTTCATGCGGGAGCCGGCTTTCATGCCCCGCACAATGAGAAAGCGCATCTAGAGACCTGTGAGAAGTGAGTTCTCCACGCCCAACTCACGCCTTCGAGGGTCAAGTCCAAACCGAGCTAACGAGGAGCAGAGCGGCGAGAGTAGCAATGTCGATGCTGAAGAACGGTGGATCGGCCGTCGACGCTGTTGAGATTGCCATCATGATGCTAGAGGATAGCGAAATGACCAACGCAGGCTACGGTAGCAACCTCAACCTTGAAGGCACCGTCGAGTGCGATGCCACTGTCGTCAATCATCTAGGACGCAGTGGTGCTGTCGGTGCTGTCGGTCGTGAGTATCTATTCTCTAGTCCCGAACCGATCTGTAAGGTCAACTACTCAGTGCTAACGACTTGGTGTAGAGGTCAAGAACCCCATCTCCCTTGCGCGGGTCATCCTTGACGCTTCCTCGAAGCCGCTCTCGCTAGCCCGAGTACCTCCAAACTTCCTAGTGGGACAGGGTGCTACGGATTTTGCCTACGAACACGGGCTGGTGGTGCTGCCCCCTGACGGTCTAGTAGCTCCGTCGGCTCGAGAAAGGTGGACTCATTGGAAACGTGATCTGGAAGCCGCTACTCTTCGGGAGAGGAAGCAGTCTGGAGAACATACCCGCCTGAGCTCGCACTTTCGCCGGCCCCCCACCGTCAATCCGGCCCAGCTGCTCTCTGCGGCTTCGAGCCCTGGGCCAGCCTCGGTGACTGGAGTAAGCACTCAGAGTACCAAGAGCGCACCTACTGCAGACCCACGTCGTATCACGCCGCCGGCAGGTTCGGAGTTAGCACCCTCCATTGCCCCCAGGGTCAATGATGGCAAGCAAACTGACGGTGCGCGGTCCGCTGCTGTGGGGAACATGTCAACGAGCCACAATATCTTGTCTCCTTCCGAAGCTCCTCATGGCGTCGACGCAATGGATATTGACCGAGTCAATGATACCGTGGGTGCAATAGCCATAGACAGTAAAGGGAACATCGCTGCAGGCTCTTCTTCCGGAGGCATTGGGATGAAGCATCGCGGGCGGATTGGCCCTGCCGCGCTTGTTGGTATCGGGACTGCTGTATTCCCCGTGGACCCTAACGATTCAGAGGCGACCTGCGTTGCGACTATCACTTCGGGGACTGGTGAGCACATTGCAACGACTATGGCCGCCAGTACCTGCGCGTCACGCATCTACTATAGCCATCGAAAGCGTAAAGAGGGCGGATTCGAAGAGGTCACCGAAGAGGAGGCCATGAAAGCGGTTATTTCAGACGATTTCATGGGTACTTCTCGCCATCTACATTCGCAGTTTACAAGCTAATAGCTGATTTTAGGACATCCGGGCGTCATAAACAGTATCTGTAACGGCGCCATTGGCATCCTTTCGGTTAAGAAGACGGTCGACGGAGCGTTCCTCCACTTCGCCCACAATACAGACTCTTTTGTAAGAAGCCCCGCATCAGAGACGGTCAATGCTAACTACATCAGGCTCTTGCATCGATGAGTAGCGTCGATAAGAAGCCCGTGTGTGTCATGTCTCGCAATGGCGGGGGCGGTACCATTGCCCAGGGTGGCCGCGCCTGCAGAGCCAAAAGGTATTTGATAACAGCTACTGTACAGATCAAGCTAAGCTGACAACATCAGACCCAGGGCCCCAAAACCAGCTAAATAAAGCCTATCCTGCGTCTTCTGTACTATGTGCATCTTGGCGTCCGACAGCGTTACGGCGCTTGTTTCCGGGTCGATGACGTTCGCCGACAGAATGATCGAGTGCCGTGCCGGCCACGCCCCGTCCGTTTGGTTGTCAAGTGTCAGCGTCCATCCAGATTAAAGCGATGCCGCACGGGTCCTGAGTATGGATGCAGGGGCGAGTAACCATTTGCTAATTCGAGCCGAAGATACCGAATGAACAAGCATTCAATGGCAATCCTCGGCCATTCTATCCCGTAGCCAGTACATAGGCAACTTCCTTTTCACCACGTAGTCAATCCCATGCCCACAAAGACACTCACGGCCCCGGCGTCGGTGTAGGCGTAGGCGTCCCCGCCGCAGACATCCCATTCCCCTTAACCTTCTTCTTCTTCTTCTTTCTAGCCACCACCGCCGGCTTAGCCCCATAATCACTAACATCCAACCGACTCCCACAAGTCAAACACACCCCATCCCCCAACGGCTCACAGAAGATACTCAAACAAATCGAACACACAAATCCCACATCCACAACCCTCCGATGACAAAAGCACGCCGCCCGGAAATCCACATCCACTCTTGTAGGCAGCACCAAATGGCGTCTACTCCTCTGATCCGGCAAAAACGCCATCATCAAGTACTGCAATAGTCCCTTCGGCTCATCCAACGCCATATACACCCCCTTGGTCGCATCCGACGCCTGCTGCAGGAATACCGCATCGCCAGACACCTTACATACATCAATCGGAATATGCAGCCTCTGGCAAGCGAATATAGCATTCATGATGGGGATATATTGATGCGCTGAACCGGTGGAGCTTGACACAGAGAGAATGAGGATGCGTGATTGGAGGGTTGATTCCGCAGTACCCTTTGTATTATGTGATGAGGAGGATGTTGAAGAAGGGTCATTGGGGTTTGTCGTGTCGATATCTCCCCCGTGCGCTTCATTCCATGCTAACGTGCGGCGGTTGATGTGGCTTAGTGCTAGGGTAAGCGCGCCGGCCATCATAGTTGAGGTGGTGGATTGGAGGGTTTCTGGGGTGGTTTGGGACATTAGGTTGTGGAGGTGCGTGGAGACTTGTTCTTCGACGATGCGGAAGGGGCGGTATTTGTTTACGTTGGTGTGAGTAGATGGTGGTGGTTGTTGGGAGCGCATGGAGATGTCGCCGTCGGAGTCTAGGTTATTGGCGGCGGTGGTGGTGGTGGCTTTTTCGACGGGGTAGAGCCATGTTGCTTGAGAGGTGTGTGAGGATACCACGGCTACTTCGTTCGCGTAGTTGCATGCTAGGTGGGCGTTGATGAAGACGAGGATGTTGGCGATGGCGGTGGAGAGGGGGAGGGAGGGGTTGAGGAGTGCCCAGGCGTGCGGATTGGTGTCGAGGATGATGGTTAGGAGGGAGGGGGGCCGGTCTATATTTCGTCTTGTTAGTTTGTAGGGTAGAAGTTGGATTTGGGAGGGGGATGAGATGGTGATGGATGTATGTGGTTGGTGGACGTACCGTGGGCGCTGGTTTCGTAGTGTTCTGTTGCGTCGATGGTATTCATCTTGTGTATGTGTGTATTTGTTCGGTGTGGGAGACTGAGGTATGGAAGAGCAGATCTGAAGCTGTTGGTTGGTATCTAAGGTGTATACATTGTCGTGTGGAGGTGAGCTCGGAGAAGTATGCGGTGCGGCTGTAGTTCGAAAGCTTCGTTTCTGCGGGGTGGTTGTGTGGCTGTGGGTATTAAGTTTGAAGTAGCTTTGCTGGACAAGCTGCAGGCTTGAACATGTGAAGAAGCTGCGCTCGAAGACCGGTGAGGTGGAAATGAGCGATCGAGAAGTTTTTGTAGCAGAGATGCGATTACTTCGGACGCCGCGCGGAGCTGGAACATCTCCGGCGCACGTGATCTATACTGCGGAATGTACCGATACTAGCATCTGTAGCTAAGATACGAGTCTACATGTTCAAGACACCTGCAAGGTAACTAACAGACCAATAATAGAATGCATTCAACTATGTCTTCCCAATTCTAACTGATGGTCAAATAACGCGCTATTTATCGGGGGTTAGATGTAATGGCCTCCGGCTTCACATGTAGATGGTCATCTTTCTGCTCCGTTTGGTTCAACACAGGAATGTTGAGCGACTCCTTGAGAGAGCCAGATGTCGCTCTGGCCAGAGGACTAGGCTGCGGCGAGACGCCCGGCGTATCGCCTTTGCCCTGGTGTTCTGTGAGACCCTTACGGATGGCGAGAACCGAGTCCACGATGACAGCGTCGATTCCCTCGGCCACTTGGAGCTGCACTAACAGTTAGTAAATAGACGACACAACTGTTAGGGGCTACATACCTTGACACTCTCTGGGTCATTGTTGATGGCGCCATACGACACGCAGACCAGACCTGACTCCTTCACGACCCGGACCAAACGCGGGCAAAGCACTAGCGCTTCGGCCTGCGAGACAACGCCCAGCAGGTTCCAGCGGGACGCGAAACGAATCGCTTCCTGCAAGCTGCTGGCCCGGATATCACCAACAGGCGACGCACCAGAGTCCGTCAAAAAGAGGACCGGAATGGACGGCTGCTTGAAAGAAAGCAGCAGGCAAATGTCCGGGTTAAAGCTGGAGAATATCATGTTCCGGCCCTGACCCATGTCATACACCTTGGTGAGAACCGTGTCCACGAAGGAGTTCAGCTCCACCGCATACGTGTCCATCTCTTCTTCCTCGCTCTCGTGGAGCATAGGATACTCTGGCGATCTAGGTCAGATCGTCGTGCAACTGTTCTTTCATGGGAAGAGGTACTCACTGAGTTCGATATTGAAGCCCACCGATTTGGGCAGCTTCTGAAACAACTCTGCCAATGTGGCAAATGGGGCCTGAATGTGGTTGCCGCGGCTGTTTCCCTTGAAGCCCTTTTTCTTGAAATCGCGGGTATGCTTGATCTTTTCGTTGAGTTCGGTAGGGTCATACTCGGAACCGCCTACAGACATCGACCGCTGACGGAAAGCAGCGGCCATCCCCTCTCCAATGCCGTCCGTACCCGGTACCGGGGATCCCGGCCTGCGAGATGGACCCTTGTCGCCCAACTGGAGGAACTGCTCTAGGGTAAGGGTGTGGACCGGCGCGTCGATACCCGTCTCGCTGACGAGGAAATCATGGTAGATGACAGGAACATGATCCTTTGTGAGCTGCACATCAAACTCCACATAGGAAGCGCCCAAGTTCGCGGCAGCGATGAATGATTGGACGGTATTCTCGCCCAGCTGCAGCGAATTTCGACTGGCCATGTTCTTGCCTAGACCACGATGTCCGATCACCATCGTTGAGCTCATACTCCTCCAGTAGGTCTGTTCTCCGGTAACCGTCATGTTGGGATGCTTGAAAGGTGTGATGATGAGGAAGTTGAAAGTCACCGAACCAATGACCTCGAGGGTGTTGGCAGCCACAATAGGAACTGTGGAGTCGCCCTTGAGATTGATACGGTTCGATCCCACCGATTGTTTGATACTGGAAAGTAGGGCAACACCACGCCCGACCACCTTGTCTTTGGAGCCTGCGTACGTGGGAATCAGATCAAAAAGGAGTCTGACCTTCGTAGCGTCGGCGGCATGAAAGACAATGGGTTCGGTAGAGATATTCTCCTGGACAGGGAGATCGATCACCTCCGGCTCTCCACGAGCTCCGCTAGCAGAGACCACCAGAGACAAAGCAGTGTCAAGTTGCGTGGAATGCGCATTCTCCATCGGGATACGGTCCAGGTTGACTGCTGCCGTATGCGTCCGCATGTCCATGGTTCCCAGGCTAACCAAAACCATGGATTCATCGGTGAGATACCGGTGTCCAAAGGTCTTGATAGGCTCTGCGTTCCGTAGAGAGCTCGCGGCAGGAGTACCGTTCGATCTTCTCTCGGCAAGCGACGACAGGGGAGGTGAGGGCGGATCAGAGGCCACGGGGGGCACAGGGATCACAGGCTCCGACTCACTAATATCCGGCGCGGGAGTGACCTTGGCAAGACACCGAGCGATGTCAAGATGACCTCTCAGAGAGGCATGCTCCTTCGCGGTCCAGCCAGAGGAGTCGCATCGCTCCAGATTGGCACCGGCCTCGATGAGCAGCTCCACTACTCTCAGCGCGCCATCAACACAAGCGATAAACAAAGGAGTCCAGGAGTATGTGTTTTCCGCAAGCTCTGTGTCAGCCTTCTGTTCACTGTTGCCATCCAGCAGGATCTTGGCGCATTTATCATGGCCGAACCGGGCTGCAACATGCAGCGCAGTTTCGCCTTGTTCGTCCTGGTAGTTAATATCCACGCCGGCCTCAACCAATAACTTGACAATGTCCACAAAGTTGGCTTTGGTGGCCAAAGCAAGTACTGCGCTAGACCGTGAGACTTGCTTGCGGATCTTCGCCTTGTCCTTGTTGGCACCATGCCAATTCTCTGCCTCGAGAAGGGCACGGGTCGTCAACGGATGGCCCCCAACAACACTCAAGTGCAACGGAGCCCAACCATCGTTGTCTTGCCAGCGCGGACCATCAATGCCCTCGGTCACATCAAACAGGTCCCACGCCTGCAAATGCTCGATGATGACTTCGCAGACAACCTTGAATCCATACTGCGCCGCGTAGTGTAGCGGCGTGCGTCCCGCAATGTCCTTGGCGACGAGGGCATCTCGTTGATTGGGCTGGAGCTGATCCAAGAGATACTGCAGAAGCGACACAGAGGGATCGGACCGATCCAAATGACTAGGGTGGTCCGCCTCCATCACGACTGGGCGAGGGGGCTGGAGGGTCGGCAGCGCAGCCGGGGTGATATAATTGGACGTTTCCAGAGGGAAGTCCAGGACCATGGACGCAGACTGCTCTGAGTCTGTGGTAGACTGCGCCCGGCCGATCGATATCACCAAGCGATGGATACAATTGCGCCTATTTATATCATCTTCTTCGTCCAGCGAGTCCATGCGACCCAGAAGGACCGAGATGCAGCTCGTGGAACGATAGTTGATGGACCGCTGAAGGAGGCTGTTAAGGACCTTAGGGTATACATCTTCTCCCGACTCATCTGCCGCCGCTTTCAGAGTTTCAAGTAACTCCAGCAGCACATGAGTATCATCCTTGCGCAGCGCCTCATCGACGGTCTGAAGCATACTCGCAGGCAAGTTTAAGTTGGGGCGCGCAGGACCCTTCTTCAATGACAAGGAGGAGCGTATGGAGCTCGCATCATCGTCGATCTTCTGCTCGCCCAGGACGGACAAGCGGTCATTGATCTTCCTCAGCGCGTCAGTGACCCGGGTGTTCGAAGCGAACGGCGCTGGGTCGACCTTGGTCTGCAGATACTTCTGCTGCGCCTGAGCGCCAACCTTCTTGTCGAGCTTCTTGGTGATTTTGATGAATCCTTGACGGTTGAGCTCGCCGTACCACTGCAGTTTACGCATCTGGCTACGCAGTTCAAGCAAAGCAGCCAGCAGGTCTTCGACATCCTCGGAATCCAATCGCTGACCACCATCCAAAGACTGCCCGTATCTGTCCTCCAGCAACTTCAGACGGCGGGAAAAATCGGCGTACTTTTTGTTGTAAAAGTGATCGACATCCTCGAGATTTCGATCGAGGGAGTAGAAGAAACCTATGCGACAGAGTTAGCTAAGATTGCATTGTGATGGACGACACAACTATTCAAAGAGCGACTCACCAGCAAGGTCCGCCTCCTTGCCAGCCTTCACATTGTCCGCCGCAGCCTTGATGAGCTTCTTCAAGGCCTTGTATTTGATGTATTCAGAGCCCCACTCGGGGACCACGTTGCGGGGTAATTGGCGTCCGAACTTCATCTTGGATGAATGTGTATGCAAGTTGTTTCAAGTGGTTGGTGAGAGAGAAACCAATGAGAAAGGACTCTGAGGGGGAGGTATATAAATCTGAGATCTAAGACACCACGGCTTCCTTTGGTTTAGTGAGATTCAGGAGAACAGACTTGAACCCACGAACCCAACGATAGAAATGCCACGTAGATCAAATATTATTCGACGGGCAAATGCGAGAAAGACAAAAGGAAAAGGACAGGTGAAGCTTGAAGGAGAAGAGCGCCATGTGTCAGTTTTATTGAGGAGACATGAAGAATGGTAGAAGAGATAGCTGAAATCTGGGAGGTGAAAACCTGAGGAATTGGACGGCTTCAGGGACACGCCGTGATTCGGAGAGGGAGATATTGAGGAAGAAGAAAAGGAAAAGGAGAAACACGAAACACGGCGAAGGAATTAGTGTGGTTGAGAGGGAAGGATGAAAGAAAGCGCAGGGCATATACTACTTGATCGTAAAGTAGTTAAGGCGACTCCCGATAAAGGAGGCCAACCGACGGAACCTATCAGCACGTGCCCAAAGGGACGGTTTTTGGAGCTTCGAGAAGTTCCAGCAGGTCCAGCAATTCCAGCTGCACCTTAGCAAGCAGAAGAAAGAGGGAGAGAGGGGCGAGCAAAGGGCCGAGGCCAAATAGTCTTTAAGTCTAAGGTGGTGCTAGCGAATTCGCTAGTTAGACACGGTCTCCATCGTGACCAACAAAAGATACTTCAAATACACTCCACTGGCGACGTAAGAGGCAGTCCAGGCGACTCACCTGGACTTATCCCAGATTGCTGGCCATTAATGGCCGGACGCTGGATCTGCTGCCCGGCGGACGCTCTCTGATTTGCCCGCGGCGCTGGGCGGATGAACGGTTCGAACCACCGGATGAAGCGATGCAAAAATTCGAGTTTGCAAGGCACGGGATGAATGCCAATAAATCTGAGAGCTCAAATGGCGGTAAATGAATGGATGCAATACCGGGGGGCAATCTGGATGATGATAATGACGATGATTATTTTCTTGGGGTGAGTCCACCGGTAGAGAGAAGCTGATCCTTTTCACTGCACGAGTGAGGAGCAGAAGGTAACTGGACCAACAGATCACCACTAGGAAAGGACCGGATCTTGCAGTGATTCTTCTTTCCACTCCATCCAACTTGAAACTTGTTACTAGTTAGTAGCTGTAGATACTAACTTCTGTAACAATCCCGTCAGAGTGAGTTAGTATGAGTCTGGAACCCCCATCCAGCAAAAGAATCCCCACCCTATATATAGCCGGACCACCCGCCACCCACTTCTAGGGCCTGAAGGGATCCAATCATGTCAATAACATGAGATATTAATCGCCCAGTGGATGGAAGGGGAGAGGGCTCATGATCATCATCTCCTCTCCGTCTCCTCCTTCCCAACACCGCTTTCTCTTGGGCGCAGGATGATGATGGGCTAGAAGGGAGGGGGAAAGGGAAAATCAAAAAGGGGGGGCCACTTTCTGTGGGGGAACTTCAGGCTGGGCAAGAGAAAAGGCCAGCAAGTAACCATTCAGCATCGTGAGGGTGGGAACTTGGCCTGCATGGAATGGATGGAAGATGTGGGAATTCGACCATGATGCACGTCACATGCTCCCTCCTCTAGTTGTCGGTGAGGTTCTTGAAACTCCGAAAAGTTCTTGTTGCGTTCCTGACTTGGGTTTCTCCTTCCTCCGATATCCAACATCGTGATCACTTTTCGGAGGGTTTCAGTCTTTTTGAGGGGATGCCACTGATTGCTCAGGTTTCGTATATAATAAACTATGTTATTAGGTGACTATCACAACTGGGTGGGGAGCAGACCATGTATCTGACCATCGACTTCCGACACCCTCCCCTCCGATGTATCACTTGTTGATCACTGCACTCATCCACTCAGCTCGTTTCGCAACGATCGACCAGCGGGAAAGCTTATCATCTGTCACTTTCTTTTCCCCTCCCCTCCATAACGGATCTCCTGCTCGCTGTGTAGACTAGTAAGGACTACTACTGAATACTAGCTTGGGGGTTAGTGCCAGCCATACTGTAACTTTGGCTTCTTTGCGACTTATATACAATGAGTCCGTAGCTTCTTAAGTAATACTACTACGGAGTACTTAGTTACTAACGTTATGTCGATGTTCTCGGTTATCAGCGGCATTCCAACGACTTTACAGTAGTACTAGGCCGCAATAAAGAAACCCTCACAGAAGGCCGAGATGATCCAACATGACCTGACTCCCAACTGCAACATAATAAGCATCTACACGGGACATGAATCCTATAGTGAGCCCCGCTCTAGGTTGTGTATTTTGGTGTCGAGGCCAGTGCGACACCATCCCAACAACCATCGATTCCTATCAAGGCTGACTGCAGAGACAAGGATCCGGACGCTTCCGAATGGAACACTCGTCTCCCGACGGATCCCCAAAAACCGCGCATTGCATCGTGAGTATCATTCAGCTAGAACGAGTAGATAGTTACTTGAGTAAACTAGACACGGCAATTCTCGTGTCAACCGGGTCTATGGCGCTGTCAGAAAAGGGAATCCCACTCGATAATCCCCCATATCGCTTGAAATTCTTGTCGACAATGACCCGGACACCATTCCCACGCTCATAAACAACCCAGATTTATAGACAAATTCGACATCGGTCACACAACGTGACATAAGAAGGAAAAGCACGATCACAATAATGGAAACACCGGGCAAGTAAACTACCAACGCCGCAAGGAGATCTTCATAAAACAACATAGAACGTGACAGAACACCAAAAATCACGGAGCCCCAGCCCATGAATTGCAAATCGAAAAGACCCGCTATCACAATCAAATCCAAATCACCCAAAAGGAATCATAGAGATGTATTAACCGCCGGGAGATACCCCAGCAAAGGACGCCGCTCGGTTGTCGGCTATCTATTCGACCAATGGCTTCAAGGCTTCGACCCCGACTTGAAGTACCGCGGGGTTCTTCGTCTTCTTCAGCACATTGCTCAATATATTAACCCCTCCGTTTGCCTTAATGGCTTCCTTGGCCCGCCGGCCAATATCTCCGGTGGCGAGACAGGTCAAGTTCCGCACACAGGCTACGCCGCGATGCACTAAACCTTCATCCTCTTCCTGGCACAGGGCCAGCAGTAGCTGGACACCCCGCGGCCGTTCCAGGATACCGGCAATGGCTGCTTCAAATTCGGTCAGCATCGCAAGAGCTCCGCCAGCAGCGCTGCGGGTTGCCATATCGTCCGTATCGGTGAGAGCCAACAGCACATGCAGCCGTTGCGCCGCGCGCTTAGAGCCATCGGCATATTTGACGATGCCGGACTCGCACGTCATCAAATTGCAGATGAGCTCGCACGCAGCTCGCTGAACCATGGGACTACTGGAGAGCAGGAGATCCTCTACTACGGGCCAGGCCTGGCGGACGATAGCTTCGGGAGCAGTCTCGTCTGGATGGGAGGCGAGGTTTGTTAGAGCAAGCAGACTCTCAAAGACCGGTAAAAGATTCCGCGGTTGTTCCGCCGTCAGACTAGTCGTCTCCGGGCTTACCAGAAGCGCGGTCAGAGGCCTGATAGCGGATGTGATCTGCGGGAAGCCAGAGGAGGGGAACACGTGGACCGGGTTGACGGAGATCAGAATTCGCGCGAGTGCTTGCGATGCATTCTGTACCGCTTCGGTGGCGTTTGTCCCCGGGGTCCCCTGCTTCGTGGCTGCCATAACGAGCAAGAATTTGACAGCACCTTGCTGTGCCAGGGTTCCCCGAGACTTTCGGTCCCATGACAGGGCAAGGACGATCTTTCCCATGAGACCTTGCACCGAGGAGAGATTTGTCTTACCGCAATCTACCAGAAGAGGCATGACACCTGCCTTGATGAGCGCACTGCAACGTGCGATGACATGTTGCTCGTCATCAAGGGGATCTGGCTTTGCTCGGGCCCCGCTAGGAGAGGCCTCGGCATAAGACTTGAGTTGGGACATTTTCTTCTGCTCTTCTGTCAAAGTGGGTGGGAATTGTGTGAGGTTCACAATGATCATGAGACCACCGTAAAGCACTGACGAATCGGCGCAATTCTCGCGCAGAATCTTGATGAGATCCTGTAAGAATGCCACATCATTGGCGAGCTGTTCCTTGACGGTGGCCTTTACAGATGCATAGGCTAAGCCCTCGATCACGTTTGACAGATTCTCGGTCTTACGCTTCGACATCAAATCCTTGAAGCGGTCGACCAGCTCGGTAACCCGGCTGTTATCTTCCTCTACCTTGCCGTTGGAGTCCGAAGGACCAACTTGGGCAGCAGTACGGACCTTGGCCAAAATGACCGCCGCCATCTCGGAGCTCTCATCACAGCCATTGGTGAGAAGGTGAGAAAGCCAGGTCGAAAGATGCTTTGAAATTGCTTCCCGACAGGCCTTGTTCATGCACGCGGCATTCAACAATTCCAGAAAATGGGGCTCGACCTTGCGGCTCTTCGCGTCTCTGGAGGTCAAAGGCGCCAAAGCCGCTAGGTAGCTCTCCGACAGGAAAAGGTTGGCCGCGACTTCTGGTATCACGGGAAAGACCGCAGCCGTGGCCGAGAATGCCTCGATCAAATCATCGCTGCGACCCTTGACAACCTTGGCAGTTACGAGCCGAGAGAACCTCTCTTCGCCAACTTGCCTGGAGATTTCAAGGTACTTGACGGTTGCTAGAGTCGCTTGACTCCTCCACTCGAGGGGAAGCCGGCTGTCCAAAGAGGACAGGATCACGTCCAGTCCTTCATCGTCGACCAACTCCTGCAGCTTCGCCGCATCGACGGCAAGCAAACGCGCGATTCCTTTGAGGGAGCGACCGTCCATATCGTGGCCCGACTCCATGAGCTTGGCGATGAAGAGCAAGAAAAGCTCGCGCTCACAGTGTAGACGAGCATCCTCGGACGGCCACACAGTAGGGTCTAAGACCACAGTGTCAAGGCATACGGCAGCGCCGTCGCCTCTTTCGTAAATCTCATCGAAGAACGTGGTCACCGACACCTGGAGCTGCTCTGAGAAGTAGCGCCGCACGCTGGTGTTCTGGCGGACCAGCCCCGAGATAATGTCATCCTGCAGCGACGACAAGGCATGAGGCCTTTGCGCCAGCAGGAGCTTGACACATTCCAATGCAACCTCCTCGGGAGGCTTGAGTCCGTCGGTACGGAGATAAAGGGCGGCGTCTTTACCCGCGGACTCGTCCTTGCCACCGGTATAGCGTCGGCAGAGATCTAGCAGGTGATGGCCATTCTCCTCTTCCTGCTGGATTTTCACAAAAGCTTCCTTGACTGCCGGATGTTCTGGAGCTAAGGAGAGAGCTTCTCGGAGATTTCGTGAGGCGGCCTGCAATGACATCACGAACGAGTGGTTAGTCACATGGCACGAAGGTACCTATGCTGGCGACGGATGATAACAACCCAGCGGGGTCTGATAAAGGGAAAAAAAAAAAGGGAGGAGACCAGACATACCTCACGATGGCCAGCATCAATTAACTCAACAGCCTCCCGTGTCAAATGTACAGCGCGTTCCTCGCTCGTAGAGTGAACCATTTCAGGCCGGGTATAAGAAGCCGACAATTGTAGGGTGGGATACAAAGAGCGATATGATACCGGTTCTGGGAGGAAATAAAGAAATCGGCGGGGAGGAGGGACTGATAAGAGAAACCGGTCGGAAGCAGGACGGAGGGAATCCGAAGACAGGTCAAAAGGTCGCCGGGGGAGTGGAGATTGAAGTAGTCGTATTCAGAGAGAGAGAGGTAGGTTAGGTATAGGTAGGTAAGTAAAGAGAGCTGCGTCAACCCACGACCTCCGAAGCGATGGTCGAGCAACAGGACACACAGGCAATCATGGAGGGAAAAGGACGAGTAAAAGAAGTGCGTTGCGGTCGCAGAGACAGGGTAATGCTGACAGGATGCAGGATGATGAATGTGAAGAAGGTGTGGGAGGGAGAGGCTGTGGTGGGAGTGGTGTCTTTTTTTTTTTTCCACTTGCTTTCCCTTTATTTTTTTTACTTCCCTTTTTTTTTTCTTTTTGCCTCTGGGCGTGGATGGAGGCAAGTAAGTTCAGTTACTTTTTTGGACGGAGCGTGTATGGGGGAAACGGAGGGGGAGGATTGGCGGGATGTGGGTTTGGAGACTGAATGGCTGATACCGTAAGGTAAGGTGTGACAGACCCTCGGAGCTCCGAACGCCCAGACAAACCGGGGGAAGACGAACGCAAACCGTTTTATTACGGGGGTCTCCAGCAGGGACTCTAATTCCACCCCCAGCGGAGTTTCTCCCAAGCAATCATCCTTGAGATTATTTGACTACTTACTTAGTACCGGTCTGCAGCTGCTCCTAGACGGGCCCCTTCCGCCCGACAGTCGGAGGTTGTCCCCCCCTTCGTTCGGCCGCCCTTCGGCGTGCGCTTAACTCCGGCCTTTTCTTGAAGAATAATATGGAGACTTGGAGGGGGCTTTATCAACAGGATCAGCATCAGCATCATCATCAGCATCACCAGCAAGCTTATCCTCCTCCTGCTGCTCATCGCACCCCCATAATATAAATTCCGGCCAAAGAGAAAGCCGGGGAGAGAACAGCCAGAACTATAATTCCTCCCCGTGACAGGAAGCCGAAGGAGTAATAGGTCTATCCCAGACGGTGTGGATTCCCCGGGTGGCTGGAAGTTTGGGTGGACATACATACTCCATAGCAGTTAGTGTGGGAGGCACCAGCGCCCTCCCAGATAAGATGAATGGCTAAGAATAACTAAACCGGACACTACTGGCAACTTTCACACCACGCTTGGCGTCGGCCCTTTAGCCGATACACGCCAGAAGATACTAGACTAGTAGCAGCCAGATCACAGTTACAGTAGCTACGGAGAATGGTGGACTACTGACTTAACACCACCTAACACCACTCACTCACTCACTGTATACCTTGGCCCCCTCCCTCCCCTCAACGCTTGGATATCAATGACGCCTTCACCGGCCTAGATGGGAAGAGGGAAGTTAATAATTGTCCAACCGAGCCCAGCCCAGCCCATCTCATCGTCACTGTATTGATAAGCCCACGCAGCTTCATTCAAATCAATCAATCGGAATGATTCTTTCCTCATGCCGATAACACCAACCACAGGGGTCCGTTGCATCACGTTGCCTTGCCCGCCCTGCCGCGCCGAGCAGAGCACATCCCCCAACAGTAGATAAATACCTTATTTTCAGACGGACACAACCCCTTTCCGTTCCCAGAAAATCGAGTAAGCACCATTAATTACTACTATGTATGTACCCAGTTAGTCTGGACGGAAGGAAGGAGAAGCAATCTGAAATGATCCGCAATCCCCAACTGACTGACTCACTGGCTGTCCCATTCCCAAGAGTTCTTGGTCCGAATAGTCCTGTCGCACTAGTGGTCGTCTGCTTGGCTTGGCTACATCTCCGATCTACATCTGGGTTTTCCTCCTTGAATTCATGCACTGCGCCCCGGTAGTAAGTACAGGAAGTAAGTAGATAGATGATTAGATAGTTAGATAGGTAGATAGAATCTGTCTACTGACAGGTACTAGTTGGTGTAACTGTATGTATACGTATGTATGGTCCAGCCAGCCAGCCAGCCAACACAATAACTACTAACCTAGGCAGCTACACAAGTCACTACATGGATACCTACAGCCAACTATGTGGATATGAAGAAAAGAAGAAGAATGCACAGCCAACTTTTCTGCTGGGGATAGAAGATACTGCCTTATCTACTGTACCCCCATCCTATCACCCCCTTCTGAGTCCGCAGGCAGGCAATGGGTGAAATAAGTAAGAGTAAACTACTAGGTAGATACGGGATCTACTACTCCGTCGTACTGCGTACTACAGTAGTATACTTACGCATACTTATGCACAAGCGTAACCAGCCAAGTAACTACTTATGCAGGAATGGGAAAAAGATCGGTTCCATCATTCTTCTCAACATTTTCCAAATGGGACGAAGCCACGTCCTATCTACCACTCCGGGGGAAAACGCACTGATACTTTAGTGCTCCTCCCTCTCCCATCTACTCGGTCGGGGACCAATGGTTAGCCCTTTCTCTGCAGTGAGGCAGACGGAGGGTTCGATCCCATGTAAATCAATCAATGGGTGATTTTTCCAAACAAACACGAACAAACAAACAGGATTGTTGGGGAGGACAAGACAACACAAGATAGTAGTTTGGGTTTGGGCTTCTTTCTTTCTTCTTGTTAGGTTCCCTCTCTGGTATGACCACTACAAAGTACTATCACGTCAGAGAGGGTCCTGCTTAGAACCCGTGGAAGTCCAGCCAGCCAGCCAGGTTGCCCACCCGCCATGCAACTCTACCTTGTATTGACCGAAGCTGACGGCTGAAGATCCTATGCAGCTGCGCTGACTTCTTACAAGGCCTTCTTCGGCGATCATCAACCCTTCTCGATCGGAAGAATCATACTTAGGGTACTCGGTATGCTTTAACTTCTCTTCATCATATGTAATAAAAAAAAATGTCCATCATCACATCTTAGTCAGAGTCGCCTGCTTCTGCAGCTTTCTTTTCTTTTTTTTCTTCTACAGTTCACCGCATCACATGAGGCAGCCCTCCTTGATGCTGGAGTGCAGCTCGCTCGTCCCAACCCGAACACGTCGCCCGCCACGTGATCGCTGGGGCTGTCGCTGCAGATTGCCAGCCGCTGGAGACGTGCCTTTACCCCCACTCATCACCACTTCTTCTTCGTTGCCTTCCACTGCAAATACTTCCACCATCCACTCATACCATACCTTGCGGTCGTCGGTTTGCCGGTACATGGTCACCACCACTTCGCCATTGTCGGGGACATTTAGAGGAGTCTGTAGATAGCATACTGTTAGCATCCGGCGTTGTAGTTCTTATACGTATGTAGGAATGCAGACCTTCAATGGGAAGTAGATCGGGAACCAACTGATCATGTCGGCACTCTTGGTATCCATCGTGACAGGATTGGTCGACAGCTCAATGTCGCGGTATAACACCGTTTCAAAGTACCCTGCCAAACCATGGCACACTCCTCGGTTGTAGACTGGGAATGACAGGCGGGTCCGGCGCACGTTATGCGAGTTGGAAATCGTCGACGTGGTCGGTAACTGAGGGGGTATATGCTGGTTAGGATGCTCAAAAGACCAGGTCGTCTGCACGAATGGGATGGGCGCCTCTCCAGAACCCGGCAGCGTGGAGATTGAGTCTCGGGCACTATATTTAGCGCCCCCATGACTGGAGTTCATCAGTGCAGCTGCGGAGGGCTGGTTCGTGGAGAGGAAGTCGATCGCGTGTAACATGACCACATACGGCGTCTCCGGCGCTGCTGGGTTAGAGATGGATTGATTCATGACATCGGCATGGAGCTTCGGCGCCGCGATGGGCGTGAGGTGAGCCGTATAGGAAGCCGGAATGGAGATACCGTGAACCGGATTGAGTAGGTGTGTGACGCCGTCGAGGCATTCTGGCGAAAGCTCGTTGTCGCCGAACGAGCCCAGCAGCTCTGAAATCAGAATGTCAATGGTAGTGGGAACGAGCTCGGTGACGGGGGGAGCGGCTGCCGAGTCGGACGTCTGTGCCGTTTCCTGCTCCTCGTTGGCATTGTACAGTAAGGAATTGTCGATCCCAAGGGATTGCCCTACCGGTCCTGTTTGTGCTCCCGAGTCATCCTTCTTCTCAACCTGCGGGCCTTTCCAGCTTCGCATGTCCGATTGAACAAGCTTGACTTGCCCACCCCATTTCTGCTCATTGTGGCGCTGGAGAAGGACGAAAGCATTGGTGTTCTTCTCAACTGCCCAGAGGTCAATCTTAACCCCAGTCTCTACACTGGCTTGGAGCGCCCGTGACACGAGCGGTCCTCGACCCGCACCAACAACAGCCACAACCACCCGGCCGTCGGGGTTTGAAGTTGGCTTTCCTTCACTTGCCCAGTCGCTAAGGGCTTTGGCAACCGCGCGCTCATACCATTTGTATTTGATAGGATCTTTCTCGAACACTTCGTAGGTAATGCTTTCCAGGTTGACTGTCAACGGCTGCAAGGGCGCCTGGAGATAGTCTTGGTATCCAACTCCGAATCTCTCCATGGCGCTCCTAGAAGGCTGGCGTTGCTGTAGATTTCTGAGGTAGGAAAGATGAGGGGTCGGGTCATAATGCTTCTTATTAGATACCGCGGCCTGGGTGAGGCTAGGATAATCAGAGCCGGACAGAGCGGGTAGTTTTGTTCCTGAAGTTTCCTGCTCATCTACGCCTGGAATTGGGCCAACGTCGCAGAGAAGGATCCATGGGGATGTCCGCAGGCGCATAAACCGACCGATGAGCGCCTGGTGTGTCTTTGACAGTACGGGATAGCCTTTCTGGTTCTTGATGAAGGTATTGGCATCAAAGCTGAGCAGATGAACAGGCTCAGAGTACCAGCGAGACTGCACAGACATGGGAGGGAGGTGCTTAGGCATTGAAAGTGCTAATAACATTGTCTTAGCCGCAAAGAGGAGACGCAAAATGTTAAGACCGTGGGATATTATCTTACCTACGACAAGCCTTGAGTGGTATTTACAAGTTCTTCGTATGATGTCCCAAGCATCCCAAGTGCCAAAAGGGTCCACTCGCGATGGCTGCCCTGTGAGCGGCTCTCCAAGAAACTCCTGACGAGCAAGGCGAGACAAATCGGCTATTCCATCTACTTCCAAATCGGGATTATCGACCATAGGCATCCAAATGTGAAACTGTATGTACGGAGCGAGGTTGATAGCATCCTGTATCGCTCTCGCATAGTAAGTCACGCCTTCTGCATGGATATCTCCGTGGTGCAGTTTCGGGCCAGGAATCAAGAGGTACCCAAGGCCACAAAATGCTGCATAAGCGACCTCCCGCATGAAAACTTGACGCGAGATGTCCGCAATAAGGGGATTTGGGGAGCATAGATCGATCCAACTGCTGGTGACTCCAACTATCTGCGACATCGTCTCATCCGGTGTCAAGTGGCTATCCGCGGGAGTTAAGGGAGGGATAAAGAGGGGGCGTATATTATCGGTCGTCATCAAAGTCCCATTTGCAGCCGGAGAGAGAGGAGCATTTGGGTTGGAACCCAACAGGGTGAGGATACGAGAATGGAAAGCCTCCGTGGTAATTGGTGCCGTGAGCATGTCATACTGAGTGATCCAAGTTAGCATATGAGCCGGCAATTCAGCACGAGAATATGCGTACATTGCTTTCGTGGGCTGCCTGTACAATTGCAGCCGTGATTGGGTTCTTGCGGTTGCTTTCATGCTGTCCGATGCAGAAACTAGGAGCCATGTCTTCTGGATTGAACGAGTCCATGGTCAACAACGGCGGATATTCTAAGACGAGAAAAGGTCACCGGGACCTGGTGACGGGGCGATATGACAAAGTTAGATGCAACTAAATGGCAGACACATAAACTGAGGTTATGAGGAAGAAGATCGTAAATCTGGCTGTATATAGGGAAAGAAAGGCGATGAACATTGACAACGGTCTCTATCTAGGTGGTAGCTGGTTAGTCCCGCATCGCAGATCAATTGAGTTTCCCAGCAGTTTTCATCTCGAGGCCAGACAAGATATCATTTAAGAACGGCAACAAGCATGGGAGAACAAAGGAGGAGGTCTAGTCGCGCAGGGATGCTAACCGAAAAATTGAACGCCCCTTCAGTGGAACGTCGCGCGACAATGGGCTCCTGGATAGCCCCGCGTACCTGAGTAAACGTGCATCGCGACGGACTTTCCTTCATGCCTGGATGCCTGGATGCCCCTTGCCGGCGGTAAGCGATTTCTGTGGGGTTTCCGACGGCAGAAAGAAGGGCGGTGAAGCGCGGAAACTGCAGCTGTGGCGAAGGGCGGCCAACCTGCCTGTTCGGGCCGCCTTTTTTTTCTTGAAGCCGTTCGGCGACAATCCCATCTCTCGTTTGTCGCTCCGCAGCCAACCACTTTCTTCTCTTCCCCCCATTTTCTATTTTCCTGGCTTCGCTCTCTGCTAGCCGTCATGGTTGATCGACGCTCGGATTCTGAAAACGGTTCGCGTGCTAAACGTCAAAAGATGGACAAGTCTGAAACCGATCCCAAGGACAATCCGTACCTGGCTCACATGTATGCGGACGGCAACTCCAACACAGGGACCGATGGCACCACAGATCTTCACCCCGCCTTTGGGAAGATGAAGAGGCACCAGACCACCGCTGCGATGGCTAAGAAGGTGGAAGATGGTGATATCAACCCGTTCAACGGTCAACCTTTCTCCAGCAAATATGTTTCCATCCTGCAGACTCGTCGCGACCTGCCCGTGCATGCTCAGAGGTGAGTTCCCATACCCGTATAGATGGTTTGCCACATCGCAAATGGGTTCTAACTATGTTTTTCTAAAGAGATGAATTCCTGGAGCTCTATCAAAAGTCGCAAATTCTGGTCTTCGTTGGTGAAACTGGTTCCGGAAAGACCACGCAGATTCCCCAGTTCGTCCTGTTCGATGACATGCCGCAAACTCAGCGCAAGATGGTCGCTTGTACCCAGCCTCGTCGTGTCGCCGCCATGTCCGTCGCTCAACGTGTCGCCGCCGAGCTGGATGTCAAGCTTGGAGAGGAAGTTGGTTACAGCATCCGTTTCGAAGATATGACCAGTTCCAAGACTGTGCTCAAGTACATGACGGACGGTATGCTTCTGAGAGAAGCCATGAACGACCACAACCTCAACCGCTACAGTACCATCATTCTGGACGAAGCCCACGAGAGAACAATGGCCACTGATGTTCTCATGGGTCTTCTCAAGGAAGTTGTTGTGCGCCGACCTGACCTGAAGATCATTATCATGTCTGCTACTCTGGATGCTCAGAAGTTCCAGCGTTACTTCAACGACGCCCCTCTCCTTGCGGTTCCCGGTCGTACTCATCCTGTCGAGATCTTCTATACCCCTGAGCCTGAGCAGGATTATGTGGAAGCTGCCATTCGCACCGTCCTGCAGATCCACGCGACAGAAGACGAAGGTGACATCCTTCTCTTCTTGACTGGTGAAGAAGAAATCGAAGACGCCTCACGGAAGATCTCGTTAGAAGCCGATGAGATGGTAAGAGAGGCCGATGCTGGTCCCATCAAGGTCTACCCTCTCTACGGTAGTCTGCCCCCGCATATGCAGCAGCGCATTTTCGAACCGGCACCCCCTCCTCGCCGTCCGGGAGGCCGTCCTGGCCGGAAGGTCATTGTATCCACCAACATCGCTGAAACTTCGCTTACCATCGACGGTATCGTCTACGTCGTCGATCCTGGCTTCTCGAAGCAGAAGATCTACAACCCCCGTATCCGTGTCGAGTCTCTTCTGGTATCTCCCATCTCGAAGGCTTCCGCGCAACAGAGAGCTGGTCGTGCTGGTCGTACGCGCCCCGGAAAGTGCTTCCGTCTGTACACTGAGGGGGCTTTCAAGAAGGAACTCATCGACCAGACATACCCCGAGATTCTGCGCTCGAACCTTTCTTCTACCGTGCTGGAATTGAAGAAGCTAGGCATTGATGATCTTGTTCACTTCGATCTGATGGATCCTCCCGCTCCGGAGACTTTGATGAGAGCTTTGGAAGAGCTCAACTATCTGGCTTGCTTGGACGATGATGGAAACCTCACTCAGCTGGGACGCCTGGCCTCCGAGTTCCCCCTTGATCCCGCACTTGCTGTGATGTTGATCAGCTCCCCCGAATTTTACTGCTCCAACGAAATCCTTTCTATCACAGCTCTGCTTTCCGTCCCGCAAGTCTTCGTCAGACCTGCTTCTCAGCGGAAGCGTGCTGATGAGATGAAGGATCTTTTTGCCCACCCTGACGGTGACCACCTTACCCTTCTCAATGTCTACCATGCTTTTAAGAGCCCTGAAGCGCAGGAGAACTTGAAGCAATGGTGTCACGACCACTTCCTCTCTCTTAGATCGCTGCAATCGGCAGACAACGTGCGCATGCAGCTTCTGCGCATCATGGAACGTGAGGAACTCGAGATGGTGTCCACCCCCTTCGAGGACAAGAAATATTACGAAAACATCCGCCGTGCGCTGTGCGCAGGCTTCTTCATGCAGGTCGCCAAGAAGGAGACTCAGGGCAAGAACATGTATGTCACGATCAAGGACAACCAGAACGTTCTTTTGCACCCCTCGACCGTCTTGGGCCACGAAGCGGAATGGGTTCTCTACAACGAATTCGTCCTCACCACCAAGAATTACATTCGGACTGTCACGGCTGTCAAGCCCGAATGGCTCATTGTAAGTCTTACCTTGACCCTCAATCAAACACTCAGAACCAGTTCTAACAGTGTCTCCCAGGACATCGCACCCACTTACTACGACATCTCCGGCTTCCCCAAGGGCGAGATCCGCTCCTCCCTCCTTCGCGCTGCTGAGAGACTTTCCCGCAAGGAGAAGATGCGCTCTGATTCCAGCAGAAGACGATAGACTAGGTTTAATTCTTTGTTGTCACGATATCTATAGATCATGTTTTCTTTATTTCATGCCCATGATAATCATGCAGCTCAATTAAAAGGGTGTATCCGGTTCATTGCATTTCCTACGTGCTTTCAGTATTGCCTACTTTCATCTGTTACTTATTGTCTTCACGACTCCGGGCTTTTTTCCTTTCTTTTATGGGCTTTGGCCCTCCCGGGGACTTCATAGTATTTATTGCATCTTCATCTCATCAAATCTATCTCCGTACTTAGATACAGGTACGGACTAGAAAGAAAGTTTGCCCTGTGACATATGTGACCATAATTGGATCGTCCCAGTGCACATTGTAGTCAATAAATCCTTAAACACTATCATACAACCACCCCCCGTCCGCCACAACATGATACGAAATAGTAGCAAACAGAAACCGCTACTAACGTGCGCATAATCCTACTGCCACTATACGTAATAGAGAACAAAAACCCCAGATCTCCTCAGGTCTACGATAGTACCGACAACTTAAGTCACGCTATTCAAGAGTCTAGACGAGCAAATATCCAAACGGAATAGTAGGATTCCAACGCTCAATTCTAACCCCTATTTATCATCACAAGAGAAATTGAAAGGTAAAAAAAAAAGTACAAGCTATAGTGTAGATACTGTACAAAATGTTCCAGGTAGGCTGAATCGACCACCTAGAGATATAAAAACATCAAAGCAATCCCAATGCGGGCCAGAAGTTGGCGAGCTTATCATCGACACTTATCACCGTACACGAGTGGTATAATATAGGTATAGGATGGGATGGGTATACGGAGGGAGTATGTTCCATCTGGATTTGAGCGGGAGGGAGAGAAGGGAAAGGGTAATAAGAGGATGCTCCGAGGAATGCAGTCTCATTGCCCAGAGACTGAAGGAGAGTGCCTTCAAGGCCAAGGGGACTGAGCCTACGACTTCATGTAACGAATACTGACTTTGTTGAAAGGAGGTTCGAGGTCCGGAGTAGGAGCCATGTGTTCGTGTTTTCGACGGAGGAGGTGGTCTTGGTGGTGGTGGCTAGAGCGAGTGGGAGAGGGAGGGGGCGACGGTATCGTAGACTCCTGCTTGCGGGTCTGGTGGAGGTCGAAGACCATTTGTTTGAGTTGTGAGATTTCGGCCTTCAGGGAGGAAATTTCTTGTTCCTGGGCTGCAGCTGTGGACTCGTTCTCCTTTTTGGCTTTTTCGACCTGCTTGCTGATTTCTTGGAGCAGGCTCTGGCGGTCCTTGTCTTCGAAGACTACCTCGGGCGCTTTAGGGGCGTTGGCTGACGCTGGGGATCCGGCGAGCATGGCGGTCAGGACCTGCTGGGAGTAGAGCTCTATCATGTCTTGCCACTTCTTAGAGGGCGATTTGCCCTCGTAGGCGCTCAGCCGCTCGTTCATGACGTTCACAAAGGCGTAGGATTTCTCCCATGCGGGCTTCTCTTGCATATCCTTTGGTGCGGCCTCCGCTGCCGATGACCATCTCTCGTGGTGAGGGTCGTGGGAAGACTTGATGTCCAGTTGCTTGCTGGCTGCTTCCCAGTTGAAACCGCTGTTCATGGCCGATGTGATGATGGCCTCGGACATGTCGTATTGTTCGCAGGCATCACACATGTGTACCATTAACACGATGAGTCGCTCGAGGCGGAATAGTTGGTGCTCTGTTGACGAAACCATGAACGCCAGTGTTCTCTTGAGGGTCTGGACTCCCTTTTCCCAGTCGGTACGGATAGCACAGAACCGCAGGTAGGAGTTGAGGATAGCAAAGTCGTCCATATGCCCTGCCGACCTCGCAGCTAGGAGGTAGGCATCGGCACGATCCGGTTGATCGAAGCGTAGACAAGATACAATAAGAGTGGCGTAGATGACAGGGTTCGCTGAATCCACCGGTGGGACGATAATCTCAACTCCATTGACCACCTGGCGCTGGTACAGACCCAAGCCATTCATATCGACTGGGTAGCCGTGTCCGTTCAACATCTCCAGGAATATGTCAAATCCCATGAGGTTCTTAGATTTACGGAAGAAGGTCAGGATCGTGAGGATGAGAGAGGCGCTGAGCGGGAACTTGTGTGGAAGGATAGTCTTCAAGATCAGATCACACAGATCGTTTTGACGAGTCTTGGTGAACGCAAGAATCATCTTCTTTATGACTTCTGGCCGGTCCGGGTCCGTACATTGCATCAGATTGTTGGCTAGCCGGAGGAGTAGTTCCTGCAAGGGCATCTCATTCCGCATATAGATTTCGGTATCACGTTGAACGTCCCTATCGAGCCGATTGCGCTCTTCCGTCATGTGTCGTACCGAGTGTACGCGGAGGTCCTTGGCCAAGTCATCAATATTAGCCTTCTCCGAGCCCTTCACTTGACGCATCCTGCGCCGAAGGCTGTTCAGTTCCGCTAGCAACTGCGGCACTCTCAACTGGGGTATTGAGAAGTCGGCACTGTAGTTCATCTGGACACCCTGATAGCTGTGGGCGATCGCCGGCCGCAACAGAAGCCTAATGGCAAGTTGTTTAAGCGCAAGCTTCCGGATGACCTTCTGACGGACCACATCACCAGTGAGCCATGTGGGTGTATCGTCATCCTCCAGCGATAGGCCATAGTCCTCATTTGCATCCTCCGCCAGCGGATCCTCGCTTTCTGCGACCAGATCACGGATAATCTGATTATCTCTCTCATTCGCAAAGGCAGTCGTTGAGTGGAAAGACGCGAACGGTGCGTTCCTCCTGGGCCATTGGTATCTCATAGGTGCCGGCCGAGTCGCTGTGCCGAACTGTCTGGTCTGTAACGATCCATTGAGAAATCCCTGCTTCCGACGCGACATAAGAGCCTCCACCAGACGCTGTTCCTCATCCACCAGCTCAATGACCTCTTCCTTGACTGCGGCGATCTTTTCCTCCCATTCGTGACGGCGTTGGCCCTTGGCCTGGGCGTCTGCCAAAGCGGCGGCGGCGAAGATGCTGGTGTATAGTGCTGTTACTGAGTTTCCGATCCGGAGGCGTTTCTTGCTGGCTGCCGAAGTACCTCTCGAGGCCACCCCATTGGAGACGGTACTTAAGCAAGAGACGCAGCGGCAGGTGGATTGCGCCGGAGCGGCGCGGGACCAAAGACCTTGCATTCTCAAGTCATTTCTGCCGTGAACCGACTCCAATGACGAGGATCAGAGGATGAGAATGTGACCAATTGATTGATCACAAGGACCCGACAACCAATGGCGGACAAATCGACGTCGGGGGGAAGGTGAAGGGGGCGGAGGGGGAGGAAATATCGGCGGGAGGTCGAGAATCTTTTGATGATGATCCAAAACCGGCTAAACGAAAGTCGGACCACCGGCAGTGCAAACCAAGCAAACCGGAACCCCAGCTGTTGAACCAAGACTTTGGACTACTGGGTTGGAATGGAGCCAGTGAAGGTAAGCCAGAATTCAGCCATCCCTTTCTTTGTCCCGGCGATCTGTCACATTCGCGAGATCTCATTCTGCAATTTTTACGACTCGTCGGATCTTCGCCTGGCGCTCGTGGCTCTATAAATATCTCCACCCGTTTGTGCTTCAATCGCCCCCGACAATGCTCGTCGTCCTCGCTACTGCTCTATTGGCCCTGAGCGGCAGCTTCGTGAGTGCCCACGGTTCTCACCCCGACCAGCCGCCCTCGTCGGATTGGGCCACCCGGCATATGCAAGGTAATTACCACTATCGATCATGTTGATATCCGTTCCGCCAAAGTGGGCAATTGTGTGACTGACTTCTCTGGCCCCAATTAAACAGAGGAGCATCACATTGATGCCTTCGACGCTGCTTCCTTCTTCTCCCTTCACGACTATGATGAATCTGGGGCATGGACCCCCGAGGAAGTGCGCAAGACATATGGCATGGACGATGAGACGAATGCGGGTGCCACGGAGGATCGAAAGAGTCAGGCCTTAAGAGAAGTGTTCACTCTCTTCGACCCCACCAATACTGGCTTCATCACCCGTGACAACTGGATGCGCATCATCGCCGAGGGCACTCGGCTACCCGATCTGGGTTTCGGTCCAGGCCACCACGGCGACATTGAGTATGAGTACGAGATCCACCACTTCGAGAAATACCATGGCGAAGATGCGACAGAGGAGGAGCTCAACCACCCCGAAGATATCGAGCACTTCCGGCGGCACGACGAGGAAGATCTTGCGATGGAGCGCCTCGAGCAGCTTGAGAGCATGCAGATCGTCGAGGCCAACATACCGCAGAAGTTCCTCAAGCAAGCTTAGATGAGTGTACATTAGATTCCTTTGTTGTTGTTGTTGTAATTGATGATGATATTGTACATAATAAATGTGTGATGAGACGAGCATCCTCGCGGGTGATGATACATACCCCTTGGAAATCCAACCCAATCCAAACGAAGCGTCAATGAGCGTTATAACTCCAGTGCCGGCACCTTGACATCAAACACGCAATGCATCACCCCCGGAGCGTAAGTCTTGACCTGTTCAACATGCCGACACTCCGCCACCACATCTTCAAACTCCAAAGCCGTGGCCCTTAACCTCCCAATCTCCTTCGTGATATGATCCCTCATCTCCTCAATGCGCCGCACATCCACATTCTCATGCACATGCAGCCAACCCCCCAACCGTCCATCCACCATCCGACAGGCATCCCCCCAAGCAGCCGCCGACGAGGGCAACAAGCCCAAATTAACATGCCTGACAGGCGCCCACCGCCCGCGCGCCTCCATCACATGCCTGATCTGTGCCAAAACCCGCGCCGCAAACCGATTATCCCCATGAAACACCACCACTCTATCCTCATCTCTCAACCCATCCACCAACTCCTCCACCCCTATACCCCCTTCCAATACCCCATCACCATCAACCTTAACAACCCTACACCCCCACCCATTAGCCATACACCCCCTCCGCAACCCCTCCACGGACCAGCCATTAATCTCCCACCCCCAAACCCTCCGCACCCCTTGCCTCAGGTACGAAAACACAAAATACCCAATCCCCGCATACATATCCACCACACTCATTCCTGGCCCCTCCATATTCTCCCTGCGCAACCCCTCCATGCCATCCAATATCCTTGCCTTCTCCGTAACATTCCCCCTCGAGAACATCGTATACATAGGTGCCCAAAACTGCTCAATGCCATGGTTTTGCACCGTACTCACCCACAACGCACGCCCCAGGTCCTCCGCTGTTGGCGCATCCAGATTCAGGATTGTGCTGGGCGAGGGCCCAAAATCCCCGTGTAGTGGGAGTAAGCCGCCGGGACTGCGCATGCGGTTCTCGGTGCCTTGCGCGTCGGTTAATGCGATGGGGGCGTTGATGGCGATGTGGGTGAGGTTGTAGCGCGTGAAGGCGGAGAGAATGCATTCGTAGAGAGTGTTCCTTTGAGATGCGGTTAGGGAGGCGTAGAGGGTGTGCCAGGCGGGTGGGGTCGTGAGGGCGTTGACGGGAAGGAGGAGGAGGGGGGCATAGATGGTGAAGCGTTTGGGAAGGGAGGAAGGGGGGAGGATTGCATCGGTGTGGTGGTGGGTTAGGTAGGTTGTGATGCCTTTTTGAAGGGGGTTAAGGAGCGTGGGTTTTGGTTTGCGGGGGTGGTGGTGGTGGTGGTTGTTCTGGTTGGTGGTGGCATTGTCGGTGGTGAGGGGGAGGGGTGATCTGGTGGACGTGATTGTTGTGTCGGTGGTAGAGTCGGGGTCATCGGGGGGTGGGAGCATGGCGAGCGAGGTATGTAGGTGGGTGCCAATGGCTGGTTGAGGCGTGTGGAAGCTGTAGATGAAGATGCAGAAGATATTGTACCTTGGTGGTTACTGATAATGTAATGATCTGACATGCGATGATGAAAATTACATGATCTGCGGGGAGTGGGGACGGTATTGTGGTTCGCAGTCTAGTTAGGTTGGTACTATAGAGTGCAAAGATAGGAATAAGAGAAAGTCCCAGCACAATCCAAAATAGATAGCAGGTGGCAATCTTCCTGGGTTACAGTCTGGAGTTGGTTATTCTCTTGGGTGTTATTCTCGTAATCATGTACTTCGGAATAAAACTATCCCCAGTCTCTATTAACTAATTATAATACCCATAGTCAATCCTTTGTAAATGCGTCATGGACAATCTCGTAACAACATGTTCTACTATATTCTGATTTTTGAATATTTTACTCTTCATATATAGACCTTTGTTTGCATGATATCTTTTCTCTATATTCTTTTCCTACAATATATCTCATACAGATCTAAAGAATCATATTGGCTGGTGCCGCTCTACATGTACATTTTGCGGAATTGGCACGCTCGAGAACAGAGAAGGCCTCGCATTGCTATTGGACTGTGTCAGAGTACCCCCTCTGTGCATACCTAGACATTGTCGCGTAGAAGAAAGCCACCATTCTGCAGCTTCTGGAAAACGCCTTCAGGGTCATACTTGGCCGCTACCTCCTGCATCCGCTTAATATTATCGACCCCGTAGCTGCCCAGAACCTTCTGCGAAGCGGTAGCAAAGCTCATACACTTGAAATCCAGAAGGAGGCCTTTCTCCTTGGCCAGGTACTGTACTTTTTCAGATATGATATCCACGGCACTTTGTGCAGCAGCATCATCGCCATCTTTAGGCCATTCACAGGTGAAAACCCACCCTATTAGAATTAGGTGAAGTTTCGTTAGCCTCAATAACCAACATACAGAGAAAGGGGAGCAGATCATACAGCATTGTGGAACACTCTCGTGACCCATGATATTCTCACCACGTTCTTTACCAGCTTGAACAGCAGCTTTACCAAATGGCTGAATGGTATAATGTAGGACAGTATCAGTTGGAAGGGTCTTACGGACCTCTACCCAGGCTTTATACACTTCGTCGTAAAGCTCAGGTGAGTTTCGGGTGGTAACTGTACAAATAGCCCGTCTGTATATATGTTAGTAACTATACGAGTAGGTTCCGATTTAGACTAGTACTTACTTGAGGGGTGTCTGGGCATGGCCCATAGCTTGAGCTAGAGATAAAAGGGTGCCATTCGTAGAGGGTAGGACTGTTGTCATCAGGCTTTTGAGGTTGTGAAACGGCTTAAAAGTTTCCCGGGCCTCAGACTCAGCTGGATGGTCTCCATAGAGTAGGCCTACTGCAACAAAGCCGTTATTGAAATTGGTGAACAGCCCAATCCTAGGATCTTCCTCCATAGTTTGTTGAACTTCGAAAGTAGCCTGGTTGATTGCCACATAATCCTCAGGATTATAGAGGTTGATGGTATATTGAACCTTTATCAAAGGGTGAGTTTCAAGATCAAACCGTGTCACAATACCTGTTGTGATAGTGAGTTTAGTCGTACTATATTCTGAAGATAAGTTTGCCACTAGACATACCAAAATTAGAGCCACCACCCTTCAGGGCACGGTAGAGATCGGAGTTCTCATTTCTATTAGCATTGACGAGGCGGCCATCTGCTAGTAAGATCTGGAGAACATGTTAACTATGAATCCTGATCCTGTCCTACCCCATACACAATTCCCTGCCGAAGTAGAAAGGGAAAAGCCAACGATCATCTTGAACTTACTTCAAAGTTCTTCACACCATCAGCGCCGAGTCCATAAAGATTAGGCAAAGCCCCCATACCTCCTAATGAGTGATAGTCAGTAAATTGTTTCAAGAGGAGAGAAAGAGAGAGAGAGAGAGAGAGGCAAGAAAGCAAGCAAGCACACATACCCCCTAAGAGAAAGCCTCCTAGTCCTACTTGGGAATCCCTCCCCCCAATGGCCGATAGTCCTCGCTCCTCCAACCAAGCATATACCTCACCCCAGGTATTTCCCGACCCAAAGCGTGCAGTCCCTTGATCAGAGAGTAGTTCTTTGGATTTAAGCTGCCTGATATCTAACACCACTGCTGCTTCACCGGCACTACTGAATCCTGCATTCGGGTTATGGCCGGTCGTGCGGACAGCGAACTTGGTACCAGTCTCTTGTACAATAGCCAGGGCTTTGGTTAGCTCCTGAACAGTACTGAGGTAGACATATGCGGCCGCAGAAGTCCAGCAAGTCTGTGACCAAGGGCAGGTCACGGCAGCTTGGTACTTGTCAGCGGATTCATTGATCACCACTTTATCGGTACTATCATCGGGAAAGATAGATCTAAGCTGGTCCAAGGCAGCGGCCGCCATGATTGATCTGTCTGAAGGTGAGGAGGGGGAATTGGATTGTCGTTACTGGCTGATATTGAAAGGTGCTGGAGGTGTCTGGGACGCTTTAAATGAAAGAGACGCGTGTCATCCCCGGCTCCTAGTCCTGCTCACGGTCTCTGATGAGCGGGGAAGATGTGCCCAAACGTGCATTGCTTGATCCACTTCTCTCTCTCCCCCTTCTCGCGTCTCTTTGTCTTTCTCCTCGCACAGTGCCTCTCTCTGCTCTGTCCCACCCCTGTTTCTTTCCAAATTGGGGAAACGGCGAGGCAGGAACAGTAAGCACTAAAGCACTGATACCCACATAACGTGGAAGGTGGAGCCCGCGGAAATGATTGTTCCTACTAGCCCAGGACGTAGTACGGAATAACGGAACTGAACAGACTTACTTACACTACTACATATCTAACCGGCAAATACTTCACTTGTAGGAGTTGATTGGATCTCTTGGAGCATTCTAGTGGTCCTCGTTGGGACTTCATAATGATTGGCGGAACTCACGGATTTAACATCAATATTATTGTGTCTCGCAAAGCAACTACAGAGTTCTGTGCGTGGTCATGCGCTGACAGTTTAAATTCGTGATGCTTGTTGTATCCGGCGTTGAGAAATGAGATAACGTTAACCTGCATTGTTGAACTGGTTGTTCCCCAGCCATATAGAAGATCTCTCTGAAATATGATAGGATTACAAGAATTGATCGTCCGTGGCGGCAGACCTTATGGACGGGACGGATGTCATTATTTCCCGTAAAATGAAGAGGAATCGTGTTAACGGGTGAGTTGGATGGAAAAGGCCCTTGCTAGTTAGCTACCTGGGGGGATGAAGTGCATGGAATGGAAGAGGGAGATGGGCTACATGAGTTGCTATCGAGTATGACAGGCAATGGAAGCCAGCCCACTCATACGGCCTATTGGTGATACAAATATCTGATACATAAAATTCAGATATTAGTCTGGTGCAATACGATTGCGTTACAGGCTTTAGAATCTTAGGTAAGGGGGAGGAGTCGTGTGGGTGTCAGACTAAGTTCGTATGCATAAAGTACAACCACATAGTACAGCGCTCGGAAATCAGAAACTGCATGACAGTTAATGCGGAACCGACCTCCGTCACAAAGTTACCCTGGATCCCAAGACATTTTGGGTTACATGGCAAGAGCATTGAGACGGTCAGAAAGTCATGCTCATGCGATGTAGAGGGCTCAGAAAATTGACACTGAGGAACTGGTAGCAGTAATGCCCCAAGAAGGGCTTGAACGATAAAGTAAGGGCGAATAGGAAGGCGTACAATGGCCTCATTAGAAGTATACTATAGACGCTTCAAATCAAAATAAAATGCAACGGGCGCTGTAACGATCGACATGTAGGAGTAGTAGACGTAAACGAGTGGTATCATGGCGAAATTAATAGTCCATCACGGAGTAACCCAGGCGGTCATTTGTATCGAGCACACTATTTATCAGTCAATACCAGTCTTTTTATACTGATAGGGAAAGCAGGCTCACGAGTATTGCTTAGTCAACGTCCCCTCACCACCCTTGGAGAGATCGATGTTGAACACATAAAAGTTGCCGTCGCTAGTCACCACCATAACCTGGGGAGTGTTGGCGCTCATAGCGACCACACTGCGCAACGGGCCGTTGTTCCCATTTGCTCCGGGCCCTGGGTTAGATTTTGGTAGTTTGATCCAAGCGAAGTCTCGGGCGGGCTCCCACATCTCGCTGACTCCCTTGGGGAGGTAGCCTCCAACCTTGGCAGCAAATGTGCTGCCAACATTTTGTGAGGTGCGCCGGATCATGCCCATCAGAGTTCCATTGTGTTTCCTCGACGCAAGCTCGGAGGAGCCCATATCTCCAACCCTGTCATCGGCGTCAGATAATTGTCCCAATGAGCTTTGGCTGGACCTTCGATCAGCGGCTGTAAGTGAAGAAGATGGTGTGGCGTCCGGTGACTGTGATTGAAGGCTTAATTTGAATAAGTGGATCGTTTCCGTGGAAGAAGATACACAAAGGAGAGTCGAGGTGGTGTTGAAAGACATGCTGTAGATTCTGGATGGTATCGACCCTCGCCGGAACTGGTAAAGCTTGCGCCCGTCGGGGACAGAGAATACCCGTATGATAGTACCCTTGTCCGATGCCGTGGCTATAAGTGTTCCATCACTGTTCAACGTGATGCACGCTAGCGGAGACCGATGCGCTTCAATAACGTTGATCGCTTCCAGCTTTAAAGTATCAAAGATCAAGACCTCGCCACTTGTAGGTGTAACATGAGTCGTCCCCGGAGGAGCGTGAGCTGGAGGTTGGAACGTAGAGGGCGGTGCCTTTTGCGGCAGAGGGTATGCCAGATAGCAGTTATCGGAGGACGGGGAGAGGGCACATAGTGCTGCCAGCAGTTAGACAATCTAGCACATCCACATCCAAATGTAGTCGCAGCCTTACCGTTGGGATTGGGAGAGGTCTCGATGGTATACAGGAGCTTCATTGTCTGGATATCATAGAGGTAAATCTGGTCCTCCAGCACAATGACAAGCCGTTTCCGGTTCAGCTTCACTGCCAGCACGGTCGTGGGAAAAGTCAATTCGCATATCGTGGATTGGCGCTATATGTTGCAGATGTGAGAAAAAGCGTTAACCATTTGCGCCTCGTGGATCGCGCAACAGAATACAGGGGAGAAGTTATGCGAATATTGAAAAGGTAGAATCTAACATCATGCGCGAAGGACATCCTACGAACCTTGGTATTAGTTATTTGAAGGCGACGTGGTGATAGGATCAGCGCAACCAGGGACGTCGAGAATAGCATCTCAATGATGGCAATATTCCCTTCCTTCGTCTCATAGCTTTTCGCGAAAGGGTCCGTGGTGAAGATGCGAAACCCCTTGGAAGTCGCTGACAGGTGTCAAGACATATTTCACGAGTATAGAAGGTAAGAGACGGGAGCAGGAAGAGCCTTACCCACAGCTAGGTAGCTATAGTCCTGGTTAAACGTCACGAAGTTCATCGACATCGTTGCTCTGTCGATCACCGGGATCGACCACACCTCACTCCACTCTGTTTTCCTATCGAACCGATATGGCAGTACAGTATGCCGTGTGATGATTAAACCGAGAGTTCCGGGATGAGCTTTGGTGATATCACGTCGTCTGGAGGAGTAACACGCTTTAGTGTCGGGTATGGAGGGGTTAGACAGATCCCTGGTTAGAGCCGGTTTCGTCACTGTTGATGGGCCTTGATTTGCATCTCTCGCTTGCGCAACTGATACTCGAGTAACGGTTCGCCGTATATATACTCCGAGCGCCTCCACAACCGCGAGGTGACGCCGACTTGGTTGGTTGGTAGCGGAGGTATCCGGGGGAAGAACAACAGTTCCTCTTCCTTGCCGCGGTCTGCGTCAGGCGCGGCAAGCGAAGCACCTGACGCTTGGGCCACATCTTGATCGACATTTCCGCCTTTCTTTTCGCAAATTTCCACTTTATTTCTTCCCTTTCCTACGAATAACCCCGCACAACGCCAATTTCACCATGACGGCGAACAAGGAAGCCGGTGCTGTCAAGGCAGCGGCGAAAAAGCCGGCCATGGCTGGAATCAGCACTAAAGCTGAGAAGGAGGCCGATCTGGTTATGGGGGTAAGTTGCGATTACTATGGCGGAGTCCCACTATGCGCCTGGCGCAGACACAGACCACCCCAGCGCCTACATTTCTTTCACTTTCCTGTGCTACATCTAACAATCCTAGACCAATAATAGTAGTATCGTATCTAAACGCAGCGTCGAAATGCTCTACTATCCCAAGCCCCATTTCTTTCGGTATTTCGTCAAAAAGCCCCAGCGGCGGTCGCCGTTGATCAACCGCGGATATTGGCTTCGTATGCATGCGATGGCAGAGTCGGTGCGACAGTTTATGAGAGAGCCTACGGGAAAACCCAAGTTTGTCCTCAACTTGGGGTGTGGATTGTGAGTCGTAGCAAACCGGAAGCAACCGTTTGGTTGCAGAGACTATTGGTACCTGGACCGTATGCTAAGACGGATTGTCGTAGTGATCCTCTACCGTTCATTCTCCTCAGTGAAGATCCATCCCTGTGTAGAGATACGCAATTCGTCGACATCGATTATGAGAAGCTCATGATCAATAAGAAGACCGCCATCAAAAGGACCGCTGAGATCACACAGGTTCTCAAGGATGTAGAGTTCTTGTCCGACGAAAGCGCCGTGCAAATACGGAGTGCACAATACCTAGGCATTGGATGCGATCTCAAAAATCTCAAAAAGCTGGACGACGTGCTGAGAACCGAGGTTCTGCCTGCGGAGTGCTCAGTCCTCTTCCTAGCTGAGGTTTCCTTGACCTATATGGATGTTAAGTCCGCCAATGCGGTTGTCGAGTGGGCGTCAAAATTGAATAATGGTACGGTAACCATACTATGTGGCTTCCCTGGCTGATCGCATGCATAATAACGTCAAATCTCATAGAGGCCAAGTTCTGCATTCTTGAGCAGTTCTTCCCCGACGGGCCCGATCATCCGTTCGCCTCGACCATGATGAAACACTTTAAGAAGCTCGGAGCACCGCTGTATTCAATCCATGAATACCCTTCACTCAACGAGCAAGAACAGCGATTCAGGAACGCCGGATGGCAGCAGGCAAGCGCCAGAAGTTTGTGGGATCTCTGGTCGGATGACGAATTTGTGAGCAGTTCGCTGCGATCCTCCTTGGATGCTGTGGAGCCATTCGACGAATGGGAAGAATTCGCACTTTTTGCTTCCCATTACTTCCTTCTCGTCGCCTCTACGTCACAAGGGGGCTCGGATCGCGGCGCAGCAAAGACTCTGCAGTCCGAACAGGAAGTCGATGTGTCCAACCAGTATGCGCTTCTTGCAAAGTACCCGGCGGGGGGTGGCCAACGCAGGTTCGGAGCGCTTATTCCAGATGGCACAAACTCTTTCGGTTACCATGCCGGGCTCGGACGGCAGACGCGACTAGCAACGACGGATCTGTACGCGAACACAAACGACGTCACCGGTCCTACCCTGCCTGTCCCTTCCCGCGATGTCCCAGCTAGGATGTGTCATACCGTAACACAGCTATCTGGTGGCGATTGTTTACTTGTCGGTGGCCGGGCTTCACCAGCTGCTGGTCTCAAGGATTGCTGGCTAAGACAGGGAACCCAGTGGCGTCCGACACATAACCTCCCAGTCGAGCGGTTCAGACATAGTGCGATCAGAGTCACTTTGAGCTCAGACTATGTCTTGGTCTATGGAGGAAAAACAAGCAATGGCACGACCCTGGATACCTGGTTGCTATGGAGCAGAGAAGACGGGTGGCAAACAGTCGAAACGGTCAATGGAAGCCCCAGTGCTAGGTTCGGGGCCTGCCTGGCAAGCACAGACAATACGTCGGGAATCCTTTTCGGAGGAATTGGAGCGGATGGCACTATCGTGGAAGACTTCTGGACGTGGAAGTTGCACCAGCGCAGCAATGGATCGTACTATCTGGAATTGCACGATGGCACAGAGAGGCTACAGAAAGCTTCACCCACATTTGAATATCTCAGCCGCTTCGGCGCCACTCTCAGCTGCTCCTCTCGGGGGTTGCTTCTTCTTGGCGGTATAATCCCTCGACAAATCGTGCCCTATGAGAAGGAAATCATGCTTCTGAATACGAAAGCACTTGTCGAGTGCCTTACTAGCGATTGTGCGTCGCAGTCTGGTAATATATTGTCTGCAGTAGGGCTTGGTCTGAACTTTGGTGGGCCAAGACCTTTACTGGTCGGCCATGCTGCTTATGCTATCGATCCGAACCAGGTTCTGCTGCTGGGCGGTGGTGCAGTTTGTTTCTCTTTTGGAACCTTTTGGACTGAAGGCACCTGGCTTCTAAAGAACACTGACACAGCTCTTGAGAACGAGTGGGGTCGAGTCTCTGAGATTGCGGAACCGTTGAAAGCTGAGGAGCCATCGGTCGAGCCATCCAATGTGGACCAACAGAGCACCAAGGGCGTCACACCGATTCCCCGTGTTAAGGTTGAAACCGCCGCGCAATTCCAACAGATACTAGTGGAAGGGAAACCAGTAATCATCGAAGGATCCGACCTTGGTCCGTGCACGGAGCGTTGGACAAAGGAGTATCTCGCGGATGCTGTTGGCAGGGACCGCAAGGTAGAAGCCACCGACCCTGCTTGCCGTGAAGAAACTGGCTAAGAGCCTCTCGATAGGTTGTTGTACATGACGCTCAGTCCGACCATATGAGTTTCCAAGCGAAGAATTTCTCCTACACAACCAAGGAGTTCGGCTCCTTCCTGGACGAGGTGCATGCGGGTGGCCGTCAATATCTTAGAAGTATCTCCACTGAAGAGCCCACCAAACAACCTGCCAAGTTAGCCGTAGATTTCCCCAATCTCAAGGATGATTTCCGACTCCCCGAGTCTTTTGCTATGGTTGTCGAGAACGAACACAGTTCTCCACTCAGGATCTCTGGACCAGTCACCCTGTGGCTGCACTACGATGTGAGTGTGCATGTGAACAAATACATGCAGAAGTGAGGCACTGACTATTTCCAGGTCATGGCAAATGTTTTGTGTCAGATCCGTGGCGAGAAGAGACTCATTCTCTTCCCCCCTAGTGATGTGCAATACCTTCAGGTCCCTGCTGGGGCATCAAGCTCCACCCTTAACATATTCCAGAATTCAGTAGACGGTTCAATTGCTTCGGTGCCGTACACAACGCCACATGAAGCGGTTATGCGTCGTGGCGACATCCTGTTCATTCCCCCGTTGTGGTTACACACTGCATCTCCGACTGGCCAGGTCAGTGTGGCCGTGAATGTTTTCTTTCGCAATTTATCGAAAGGATATGCAGCTGGTCGGGATGTCTACGGGAACCGTGATTTGCAAGCATATGAGAAAGCGAGGATCGATCTTCAGAAGATGGCAAAGTCTTTTGATGGCCTCCCACCTGACATGGCTCGTTTCTACTTGCTGAGACTTGCAAAGGAGCTCAGAGACAAGGCCGAAGCATAGATTAATGAAATTTCCAGCCTTGACCCGAAAACGTTGGGTTGGCCGGCTGGTATCAATCGCCAGTTGGCAGTCTATCAAACTCGCCACGATATCTTTTGAAAGCAAGGTGGCACGACTTGTCTGACTCTCAGAGCCTGGCCCTGTATTCAGAACTGCACATTCTGTCTGACCCCCTCAACAACTGACTGCCTCACGATGCAGGCAGGTTGCATGTGTGAAAGATCGGGCCGCTTTTCAGCAAGGCGAGAGGCACGTGGTAGAGGAGTCAAGTAACACCGAGTGAACGGGTGGGTGGTGGAGTAGGCAGAAGGAGCGATTTTGGGTGGGAGGAGGGGCTGAGTTCTGCGGAGAGATACCCGGTTTAAGCTTGGCTTCCAGGGAAAAGCCGAAGTGGGGACGAGATGGACACGCCCGTGCACTCACTGGTTTGACACTTGGTTCGGGTTGGTTACAGCCAGCGCAACACGGTCGGGAGAACTTAGCTGTGGCTGACCGATGCCCGATCTGCAGTAAGTAATACCGTAGAAGCCATATCAATGGAAGATCAGAAGAAACTGGTGATACTGTGATAGGGATGATTGTTGCTGTTTACCTACCCAGTAGATTCAGGCGATAGCATGGAAAGCCTTACTGTATCCGGTCAACGTTGGATCGGCCTCAAGATACTTTAATTTTACGGCTTATGGGACGATGCTTGTCCACAGACCCTCTCTCAGTGTCGCGTGCCTAATCTCAGGCATGTAGATGGCTCTGCATGGCAGTGAGCTGCACTTCGTAGAACCAGGGGGAGTGCGCTACATTATTACAACGCATACTACATGCAGGTCCCCCACGAGACAGAATCATGTACATGAGCAAACAGGAAGTACAGTAGTACGCAAAGAAGTCCAAAGAAGCAACAAAGTCTGTCTACTACAGCAAAGGGGCAGAAAAGGCAAACAGCATTAAATTTTGGGGAAAGGTCAAAAGAAAGACATGCATACCAGGATGGTCACGCATATACCCAGGGGTACATCTGCACTTGATGGGTTTGTAATGTAGATGTCATGTCGTTCAGATGAGTCCGCAACCCCGGCTGTGGTTGGGTGATTAATTGGAGACGGGGGTGGGCAGACGCATGACTTGACAAGAACCACGGGTCCCTGTCAGCGACCGTTGTCAAAGAGATCGATGGCGAGAAGGGTACGGGACGTGCGTGGATGCCAATCATAAAGCCTGACCACCCAGACTGAGTTTGACGGACCTGCCACTGCTGTCCACCAACGACCTCTCATTCGGCAGAGCAGCGGTACCGCACCTTGCCTTGTGTCGCCGTATCTGCGGTCCTAAGCCGGAAGGCCACTGCTTCAAGGCCCTATTGGGCGTTACACTAGAGGTGTTGGCGTCAAGACTCCCGGGGGGTGTGGGGGTTTAATCCTGAGACGACCCGAGAGTATCGAAGCAGCCCAGCCTATTGTGTAGCAGCGCACAGCATATTCAGGGCTGTAATCAGTGAGATTTGCCTGAGCGGGGGGGTGGTTGAGCAGGAGAAGGGGAGGGTGGAATCATTGGCCGCAAACGGGCAAGCTGTATTATCTATCTTATCCTAACACATCTTGGACAGGCCGGATGTGGGGACCTTCTGCCCGAAATCAAGGTATGGCGGATGGTGACGACAAAGGTCGGGCCAAGGTTCCTGCTATCTACCACACAGTAGATGATCGGGAGGGGCTGCATGAGAAGCAGATGAGACAAAAATCTGATTTCTGTAGAAGTGAAGTGGCAGCAAGGACCATCACAATCAATTGGGATAGATTGGAAGATCGATGCACCGGGATACTGCAGTAAATGGAATGATGATTTGAATTTCTTTCTTGGAGGGAAATGGAAGAGGAGCGGCGCTACGGCGGGACTAAGTGGCCACTAGTGACGGAGGCCCACCGCGCGTTTCCTTTCCTTCTTCCCCCCCTCCCCACCCCCATACTGGATTGATTGACTTGACCTGCATTATTGGGATTCCTCTCCCTGGCTAGTTAAGTACTTAGTAGTTCTTATTGTAGTACAACCTTCCCTCTCCCCTCCTCTCGGCCTCCTCTTCTCCTCTCTCCTCCTCCTTCTCGTCTTCTCCTCAATTTCTAGTCTTCCCTTTCCACGTCTTCTACCCTCAAGAAGTCGTCTTCCCCCTCCACCCGAGGATCACCTTCATTCCTCCCTTCCCCCTCTTGATTCACTTCTGTTGGGTTATTACTTAGCTTCACCTTATCTCCTACCCTTATCTTTCGCTGACTTCATCGTCATTTACACTTTCCACTCTTCCCACTCTTCCCCCCCACATCCAACTCATTTCTGGATCGCCTTGGGGTTCTCGTGTTTCTGGTTCCCTTTATCATTGTGGGGTTGGGCGTATCTTAGCTTGCTATCTGCTGTGGGTAACCTTCTCTTCCCCATTCCATTCCCAATTAATTGGCTTCTACCCCATTTAATGATCTACGCTGCCGTGTATCTATCACCTATTGTCTGTTCTTCATCACTTGCGAATTCACACATCGCATCTCCTTCATGATTCTTGGTTCCCAGACATACTTTCGCCTGGTTTAGATGCTCTAGAGTTAGGTGTTTGTGGGGAGTATGTCATCGGAACCCCACTCCCATCGCCCCCCTTCCTATGCAGAAAACAATACGCGTTGTTGAGCCTCTAGTCTGAGATACAGGTGCTAATTTTATCTAAATACAGAACCGAGTTGCTCCTTGGTGACTGCATACGCGCGTGACATCCTGCACGGTCTTCCAAAAATTAAGGAATGCGCTATTGATTGGCCTCGTTTGCACTGTCAGGATATTGGATAGAGTCCATCGCAGGTGATATTTATCGCAGGGGTACACGAAGTATAGAAGGATTCTTCTTAAATTATGGCCACAGTTGTGGTGCAGCAGCAGACGCTGCGACACTCGACCCCTCCCCCGACGGGCTTGACTCCCGCATTGAGTCTGAACAGGACTTCGTCTCCCATCCCCAACAAGCATATACCTGTTTGCCCCACGGGTCCATCTCCAATTAATGCTCATGCACCTTCTCCACCTGTTAAAGACAGTTCTAATGATCAGACCTCGTCGCTCTTATATCCACCCGATAAATCCCGTCGACTGACTCATTCACCTACGGTGTATACAATCGACCTCAAAACCCTGTCCGCTTCTTTGGAGCATTTGGCCGCCCAGCCGCTGCCACATCCTAACTTGGTATTTCCATGGCTGCACGGTCTTCATCCAGATAATCACTTGCAGGTGGGATTCTTTACGAAGGGAAAACGTTCTCTCCGTCGAACTCCAAAGTGTTGGCGGGGTATCACCATTGTCAAAGTCGGTGGTGATCTGTCCTCCTGCAGGATCAAGGGTGCGGTATCTCCAGAGGAAGTTTTGGCCCCGTCGGGAGTGGAGTTCCTGGCGATTGACCCTCGGGAAGGCTTGTCAGTGCGCAACTTCCAGATACAGACCGCAAAGTTGGCACCCTTATCTGACATTATCGTCTATGGTGAGAACAGTGCAACCCAGCAACAGATTCTGGATATTGCAAGGCGAATGGCAACGGCACAGCATAATTGGAGGATAAAGAACGATCCGGACCGTAACTCTCCCGCTTATAATACCTTTGTTCTAGATTGTGAGTAACATGGGTTCCGATTGCGGGTTACGCGAGCTAATCAATCTCTAGGTGCCTTTTCCGAGGTTGAGAAGAAAGCGTCGCACCTGGTGGCTATCAGTTCCAGTGGCCAGCTTACGGGGCAGGTCGTGGATTTCTGTAAGCGATATACCGATGTTCTCTGGTTCCAGTCTAACATGTCACTAGTCCAGTGGGAACGGTTGGAGATGTGTGAGATGTCCAAAGCCTCCGAAATTTCAACCAATGTCTGGCTTGGCCCTACACCCGACTACCTATTACGGCCTGGGTCTTGCGGGCCTGCACCTACCGAGAACTTCGATCTATTGATCGAGGCTAGCGAGCTCGCAAGCATTCCTGGCCCGCGCTTTTTGGCAAATCTCAATAAGCAACTCGAAGAAGGCCCACAGAAGCTGGAGTTTCCCTCGTCCGGTTCGATCCTTTTGCCTTCAGGTGAAACCAGAGAGATCGATGATCTGGTGAACACGGTCCGCTGGATCTATTACTTGGCCAACCCGGATGAGCCAGACCAAAAGGCTGATGCAGACGGCGATATTCCAATGATCCCCCTCACCAAGACAGCGCGCAAAATCCTCATCCATTGTCCAGACGGCTACACTGAAAGCTCACTGCTAGCAATTGCTTACTTGATGTTTGCAGAGGGCATTTCGGCTCCGAATGCTTGGCTCAGACTGCATTGTGAGAAGAAGCGGAATTTCTTTGCCTACCCGTCTGATATAACCTTCATGAGCGGCGTACAAAGACGACTATTGCAGGAAAGCCCTGCAACTCGATCACACAAGATCAGAAGCCTTCCTGATCCCGCTTGGTTCAGATATTGCGATGGTTCCCTTCCAAGTCGGATTCTGCCGTACATGTACCTGGGTAACTTGTCCCATGCCAACAACCCAGAGATGCTTTCCGCATTAGGGATCAAGCGCATCCTCAGCATAGGCGAAACCGTTTCGTGGAGCAGCACTTCTGCTAAGGTGGACGAGAAGGATATCCTACACATCACTAATGTTCAGGACAATGGAATCGATGAGTTGACAAAGGAATTCGATCGCTGTCTGGACTTCATCCGTAAGTTGATATGTTGTTGACACCCATGCAATGAATGCTTACTAAGATTGGTCGTTTAGGACAAGGAAAGCACGACGGGATGGCCACCTTAGTGCATTGTCGCGTGGGCGTCTCACGTTCAGCGACAATCTGTATTGCCGAGGTGATGGCGTCATTAGGCCTCTCGTTCCCCAGAGCATAGTAGGTCCAGTCGATCAATATCGCATGCGACTTCCGCTAATGTTTTGCCCCAGCTGTTTTGTCCGAGCACGAAGGCTTAACGTAATCATTCAGCCTCATCTACGATTTGTGTAAGTTCCAGCTCTACACCTGCTAAGCATCTTCGTGGACTTTATTAACTAACGCTTATTTAGCTACGAGCTTCTTAAATGGGAGGAGTTACAATTACAGAAGCGAAACAAGCCTGCAAGACGGGAATTAGAGTGGGCTACCGTGGCTCGTGAGATCGCATTGATGAACAAACCCTATTCTAGACAGTGAAAGCGACTTCAATCATGCAGGAAGCTTGCAGAAGTGTGACCTTTGGGAGCTGTGCCCCACTCGCCACATTCCGCCGTGTATCCTTTATAGGGAGACAAACCGTGTCTCCTGCGACAAAACGAAAGACAACAGATATGATGATGACCGATATGTTTGACATGAGGGCACGAACAACAGCTAAACGATCTACTTTCTTCTTCACCATTTGTTGATTTTGGGCGTTTGAGGGGACATAATCTAATGGCACTGCGATGTTTTTTACGCGACCAAATATATGCTAAGTGTTGTGTGTATGTGTGGGCTTTTTCCAGGGCGGCGTTATCGTGGCTTGGCTTAGGAATCGGCATGTCTATCGTTGAACGGTTTGATCTGCTTACTGCCATTAATGTTGGGTTTGATCCTGGTATATTTACGCTGCTCGGACGCGCGTCGTCTCTGTTAAATGCCATTTTCGAAGTCTAATGCCCGAACAATGCGTGAACTTGAACCTGGCTGGATTCTATTACAGTACGAGTAGTAGACTGTATGACTAATGTATCTTTGTCATGGTTAACTACTAAAGACTGTATCTGTATAACTGAACAAAGTTACTAGTAGTCTCAGAATTATCCAGCAGTTATCATATTATTGATACCTTTCTTCAACAAGCTAGCCAGATGTAGTCACGTACTCATTACTCCTGACTACTAGATACACTCTTTCACACCCATGAATGACATACTATCGGCTTGTTCAGCTAATTCAACACCGCTCAAATACCCTATACAACCCCTTCAAATCCGCCACCTCCACCACCCCCCGGAGCAGCCGCGTCGTAGCAACCATCCGCGCCCTTAGAGCCGGGAAAACCACATGTTCCAGCATCCGCGCCATTTGCGCCCGTCTCTGCGTAATAAACTCATCTTCCCCTTCTCCCTCCCCTTCTGCTTCATTACCATTCTGCAAGTTCGGAGGCGGTGGCAACTGTTCAGGGGTATAAAAAGCCGCAAGCTCCCGCAGAAACGTGCGGAAGCATTCCTCCTCGTTTGCCCAATCGACATATGGACCTAGTCGGAGGAGGAATCGGGGGAGTTTTCCCAGGCTGGGGAGGTAGCCTTTCAGGAGGAGGGGGATGGAGAGAAGGTCCCCCTCTGGCGAAATGTCAAGGGAGAAGTACTCGTTTAGCATTTCGCGGCGGTCGATGAGGGTTTCAGCGACGAGGTCGGGGGCGTTGGTGAAGATTTCGTTGGCTTCTTCTGTTGTTGTTGATTCTTGGGAGGATTGGCTGCGTTCGGTGTCTGCGGCGATTCGGAGAAGGTCGATGAGTTTGGGTGGTGGGGACAGCTTGATGACTCCGAAGTTGGCAAAGTCTGTAAGGCCGATCTGATAGAAGAATTCGGTGCAGAACATCCCGTAGTCGATTAGGTAGAGTTTCACGCCGGATTGGATGGCCGCGATCCGGCGGCGTTCGTCGACGAGACCAACGTAGGTGTGGGAGGCGATGGTTTCAGTTAGGGTGTTGTGCATTGCGTTGCGTACGGAGGCGCGGAGGTTCTTCACGGATGTGAAGCTGATGCGGTGGGGTTCGCGGGAGGTGGTTTCGTATTGGAGGCCTTCGTCGAGGACGGTCGTGTCTGCTTGGGAGGCTGTGGGCGTGTGTGGTGTGGCGGGGGTGAGCATGGAGGTGATTTTGCGGACTTTGGAGTCGGTGCGGACGAGGTTGTTTTCATATGGCTTTTTGGTCGTGGATGGTGTTTTGGGTACGGTGTCTGTGCCTTCAGGGTCGCGGTTTGCGGGCTCCATTGTTGTTACACCTGGGAGGAGGGTTTGGGTTAGGAAGGTCCGGCTTGAGTCTACTTGGGCCAGCTTGGAGCGGATCTCGTTGCAGATGCATTCGATGATTTCGTCTTCGTTGAGGAAATTCACTTCGCGCTTTGTGGGATGTACGTTGACGTCGACACGTTGTGGTTCAATTTCGAGGTCAATGTAGACAAATGGGTGGCCTCCTTTGGGGAGGAAGCTGGAGTATGTTTGCTCAACTGCTCGCTTGATGGCTGTGGATTCGACCGAGCGGTGGTTGATGAAAAGAAGTATGGTAGTTCTTTTGACATGGTAGTTTGCGTTCGTGGCAAAGCCAGATGAGCGAAACCCCAGCTTTTCATCTTCAATGTTGAATTCGACAAGTTCGTTGGCGACTGCACTGCCATGAATTTGACGAATTCGGTCTATTGTATTTGCAGCTGCTGGAGTGGAGACACTGACGCCTGAATCACCATGCTTGCGGCAGGAGAAGGCCACGCCTGAGCAATGGACGGAGTATCGACCAACTACATCGAGGATTTTGGCATATTCTTCACTTGCTGATCGGAAAGCCCGACGTCTTGTCGGTACATTGTAGAACAGGTCCTCTACCTGGGAGCCAAATGAGCTGTTGTAGCCTCAAAGATAGAACTGATATCTCACTCACTGTTATTTGCGTGCCGCCGCGTCCCGCGGTTGCTTTGGGCGCAGCACTCTGTCCAGGTTTAGGGGGAACAAGCTTTCCATCGCTATAGTGTGCTCTCCATGCGCAGCTGGACCCAGCAGTTTTTGTGGTCACAGTCAGATGGGCAATATGGCTAATACTTGCCAAAGCTTCACCTCGAAAACCGTACGTGCCTATGGATGAAAGGTCTTCGAACTGCTTTAACTTGGATGTTGTGAATCTCTCGCACAGAATGGGCAGGTCATCTCTCTGTATCTCACAATCAGCCACTTTATCGCTGGACGATCTTGCTCGCTCTACTTACGTCGATGCCATGGCCATTGTCAGTAATCTGCAGGAGCTTCAATCCACCGTCTTTCACCAAAATCTCGATCGATGTCGATCCAGCATCGACAGCGTTCTCGATTAGCTCTTTCAACGCATGCATAGGAGCCACGATAATCTCCCCTGCAGCAATTTTGTTTACAACATCGGGATCTAAGGCCTATGTAGTGTCAATACCTAAGCGAAAATACGACAAGAAGTGGGAACTGACTTTAATTCTCTTCGGCCTCTGTGGCTCCTCACTGTCCTCTGCAGACCTCTTCGTGCCTCGAGGCTCCATATTGTCCAAATCCATCTGTTGATCCATGGTTTGGTTTTATAGCAAACAAACCGAATCAGCAAAAATGTTGCCGTTCCAGATTCTGCACAACTATAGGAATTGTTCTGAGCCACGAGTTTGATATAGAGCTAATATTCACCCGCTGGAAGCACGTGACACCGAAAATGACGAGAAGTTTGTTAGCTCATGAGATCTCAGCTATAGCTTGACCTCAGCTAGATGTATTAACCTGGCAGGCTTCTAGAAGCAATGGATGTTGACTGGAGGCGGTGGAGAAAGACTGGCTGAAGGATCGGAGATAAGCTGCGGAGAGCCCATGACTGATTAGTAGCCGCGTTCATCCCGCAACCGTCGAACCTCCACCGCGTGGCCCCTCAAGATTCCATACCCATCCCATTCCTTGTTCTTCCACCCCTATCTTCAATGCTTGCATCTCTCGCTTCAGCTCCAACGGAGCAGCCATTCTTATGTTTGAATGATGTGGCCCTCCAGACGGCCATTCTTGGCAGATGAGGAGCTTGGGAAGAAGGACGATGACCATCGACTCCGGACAACCCATACCCAACCATGGCGCTCAAAACAATGGAAGCCACCTCGGCCGCGACGATTCGTGTTAGGCATTGTGGCTCTATATTTGCTATATCTGTTCTTCAAAAATATGCCAACTGATCTTGCTCCTGCTCCGGAGCGGTTCAACCCTGCATTTGCTCATGCGCGACAGGCCGCATTTCGGTTACAGCAAGAGCACCTGCAACAACAGCAATCGCAGCAGCAGCAGGAGCTTCAACCTCCGTCATCTGGCGCTCCTCCGCAAGGCCCTCCCGAGCGAAGCGAAGCCGACGCAAGACCTAGTGATGAGCTCTATTACAATGGAAAAATCAATTTCTACTATTTGGCTAAGTCACTACATCGGTTTCAAGGACAAGTCTCGCGCTATCAGAAGCCAACCAGTCACGCCGTTGTCTTTGCTGCTGCAAGCTTGGAAAGTGTGTCGGATCTTCTTCCTCTTGCCTGTCAAATGGCAGGGAGAAGGCTCAACGAAGTACACATGGTGCTGCTGGGAAGGGACGACGTGTCAATCGAAGGTATTCAGCGGGTCAATGGTATAGATGATGCGAATTGCCCAGTCAACTGGCATGGTACGTTTTGCTAGGTGTCAATCCACCATCATCTTCCTCAAGGTACTCATTTATTTGTTCTGCAGATGCTAGGCCAGACTATGCACAATGGTCAACAGATGCCCGTATGGAGAGAGCGGTAGTGGCGGGTCTCACTTATGTTCGCTCCTACCTCCTTCCGCAAGTGATCCTGACACAGGGCGAGCCGATGGAAGAGCACTTCTTCTGGCGCGGCGTTCAAGGCTGGACAGATGAATCAGGTGTACCTCATGTCTCTCTCCCTAGCGCAGCAAGGGATCTCATGTGGATGTCTACCCTGGACAGTGGCGCCCTTCAAGGTAACCTTCGAAATTTTGTCGGTTAATGTCTAGCTCTGTGCTAATGTCTTCACAGCCTGGAATAACGTCCAAATTGAATTTCTCGTCCATGCTCCTTCTGAGTCCTCGGGTTCCCTGATCAGGTTAATCCGGACGTTGCAAAATGCGGACTATCTCGGCGGGACACCTAGCTTGACCATTGAATTGCCCCCTCAAGTAGACCCAGAGCTCCTTCGCTACATTAAGTCTATAAAATGGCCTCCTCACTCTTCTGGAAAGGTCACTCTCCGCCGTCGAATCCAGCCACATGACATGAACTCCGCCGAAGCCTCCTTGAAGACTGTTGAGGCCTTCTATCCTAGGGACCCAGCTGTGTCCCATGTGCTTGTGCTCTCTCCACAGACGGAGCTAGCCCCATCATTTTATCATTACTTGATGTATACCATGCTAAAATACAAGCATTCCCGCACCAAACAGCTGTCTACCAAGCTTATTGGCATCTCGCTTGAGCTTCCCTCTTCTCATGTGACTGACGGCGAACCATTCGAACCACCAGAAGCTGACAGCAACCATGTCTCCAGCCCGGGCGATGGGGAATCATTGCCTCTATTTCTTTGGCAGGCCCCCAACAGTAATGCAGCTCTATATTTCGGCGATAAGTGGGCCGAATTTCACGAGTTCTTATCGAATCGGTTCATTGTCCAGGAAATTATGGGGCAGCAATCACCGCAGGAGAAGCTCATATCGAAGAAATACCCCGCCGTGATGGAGTACCTCCTTGAATTTATCCGAGGCAGAGGGTATTACATGCTTTACCCGACATTTCCTGCCAAGGGGAGTTTTACCCTTGCTACGGTGCACAACGAACTATACCACGTCCCCGAAGAGTTCGTCGAGGATGATCAGCCTCAGGTCACCGAACCGTCACCAGAAGCGATAACAGATCCCTCAAAGCCGCTTACACCAGGTCCTGCGCAGGGGCTCGGTGTCGTTGAGAAGCCACTGAGTCGAGCCTCAACAGTAATGCCGCTTCTTGAACGATTTTCCTTCAAGCTGCCTAGCATTGATTACTTGCCACTACTATCCTACACCGGTGAAAAGCTTTCTGGCTATGCTTATAGCCGGGGCCTCGATGAGTACAGGGAATGGTTCCGTACTCGGTATGGGGGATGTTCCGATGAAAGCCTCAGCAGCCAAACGGGTTCAGGGGGCTTATTTTGTTTGAGCGGATGAATTTTTCTGCATGTAAGGAGGCATGATCTGGGGCTATAAGAAGCTGCGGCTCATACCCTATGTAACTTTGTTCAAAAATCAAGTTATGCCGTTATCACTACTCTGGTAGAACATTCCAATAGATGCCTTAAGGCTGAAATTGCAGTAGTTAATCTCTTGGCGGGCGCTGTCTTACATAAGCGGTGGGAGCTCCACAGGAGCGCAACGCCCGAGCGGCGACGAAGAGCGAGCTCTCTCTGCTTCCCATCAACAAGCTTATAACCCAATCCCAACTTCATCGCTTAGAGTGAGGAGGCTTATCGCGTCAAAGCTCCCACTCTCACCCTCATCACTCGCGTTTTCCAAATATCCCGTCTACCCGCGTCCCCGAACACATCCCGACTACTCGCCATATAACCGTCAGAGATGGCGCAAGACGGCGAGCGGTCAGCTCCCGCCGACAAGGGCAAGGGCAAGGTTGACGATATCAAGGAGTTGTCTGGAGGAAAGAAGACAGCGGCTGATGAGAAGCCACAAGCCGATGGCAAGCAGAAGGATGACGAGTCGAAAGAGGGTAGGTGGACATGTCGAGTCAGGCCGAGGACCTCCCGATGCCGCACCTGACATCAGCTAATGCTGTGCTCTGACCGAGGCGCTAACATGCTGGTTTATACAGAAGAGCTCAGTGAAGAGGATCAGCAGCTGAAGAATGAGCTGGAAATGCTCGTGGAGAGGTTAAAGGTACGGGGATGAAGCTGTTCTGTTGGGGTCCCGAGCGATGACGTTAACTCTCAACCTGCCATCTAGGAGCCCGATACCTCGTTGTACGCCCCTGCCTTGGACGCAATTAAGAACTTCATCAAGACCTCGACATCTTCTATGACTGCCGTTCCCAAGCCTTTGAAATTTCTAAGACCGCATTATGATGAGCTCACAGAGCTCTATGACAAGTGGGCAGTTGGCCCGGTTAAGGTTCGTTGCCCGTCATGCAGACCCTTCTATCAACCTAACCATGCATGTCTCTCTAGGACTCGCTGGCCGATATGCTCTCAGTTCTTGGCATGACCTACGGAGATGAGGAGAAGCTCGAGACCCTAAAGTACCGCCTTCTCACCAAGTCCGAAGACCTCGGTTCTTGGGGCCACGAATACATCAGACACCTGGCGCTGGAAATCGGTCAAGAGTACCAAAACAGGCTGAATGCTGAAAAGGATGTACAGGACTTGATTGATCTGTCGCTGTCTCTTGTTCCGTACTTCCTGAGCCACAACGCCGAAGCCGATGCCGTCGACCTTCTCAGTGAGCTTGAGATCATCGAGGAGATCCCGCGCTTTTTGGACGAAAACACATACGCAAGGGTCTGCTTGTACATGGTCAGCATGGTCAATCTCCTCACATACCCCGAAGACCAGCAATTCCTTCGCACCGCCCATGAGATCTATGTCCGCTACAAGGAGCTCACCAAGGCCATTGTTCTTGCTATCCGTCTGAACGACATTGACCTCATTAAGAGCGATCTCAATGCCACTTCGGACAGGTCCCTCAAGAAGCAGATGGCGTTCCTTGTTTCCAGGCAACAAATATGGCTTGACCTGCCTGAGGAAGAGGAAGACCAGTCCTTCATGGACTGCTTGAACAACACCTCCATCCCCAAGCACTTCAAGTCTCTTGGAAAGGAGCTCAACATCCTTGATCCCCAGATGCCGGAAGACATCTACAAGACGCACCTCGAGAGCAGCCGCGGTGCTGGCCTTACGAATGTCGACTCCGCCAGGCACAATCTTGCCAGTGCCTTCGTCAACGCATTCGCCAACGCTGGGTATGGCAACGATAAGATGATGCTTGTGGAGGGTGACAAGGGCCCCTGGGTCTGGAAGACAAAGGATGACGGCATGCTGTCGACAACGGCTTCGATGGGTATGCTTCTGCACAGGGATGTCGAGATTGGTCTGGATAAGATCGACAGGTATACCTATGCCTCGGAGGATCAGATCAAGGCTGGTGCATTGCTTTCTATCGGTATCCTCAACTCTGGAGTGCGCATAGACTCCGACCCTGCTCTGGCTCTTCTCAGTGACCCCGACAATCTCGAGGCCAAGAGTGTGCCCATGAGAGTTGCTTCTATCATGGGTCTTGGTCTGGCTTATGCCGGATCAAACAAGGAGGAGTTGCTTGAGGTCCTACTCCCCATTGTTGAGGATGGGTCCTTGGACATGCAGCTGTCTGCCATGGCAGCTGTATCCCTGGGTCTTATCTTTGTGGGATCTTCTAACCACCAGGTCAGTGAGGCCATTGCCACCACACTGATGGACGAAGAGCGGCAGAAGCACCTCAAGGATAAGTGGACTCGCTTCATGGCCCTGGGTCTGGCGCTCCTGTACTTCGGTCGTCAGGAGGAGGTCGACGTCATCCTTGACATCCTGAAGGCGGTCGATCACCCTATGGCCAAGCCGACTTCAGTCCTCGCTTCGGTCTGCGCCTGGGCGGGTACTGGCACCGTCCTGAAACTGCAGGAGCTCCTTCACATCTGCAATGATATCATTGATGAGACCGAGGAAAACAAGGGTGATGAGCTTGTCCAGTCGTATGCTGTTCTGGGTCTGTCACTTATTGCTATGGGTGAGGAGGTCGGACAGGATATGATCTTGCGGCAGTTCGGCCACCTAATGCACTACGGCGCCAGCAACATCCGCAAGGCTGTTCCCCTTGCTATGGGGTTGATCACACCCAGCAACCCTCAGATGAAGGTTTATGACACCCTGTCCCGGTACAGTCACGATACCGACAACGATGTCGCAATCAACGCCATTTTTGCCATGGGTCTTTGCGGTGCTGGTACTAAGAACGCCCGTCTGGCACAGCTGCTTAGGCAGCTGGCCAGTTATTACCACCGCGACCAGAACACTTTGTTCATGGTCCGCATTGCCCAAGGTCTCTTGCACATGGGCAAGGGTACAATGACCCTGAACCCCTTCCACACAGACCGCCAGGTCCTCTCGCGCGTATCAGCCGCAGGCCTGCTCACCGTCCTGGTGTCCATGATCGATGCCAAGCAATTCGTCCTCGCCGAACACCACTACCTCCTCTACTTCCTCATCACCGCCATGTACCCACGCTTCCTTGTCACGCTCGACGAAGACCTGCAGCCTCTCACCGTCAATGTCCGGGTCGGTCAGGCTGTGGACGTTGTTGGCCAGGCGGGTCGCCCCAAGACCATCACCGGCTGGCAAACACAGAGCACGCCGGTGCTGCTGGCCTATGGCGAACGTGCAGAGCTCGAAGACGAGCAGTACATTCCTCTTAGCAGCACCCTGGAGGGTCTGGTCATCTTGCGCAAGGTAAATCTTCCGTACTACTAATATGATGAAGCATAATGCTAATGCTATGACAGAACCCCAACTGGGAAAGTTCCGACTCGGTCTAAGGGTCCTTCGACGTGACACGACTTTGTGGGTGAGCTGAGCAAGGGGCATATTGCTCAGGTACTGTGATTTCATGTAATCAGCACGAATTGGAAAATAGCAGGCACCGATTGTCATTATGTTCGATCTATCAATTAGAACTGGTGGATGTGGCACGGGTGATCATTGCTAGTATGATTTCTAGGCTTATATATGTCTGAGAAACCTCAATTGAAATAGGTTCTTTCGCCGATAAGGTTAATGATAACTAGTAGTACTATTACACTATATCATAGAGTGATTCAAGCGTTGTTCCTTGACACCGTCCGTAGATATATATAATACTATGTTCTGTAGCGCTAGACTCCTGCAGTACTAGTACACGCGAATCAGAAAGCGATGAGCGACTTCAGAATTCATGCATCAGGCAGATCATCGGTTCTACTATCCATCACTAATATGGGGATTTGTTACACTTCTCTTATTCTAGGTTCGGTATATTCGTTGAACATCTAGCTATCCTGGACTATATTCTCTGTAGGACCTTGGAGGCCTCCAAAATAGGAAACTAGGGCATAGGGCAGCGGCATCTTGACTTTTCCGCGCATCAATGCAGTGGTCGACGCCTTCATCGACAGCGCAGACTCACGCTCCACGCTATACGCAGTCCGTAGCTTATTTTGTGAGCTGATTACGGCATCGAATACACTACATCATGAAGCTCGATCCGAAAGCGATCCGCTACCTCACGTCTGAGGACTTCCGCGTGCTCTCCGCGGTATGCCCCTCCCCCGCCCTCTGGTCGCAGCGTGCTGTCTGACAGCTAACAGAATTGTGTCGCAGGTTGAAACCGGAAGCAGAAATCATGAGGTCGTACCCACGCCTTTGATCGCGCAGATTGCTGGCCTCCGCGGTGGTAGCGGAGTGCACCGGTCTATCTCCAACCTCGCCAAGACCAACCTGATCGCTAAGGTCAAGAATGCGAAATGTACGGTTGTCGCCTTTGCTGCTATACGGAATTGAGTATAGGCGAATCATTTACTGACATGTGCTTGTTAGATGATGGATATCGTCTCACCTACGGAGGTCTCGACTACCTCGCCCTCAACGCCCACCAGAAGCAAAAGTGCATTTACTCTGTCGGCAACCAGATTGGCGTTGGCAAGGAATCCGACATTATCGTCGTCGCCAGCCACGAGGGAACACAGCGCATTCTGAAGATCCACCGTCTCGGTCGTATCTCTTTCCGCACCGTCAAGACAAACCGCGACTACCTCCGACACCGTAGCACAGGCTCGTGGATGTACATGTCGCGCCTTGCCGCGATGAAGGAATATGCATTTATGAAAGCCCTCCGAGAGAATGGCTTTTCAGTCCCCGAGCCTATTGCCCAGAACCGCCACACAATCGTCATGAGCTTGATCGATGCGTTTCCGCTACGACAGATCTCCAAGGTCGCCAACCCCGCATCACTGTATTCGGAGCTGATGGATATGATCGTGCAGCTGGCGCGGTTTGGTCTGATTCACGGTGACTTCAACGAGTTCAACATTCTTATCAAGGAAGAGGAGGACCCGGATGCCAAGGGGAAGGGCCGTGAGGGTGACGAGGATGACGAGAATATCCGGCTGGTGCCAGTCATGATTGATTTCCCGCAGATGGTGTCGATCGACCACCCCAATGCGGAGATGTACTTTGACCGTGATGTCAACTGTATCAAGCGCTACTTCCAGCGCAAGTTTCACTTCACCAGTGATTCTCCCGGCCCTTTCTTCAAGGATGCGAGGAAGCAGCTCATCCAGAACCCCGGGAAGCGGTTAGATGTGGAAGTTGAGGCGTCAGGATTCTCGAGGAAGATGGCGCGCGAGCTGGAGAATTATATGAAGGAGGTTGGCGCCAATGGCGACAACGACGAAGACAAGGAAAGTGACGAAGAGGAGGAAGAGGAAGAGGAAGAAGGCTCCGGCTCTGAAGGGGAGGAGGATGATCGCGAACAATCGCAGGAGGTGGACGAGAGTGCCCGGCGACTTGGGAACCTGCAAGTATCAGACGGGCAGTAGGCAGCACACCAGTAAATGATAGTAATGACCATGACGAATATAAAATATTTCTCATTCAGCCAAATATTAGATTGTCCAAAATCTCAAATCCCATTCAGTTAAATTATCTTCAGGACCTTTTTCAAAATATCCGACCAAAAACCACACCCAAACCTCACTACGGCACCCGACGCGGCCAACCGCGCAATTTCACGTTTGCTCCCGACGAACTTTCCGCCGGGCATATCAAATCAATCTTCCCTCCGAATATCACAACCCTCCCTCCCCGTCACCACTTTCCACACCTTAATCGGACACATTCAATTAACCCAAAATGGTCCGACGATTCTCCAAGTTCCCCAAAAAGCCCGCCGACTGGGTCGGCCCCGCGGCGCCTCTCTCCCAACGGAAGCAGATCTTCCTGTACGCCATCCTATACTTTCCATACCAAACCTTTTTCTATTCATTCCCCTACCAATAACAAGTACCAGATGACTGACAATCTGAAATCACTGATATAGTCCCGACTTCACAATCGCCCTAATCCGCACGCCCTTCCTTCCCCCCCGCTACGCCACCTTCTACGTGCCGCTCAACTTCAACAAACTGGATATGCGCGATTACCTGCAGCGTCTGTACGGCGTGGGCGTCGTCAGCGTGCGCTCATTCGTCGAACAGCAGAAACTGACGAGGTTGAAGTCCCTGGGTCGCTATGGATATGGAAAGATCCGTCGCCCGCAGTCTAAGAAGAAGATGACGGTCGAGATGAAGGAGGCATTTGTTTGGCCCGAGGCGCCGACGGATATGGCTCCGTATGTTACCCTCTCTATGTATCTGTTTGATATTGTTGTTGTTGTCATTGTTGTTGAAGGATTGGTGGGTTGTGGAAACAATGCTGACTATATGGGTGTTTGTGTGCAGATGGGAGAAGGACCAGTTCTTCAAGGCTCAGAAATACCAGGAGGAGATCCAGGATAAGCAGAAGCCGGATGCGGGGATGAAGGCGGATGAGAAGGAGAGGGAGGTCTATAAGGAGGATGCGAAGAAGTTGTTGGAGGGTGCTAAGCCGTGGAGGCCGACTTGGAAGGCTTTGGGGTTGGGGCATTATGAGAGGCCGTTGGTTAAGTCGTGATTTTCTCTTTCTCGTTGATATGCTGGTTTAGAAATTGTTTGTTTGGTATATCATTTGTTGGCTGGGTTTAGACAGTTTGTGATTGATGCTGTCGTCGTGTATTATATTATATTACCTACTTTGTGTTCAATACTATCATTGTGTCTGGGATGAGCAGGGTGAAATAAATATAGTATTCGGTTGTAACTGACATAAATATGTGTGGAATAGAGGATATGTTAACGCTTGTAAAGGAAAGTGGTCGCTGCGCTTTGAAGGACAATAAGAGAACAAACAACAAAGCAGAAGTACTATCTACACGGGCCATTCTGTCGTGTTGGGATTATATAGTGAATGAATTAAGAGCCCTTACAGCCGGCTCTCGATGAAGTGGGTGTGCTGACCAGGCCAGTGGGCATCGGGCCACACCTGTCGGATAGCTTCCCAGATATGCCTGTCAAGTGTTAGCAATATGCAACAGCAAGAACGGAATTTTAAAGTACTCACGTTAAATATACGATCTCGAGTCCTTCACTGACTTCCTGCGGCACGTCCTTGACATCCTTGCGGTTGTGATGGGGCAAGAGAACAGTCTTGACGCCGGCGCGCAGCGCACCGATCAGCTTCTCCTTGATGCCACCAACAGGCATCACCTTGCCGCGGAGCGACACTTCTCCGGTCATTGCAACACTGGGAGGCACCGCTTTGCCGGTGAATAGCGAGATCAGACCCATCGTGTGTGCTAGACCTGCCGAGGGACCATCCTTCGGGATGGCTCCGGACGGGCAGTGAACGTGCAGGCTGCGGTTCTTCATGATATCCTCGGTGGGGTCCGCGGTCAGCCCAAGCTCGAACGCATGGGCTTTGACCCACGTCAAGGCTACCTCTACACTCTCCTTCAGCACGTCTCCCAGCTTTCCGGTGAGCTGGACCCTGCCGTTGCCTGGCATGTCTGCAACTTCGATGAACAGAATGCTGCCTTGACCTCCAGTGGAATACGCGACAAGTCCAGTGACAACACCGGGACGGCCATGCTTTTCGGCGATTTCTTCGTCAAAGCGCTCGATACCTAATATTTCTTCCAACTCGTCCATGCTCACCACGGGGTTGTACGCATCAAGTCGGCCTGCATCGCCCGCATCCGCAAACTGGACAGCCTTGAACCGACAGACCGAGCCAAGCTCACGCTCTAGGTTACGAACACCCGACTCCCTGGTGTAAGACGTGATAATTTTGTCAATTACTTCGTCAGACAGAACAACCTGACCATCGGAAAGCCCGTTCGCCCTGATTTGCTTGGGAATGAGGTGTCTCTTGGCAATGTGTCGCTTCTCAACCGTGGTGTAGCCAGACAGAGAGATAGTTTCCATCCGGTCAAGCAGGGGTGCCGGGATAGTGTCCAAAGAATTGGCAGTGGCAATGAAAAGCACCTTGCTCAGATCAATAGGGATGTTGATGTAGTGATCCGAGAATGTATGGTTCTGCTCAGGATCCAGCACCTCAAGCATGGCTGCGGATGGGTCCCCTTGGAAATTGGCGCCTCCGACCTTGTCAATCTCGTCAAGCAAGAACACTGGATTAGCAACGCCAACCTTCTTGAGACCACTGACGATTAGTCCCGGCATCGCAGCAACATAGGTTCGCCGATGGCCTCGGATTTCAGCCTCGTCTCTAACGCCCCCCAAAGAGATTCTGTGAAACTTGCGACCGAGCGATGAGGCCACTGATCGTGCCAAGCTGGTCTTACCAACGCCTGGTGGACCAACAAGCAGGAGGATGGGTGACTTGTCTCCCATGCGGCGAGTCTTCAGCATGTGCAGCTTTGTCTCAACAGCGACTCGATCTGTCTCGGACAGAACAGGTACCTCCTTCTCAAGATCGCCTCCATCGGATGCCTCGAGCTCTTTCGACAAGGACTCAATCTGGCGCTCGACATCTCTGTTGGTAGACTGCTTGAGTCGGAGCACGGCCAAGTACTCAAGAAGTCTCTTCTTGATCTTCTCCAAACCGTAGTGATCATCGTCTAGCTGTTTTCTGGCTCTCTTCAATGTCTCCGGTCCAAGCTGGTCCTCGGTCATCTTAGTCCATGGGATATCCGCAATATTCTCGAGGTAGGTCCGGCAGACACCGTACTCAGCATTTGCCGGGTTCATTTTACGAAGACGTCGCAGCTCCTTGTCGGCAACCTTTCTAGCCTCAGGGCTAAGCTGGGCCTCTTGCAGTCTCTGCTGCAGCTCATCGACTTCGTTTGATTCCTTGTCATCGTTGTCATTGTTTCGACCGGCTGACAACCCGGGTGGCGTCAGTCCGCTGAGACCAGCCATCGCCTTCCTTGCCAGAATCTCGCGGTCACGGGGATCGATCTGATTGATATCAAACCCAGAGCTAGGAAAGCTGTTGGTGGTGATTGTTGTGACCTTCACATTGCTCTTAATGCTCTGTAATTGCCTAGTTAGGATCTCCACAACTCTCTCTAGCCTTATTTTGACGTCAAGCGACGCTAATATGCGAAGCTTCTCTTCAAAGCCGGAGTCAGCAACGTCCGCCATGAAATCGGCTAGTCTACCTGCATGGGAGACATCGGACTTGGTTATGAACAGCTCGAATTTCCGGGCAATGAGTGGGGACAGGCGGCTTCCCGGAGATGGCAGCAACGAAGACAGTCGCAGCAAGGTCAGGAGCTCGCGAGAAAGTTGTCGCAGCTGTTGAAATAACTCCACTGTTTCAGCATCGCCGGAGACTGTTTCTAGAAATAACCAGATTAGGCAATCGTCCAAATAAGAAGTAGCAACAACAGGGCATGGCAATGAAAGAAAACCGACCTTTCTCATCATGAACAACAGCTTCAGCCTCGAAAAACGGCCTCTCCTTCAGGACGCGCCTGATGGTGAACCGCTGGACACCCTGGACCACAAGAGCCGGCTCCGAATAGGCCCGGCGCTGGATACCGATCACTTTACCAACGGTACCATGTCGAAACAAATCCTCCTTTCTGGCTTGTCCAGCATCAATCATATCAAACTCCTCTCTCCGGTCCTCATCCAAGCTTCCATCGTCGATGAGTCGTTGACCGTCCTTGCTAAGATACGGTGAACTGAGGGGAACGCATCCGAAAGTGATAGCCGTTCCATCGCGCTTCGCCACGGCTGATCGATCAACGATTGTCGAAAGTAAGTTGGCGAGATCCGGGCGATTCGAGACAGGAATACGTAGCGTAATGCCAGGAAGTAGGACCGATCCTTTGGGCAGCGGGACCAAGGGGAGCTTGGTTGTTCTGCCGCTGTTGGAACCCATCTCGGTATGCCAGGACACAAAGGCACACACTCAGTGGCGATAACAGGATGAAAGGTGATGAGAGGTGATATGAAAGGTTGGTGTCGTCTGGGGAACGATGGTAGATCAGGTAGACAGCGCACGGGGCTGTCGTGGCGGTCGGGTTATAAGGCAACTAGTAGAGGTGAGGTTCCACTGTTCCAGAACCCCGTCGATAGATGAAGGCGTGACTCTGGGGAGGAGATCCAATCCGATAAGCGCCCTTCTCGCCGATGCCGAGGTTCGCACGGGGCAACGTCAATCCCCCGTCTGCGGAAACCGGAGTTCTGCAGCACAGCTTCCGCTCTTCCAGAACATGCCATGGCAGGCTGTGAATCCCTGAAGACATTGTGATCAGTCTACTCCGTATTTTCTCTACTGAAACTCCGAGGAAAAGTAAATTGACCGGTGCTAAGCAGCGTGTTGGGGCACCCACGCCCCAGAAGCACGAGACCCCCAGGAAAGGCGGTGTCTCCTCATCCGGTAACATTACCCGGGTGTATAATTACCGCCGGGGCTGGGCCGAGTCGTATGACAAACGCAAAATACCGAGTAAAATACCCAGCGTCAAATGTCAAGATTGTCCGTGAAACATTTCCCCTCAGTGCTTTAGAGTCGTGCTGCCCACTTTTCTGCTTAGTACTTTAACGCTCGCGATATCCTTCGTCTGAACTAAGGCAATATACATCTCAACTCCACTACCTACTGATCAATCCAATCGCTTCCTGCATACACCAACCATCGTCACAATGGCTTCTGCCCCGCCCCACGCCACCAACCCCTCATCGCGCAAGACCTTCACCATTGGCACGCGCAAGTCCAAGCTTGCTCTGCTTCAAACAGACCTGGTTCAAGCGGCGCTCAAGCAAACATGGCCGGACTATGAATTCAAGATTCACTCCCGAGAGACCGCAGGCGACCAGAACACGACCATTGCGCTCCGTGACTTTACGACCAAGAACCTGTGGACCCAGGAACTGGAGGACCTTCTGATCGCTGGCCAGGTTGACTTCATTGTACACTCTCTCAAGGGTGCGTTTCCACTCGTTCTTTATCTCGCTCAAAGTGACAAAATTAACTTATCTCTATCATTACAGATGTGCCGACTCTTCTCCCCTCCTCCTGCACCCTCGGCCCTATGATGAAGCGCGAAGACACAAGAGACGTCCTGGTCATGAAGAAGGGCCTTTCATACACAAGTCTGGCCGAGCTGCCAGAAGGCTCCGTCGTCGGCACTTCATCCATCCGTCGGACCGCCCAACTCGCCCGTCGCTACCCCCACCTCAAAGTTATGGATGTGCGCGGTAACATTGGCACTCGGTTGTCGAAGCTAGATGCAGAGGATGGCCCTTTCACGTGCCTCATCCTGGCTGCTGCTGGTTTGCTGAGATTGGATCTGGGCGATCGTATCACCAGCTATCTGGATTCGAAGAACGGAGGAATGCTCTATGCTGTCGGTCAGGGTGCTCTCGGCATTGAGATCCGGAAGGATGACCAGCAGGTGCTGGATATGCTACAGAACATCGGCCACAAGGAGACCACTTTTGCTTGCTTGGCAGAGCGGAGCCTCCTGCGTACCCTTGAAGGTGGATGCAGTGCGCCGTTGGGTGTTGAGTCCGAATGGGTTAATGGTGCTTTGAGGATGCGGTCCATTGTGGTTAGTGTGGATGGCAAGGAGAGCGCTGAGGTTGAGGTTGATGGGGCTGTTGATTCGCCTCAGGCTGCGGAAGAGTTCGGTGTTACGGTGGCTAAGGCGTTGGTTGAGAAGGGCGCGGGCAAGATCCTGGACGAAATCCAGCGCAACAAGCAGACTGCTTAGGTATAGAGGCTGTAAAGACTATGTGCTGGAGATGCTGGTCTTCTCCTTCACGGGAGATATGATGATACAATGGACATATTTAGATGGATACCCCATATGAAAAAAGAAAGGTGTTACGTGTCTGCTGAAACTTATTGTCATTTACACTGCTGAACAGGCTATCTGGGAGATTCACGACCGGTTGCGCAGTATTCTATCATTTGGTGCTCGTATCACACCGGCCAATATAAGATGGCCAAACAGCAGTTAGAGGTATATATATAAGTTTCATACATATCAACCCCGATTCAAGGTATTGCCAGAGCCTCTTGGATTCGCCTCTTTATATTCATCCCAAGCTCTGGCCTTCATTGTTTCTTCATCAGCCAAATCCATATCATCTTCGTCAACCTCAGGCTTCATGCCTGACTTCTCTCCCCCGCCTTCGATGACATTACCCCTCCTTTTCTCCTCTTCAAGATATTCATCAATCGTCATAGTGGGTAGATTATGTCCCGATCGGAAAACCCCTTGCTGAAGCTGCGTCCTGCGATCAAGCAACGTGAAGGGCTGCATAGGCTTCCCCTCCTTGCTTAAAATAGGTCCGAACTTCCCTCCTCTGAGCAGTTCGGCAAGTGGGGGATCCAACCGTTCGGAGTAGCTCGACTCGCTTGTCTGATTCCGCCGACGCGGATCATCCTGCAGTGGATCTGCGGGATTTGGTGCGGCATTGCGGATGATTGACAGCATGGTCAGTTCTTGCGACAGCAGATCCAAGGACTGGAACGATTGGTGGATGTAGAGGTTGATCTCGGCGATGTAGAGTTTCCGGACGTCCTCATCGTCGCTTTGTAGCCGGTTTTGGTTATTCGCAAAATACTTGAGATAGTGTAAGTTAGATCGCCCATTAGTAGAGAGTGAGCAAAGCCTATCCAACCTCTAGTTTCTGCTTCAGCTCCTTCTCCTCCCTGAATCGGTTTATCTTCACTTCTCGGCGGGTCGCAGCATCATTGGTTGTAGTCAGGGAAAAAGAGGAGGGGTTAGAGGTGTAACGCTCATAAAGCTTCTTGTCTTTTTCGTTGAGGACGTCGTAATCGTCTAGTCGGGCGAGGAAGCGTTCATATTGCCCAAGCGCACGTCGGAGGAGAGCTTCGCGGTCCGAGCTGTAGGTTCTTTGGAGAAGGTCTGCGAGATGATATTCTACAGTAAGGTATCTGGAGGTAGGAAAGAAATTAGCGCATTCTCATGCAGCTCAGCTAGGTATGTCATAGCTATACTGGATATCTGTAGTGGAGATGTCCTCCAGAGGTTCGTTCGAGCTGAACAGAGACAGCAAGCCCACTAGCCGCTGGCATTCCTCAAGCTTGGCTATTGTTGCGTTGACATCACTGCGGTACGCATCTGTGTTGCTGTCGGGGCGGGCTTCCAAAGCAGACTTTTCAGCTTTCGCTTCCGCAAAGAGGGATCGTAGATTTTGCGGCTGCTCCATTGCGCTGCTTCGCGGGATTGTGAGGGGTATGTTGTATGAATTCAAAAGATCGCTGGAGAATGACTGCCGATCGGCAGATATGAGGGCTGTTTCATACACCGGCGTTTCTTTCTTACATGAATTACTGCCCAGTATCCACCTCACTAAGCTAAGCACGGTATGATTCAAGTCATGTGATATGTACACACCATCAAGCATGGTTGATCTCTGAATGTCAGAAGCAGATTTACCTCGAAACGACTGGGTTGTATTATACTGTTTTGAGAAATCTGTACTGGAACCAGGGGAAAAACGTAGTTTTACACTGCAATCTCCGGCAGAAACCATGCATGGGTTGCCCCGCGTATACAGACTTTGCCCCGCGGTGCTTCCCTTTTGGAAGTATATATAGTGACATACTCGTAGAACTTATTACTACTCGACTCTACTAGTAGTCCTGTTATGGCAGTACCTCAATGAATCATGTCTTTGTTTAATTGCTCCCACAACTACTACCAGCTCGTTCACCCAATAGCTGTCACACAGATCAATTCTGACCAACTAGCTGAGATTCAAGTAATAGCAGGTCTCCATCTTCCGCTGTTTGTCACCGTTTGTGACACGACTACCGGCTGCCAGTGACTGCCCCCAGTGAAACATTCACATCGTTCTTGACTTGATCATACCTTCAATCACTGGTTACTCAGAGAGATAAAGCCATATCTCATCTTAGATTTGTTATTCAGCATTGCGAATCTGTCTTCTTCAAAACTAACTGTAGGATAAGACCACAATGCCATCAGCTCACGCTTTCGATATGAGGATAACTTCCGATATTTATAAGCCTGATCAGCATTTACCCATGGAGACAATGAAAGTGTGCGCCGTGACCATGACTGAGGATCTCCAGGAAGATGACGGATCATCAGATGAATCCGACAATGACGAGCGCGAAGACCACAGCAAAACAGGAGTTTCACAGCAACGGATCACCCAAAACGCAAAATTTAAAGCCCTGTCAGTACCTGAATCTCTACAATCTGAGCATACATACAAGAATGCTAATATCTATCAAGTCTTGCACAGCGTGCTGATACAGGCCCCATCCACGATGTCAGTGTCACCCATGATCTGCCGGACGCTCAGCTTTCCACTGCTCACTTGGTAGCAAAACAAGATCTCGGAATTGGTACGCTGGACCCAAGAGAGTACCAATTGGAACTATTTGAGAGAGCAAAAGTGCAGAATACAATCGCTGTACTTGACACAGGTATTATCATGAGACGGAAACTTTTTGATGTGAGGTGAGCTAATTAGCATGTAGGCTCCGGGAAGACTTTAATTGCAGTGCTGCTACTCAAACATACTTTGGAGAAAGAACTAAATGATCGCATGGAGGGGAAGCCACATCGGATAGCCTTTTTCCTTGTACGCTTCGAAACCTCCTGATCTGGAATAGATGCTCTGACACAGGAACAGGTAGATAGTGTCACGCTCGCATACCAACAGGCCGCGGTGTTGCGCAATAACTTGGACCAGAGTGTCGGGCATTTCTTTGGGGCCATGGGAACCGACTTGTGGAGCAAAAGTGTTTGGGATCAGCACTTCCAAAAGAACATGGTGATTGTCTGTACAGCGGAGATTTTGAATCAGTGTCTGCTCAACTCCTACATCAAGATGAGCCAGATCAACATCCTAATCTTCGATGAAGCGCACCATACAAAAAAGGATCATCCGTATGCACGGTGTGTATGATCTGACATGAGACACATACATAAGCTAATCTTAATTCAGCATTATACGTGATTCTTACCTTGAAGAAGTTTATTCAAAGCGCCCAAGGATCTTTGGAATGACTGCATCACCGATCGACACAAAAGGTGACATAGTAGATGAAGCTACGTATGTTAACAGGTCCCCAGTATCAAATGAAATACTAACGATTAATAGAAGACTTGAGAAGTTGCTTGACAGTAGAATAGCTACGACGTCCAACATGTCACTTCTACGGCAGGTGGTCAGGCGTCCAGTGGAGAGAGTATGGTCCTTCAACAAGTTGGAGCAACCGTTCGCCACTAGCCTGTATAAGCACCTTGAAGATCGTTTTGGAGACATGGCGTGCCTGGAGGGTATATTCAGATTTGCTTGGCAGGCCAGCTCTGAGCTAGGCCGATGGTGTTCAGATCGAGCATGGGCTCGTGCTTTAGCAGATGATGTGTTGCCCAAACTCGAAGGTAGTGTTCGCAAGACTGCAAACTCAGAAACATCATCCAATGTGCCCGAAAGTGCCTATAAGGAGATCTTGCGGATAACGGAAGCTAGTGAGATTGTGAAGAGCTATGCTTTCAGCAGTCCTGAGACTTTTGGCCAACTTAGCCCCAAAGTGCAAGTCCTTCGTGAAGAGCTTGCCCGCTACTTTGGACGACAGACGGAAACAAAATGCATTGTCTTTACGCAGAAGCGCTACACAGCTTTGATTCTGGCTGAACTTTTTCAAACCCTGAATATTCCTTTTCTTCGGCCTGGTGTGCTTATTGGTGTCCGGTCTGGGGATTTAGCAGGAATGAACATAACGTTTCGTCAGCAATTTATTTCCTTGGTCAAGTTCAGAACCGGTGAGATCAATTGCTTGGTAAATACCCATATCTGTCTCCCAGTGTATCAATTGCTGATCAATGTTAGTTTGCTACATCTGTCGCTGAAGAGGGACTTGATATTCCTGACTGTAATCTGGTCGTCAGGTATGTTGGTAACTCTGCCGATCCCTACCTAAGTGCCTGATCTAATCGAATAGGTTTGACTTGTATCAAACGTTGATCCAGTACGTGCAAAGCCGTGGGCGTGCGAGACATTTCAATTCAACGGTGAGACCAGAATGCCAGAAGTGTGTTGCAGAAACTGATGCCCGGGATCTAGTATGCGAGTATGGTCGAAAGAGGGAATTTGGAGCATGAGCAGAGGCTACTTGAGGTCCAAGATGCTGAAGTAAGTTTCCCAAGAGCAAGAAGTTATATTTAGATAATAATAGGACAGAAAATGATGCAAAGCTTTTGCAGAACTCTTCCCGAAGATAGGTTACTATATGGGTTTGACCATGACCTTGATACAGTGTTGCAGAAAGACGAGGGCAACAGGACCTTTAGAATCAAATCTACAGGTGCTAAGCTAACCTATCATTCAGCAACCGCGATACTTGCTCGCTACGCTAGTTCTTTGGTATGTGTGACTTTAACGACCATGTATTTCTTTTACTCTCTAACATGCTGCCATCTGTAGCAATACGAAAAGGAATTTTCCGCCCAAGTAACATACGTGGTCCTTCCTATCAACGGTGCCTTTGTCTGCGAAGTAATTCTGCCTGAAAAATCACCTATCCGGGGTCTTACAGGAAGCCCAGCAATGAAGAAGTCCATTGCGAAGCGGTCTGCGGCTTTTGATACTTGTCTCTTGCTTCGAAAAAACAAGTTGCTCGATGACCATTTCAATTCGATATATCATCGCCGCCTTCCGGCAATGCGTAATGCGAAACTTGCAATAACATCTAAGCGCACCAGCCAGTATGACATGATATCGAAGCCGTCGTTGTGGGGCCGGAAACAAGGAATGCCACCAAAGGAGCTTCATGGCACTTTTATCACGTTCTTGCCATCGATGCAACTATCGCACGAGCCCGCACCTTTGCTACTATTCACACGAGAGAGACTACCACACTTTCCGGAGTTTCCCATCTTCCTCGATGATGATGTAGAGACTACAATAATCACGACTCCTTTGGAGAAACAGCTATTACTTTCAGAAAAAGAGGTGGACGCCCTCACAGTGTTTACTCTTCGTGTTTTTCGTGACGTCTTCCACAAGACCTACGACAAAGAGCCCGAAAAGATGGCTTACTGGCTGGCCCCGGCAAAGGTTCAAAGCTCATACCTCCCGTCATATGACCCAAGGCAGATTCTTGACTGGGAGAGCCTCACCTATGTGCGCGACAACGATAGTATTCCATTTTCTACGAATGCAGACCCAGAGAGCTGGGTAGATCTATTCGTGTTCGATGCCTGGGATGGACGATGCCGATTTTTCACAGTAGGGGTCGAGCATAGTCTGACTCCCTCTTCTCCTCCACCACCATTTGTAGCCCGGCGCAGACACATGAACGATGTCATGAATTACTGTCTGAGTCTCTCAAAGAACTCCAGGGCTAAGTTTTTGTCGACCTGTCACTGGGACCAACCTGTCCTAAGAGCAGAGCTCGTACGACTCCGCAGAAACCTTTTAGACAAAATGACAGACACCGAGAGAGATGTGGAGACAAGGTGCTTCATCTGTATTGAGCCTTTGAAAGTATCTGCTGTAAGTTGTCCTCTTCCACACAAAGTAGGCTGTTACTGAGCCCTAGCGAAGATCCCTGCATCTACAGCATTCTCCTGTCTCGCATTTCCTGCAATTATCTCTAGAATTGATGCGTACCTTATTTCTCTTCAAGGCTGCGAGAGCCTGAACTTTACCGTCAAGCTGGATCTTGCCCTTGAAGCATTCACGAAAGACTCCGATAATACCGACGAGCACCGGGCCCAGCAGATCCATGTCCAACGAGGAATGGGAAGAAACTACGAGCGTCTAGAGTTTCTGGGGGACTGCTTCCTGAAGATGGCTACCTCGATTGCTCTCTTCACGCAAAACCCAGATGACGATGAGTTTGACTACCACGTGAACCGGATGTGTCTAATCTGCAACAAGAACCTCTTCAACGCAGCTGTGGATAAGGAGATCTATAAGTATATCCGTAGTCGAGGATTTTCAAGGTAAGGATCATTGTACTGTGTGTGCGAGATGAATCCAAAGACTAACAGATGCGGCAAGACATACATGGTATCCAGAGGGCCTGAAGTTGCTACAAGGCAAAGACCACAGTAGAAAGGCAACCACAGAGAGCAAACATGCCCTCGCAGAGAAAACAATTGCCGATGTTTGCGAAGCTTTAATAGGGGCGGCTTTGCTTTCCGGTGGTCCTGACCATCGATTTGACATGGCTGTCAAAGCAGTGACTACTCTGGTGAATAGTCCCAGTCACAAAGCCGAGCGATGGAAGGACTACATTTCTTTCTATACAATACCGAAATATCAGCGGCGAGCAGCAGATGGTGCCGAGCTATACCTTTCTCGAAAAATTGAAGAGAAGCTGAGCTACCGCTTCCGGTACCCAACGCTTCTGGGATCAGCTTTCACTCATCCTTCGTATCCATCCGCATGGGCCAAAGTGCCCTGTTATCAGCGCTTGGAGTTTCTTGGTGACTCACTGATTGACATGGTGTGCGTGGAAGACTTGTTTGCCAGATTCCCTGACCGAGACCCCCAGTGGCTCACAGAACACAAAGTAAGAACCTCATTACACCAAGGAGCAGTTAAGCCTTCACTAACGGTACTGTCATAGATGGCCATGGTATCCAACAAGTTTCTGGGTGCGTTAGCTGTGAAGCTGGGGCTCCATACGCATCTAAAATATTTTAGCGCTCCGTTGCAGTCTCAGATTACTCAGTACGCCGAAGAGATCCAGACAGCGGAGGGCGAAAGTGAGGGCGCGGTGGACTATTGGACCGTGACTAAAGACCCTCCTAAGGTAATGACGCCTTCTGCATTGCGGAATACAGCTAACGTGGATGGACAGTGCTTGCCCGACATGGTTGAAGCGTATGTAGGGGCAGTTTTTGTTGACTCTGATTTTAACTTCGAGGTAATTGAGAGATTCTTCCGGGACTACATTAAACCCTTTTTCGAGGATATGGCAATTTATGACACCTTCGCGAATAAGCATCCGACGGTAAGGCTGACCCTGACTGATTGTGATCTGGGCTGGATGACTGAACCGAACTAGACTTTCTTGCACAACCGACTGACTAATGAGTTTGGCTGCGTGAATTATTGTCTAAAAGCTGGTGAGATGCCCAGTATCGATGGGGCCCCGGCTGGGGTTTTAGCGGCCGTGATCGTGCATGATGTTGTCATCGCCGAAGGTACGGCAACATCTGGTCGCTATGCTAAAGTCAAGGCCAGTGAGAAGGCGCTGGCAGTGCTAGACGAAATATCGTCTGCAGAATTCCAGAGGAAATTTCGCTGTGATTGTCGAGAGTCAGGAGATTCGGCAAGACTCGACATTGGGACGGCCATCTGAAAGAAATTAAAGCTAGGAGCTTAGTAGTACATGCGGTGAAACCAGCTTGGGCCACTAGCAGATAATGGTGGGGCTCCACTCAGAGAATATGCAGAAGGGGTCTTGAGACTGTGCCAGCAGCAGTGTTTGTATCAATCAGTCTATTTCTTATTCCATCCTTAGATTTGTGTGCCAGTAAACTAGATACCCACGTAGAGAGTAACAGGTGGATGGTAGTCTATCTAGTCTAAGAGTAGATCCATGGACGCCGTCAGACCCGCCCGCTGCTGTCCGGGCCGCACTAAGCCCCATTCAGCCTAGCGGCAGTTCCCCCTGAAGTGTACCACTTTCTTTCTGGTCCGTCGCTCGGGCTCGCTGCAGCATCCAGCAGCAGCAGAAAACACGCCTGCCGCGTCCCCCGACTCACCACCACCCAACTCGACTGGCGGAATAGACGACGACGGAGCTTTATTATGAACCCTTAGATTACTTTCTTTCAATCTTGTACAACTCTTATCTTCTCCCGTTCTCTTTGTCCTCTTTCCCCCATCCGTTGAACCCACCCGTTTAATCCTACCCATCCGAAGCCGACACCGCGCCCATTTCCCGTCAACATACAAACCAGCATTCTGTCGTGAATCCCCGTCACAACCTTCGGTCGGCCTCTATGAGCTCTGCGAGCTATCTTTTATAGGGTTCCAACTATGGAGGTCGCTAACGCAGAGGTGTCAAACGGTGTCCCTGCGCCAGCGCAAACACCTTTGGTCGATTCAAATGCGGTGATCGAGTACCTGAGCGAGGTGCTGCGGGTGACTTTGGGTGCTCTGAGAAGTGAGCTCGAAAGCACCGGCAGTTTACTCTCCCCAGCAAGATACAACGAGACCGTGCAGCGGTGTACGCGATTTGCGTCGGAGTCGCAAGTTGCCCTCTATGTACAGAAGGATGTTGTGGCCTCCGACGAAGCGAATGGAACGGAGACAGGTGAAGGTACGTCGCCCCCGCGCATACCCTGCTATCAGCTACAGCGTACTAACTAATATAAACTCACGCATCCAGACTTGTCTCATAAATACGTCTACAACCTTTCCGCCGAGATCTCGTCCTCCTCGACCACAGTCGCTACGGTAGTTTTCATCAAACGGCCCACCGCCATTGACCCGTCGCTCCCTATACCGTCGCAGATCCAAGTCGTGAACTTCCCTGGTCCAGCATCGCTCAGCAATGCCCAATCCCAGCAAGGAGCATCTCAGTCGCCATATGAGATCTTGCACTTGCTGGTGCACCACGGACTGAATGCCTACTTCGAAGCCAATACACGCAGCCAAGAGGCAGCTGGTGGCGCAAAACCCAGGACGGATACAGAGGCAAAGACCGGCGTATCTAGTACGAAGAAGAAATTCGCGGAACTAGAACTTGGGCTTCGGCATTTGCTGCAAAATGTTGAAATCCCGGCGTTGAACCTGCCACTGCATGAGGTGGTCCAGGCTGCACTGGTCGATGCAGAAAAGCGAGGAGTCAAGCCCTCGGTGGAACTGATCGACCCCGCTATCCTGGAGAACAGTACGTTTGTCAACAGTATCCAGAACACTGTGAATGCCTGGATTCGGTCCATCCAGACGATCACCAAGATGTCCCGCGATGCCGATAGCGACTCGGCTGCCCAAGAGATCAACTTCTGGCTGTCCATGGAAACCGCACTTGAAGGAATTGAGAATCAGTTGCGGGGTGACGGAGTTCAACTGACAATGGACATTCTCCGACACGCGAAGCGTTATCAGGCCACTCTTAGTTTCGTAGCCGACACAGGTCTTCGCGAAGCAACTGATCTTGTGCAGAAATACAACCAGCTCATGCGGGATTTCCCCCTCGACGAACTCCTCTCGGCGACTACCCTGCAGAAGGTGCAAGAGTCTCTCAACTTGATCTTCAACCATCTTAACAAGAAGTTGAAGATCTGTCCCTACCCGATAAAGCGTGCTCTTGCCCTTGTGGAAGCCATCTCCGGTGACCTAGACAAACAGATTCACTCCTTGCTCCACGGCCGGACCATTTTGCACCTTGACTACCGTGAATTTCGTTCTCTTATGAAGACCGCTGGTGCGATTTGGCGGACCTGGGACGAAAACCTCAAGGAGTTCACCAATGTCGCCCGAGAGTCTACCAGGCGCCGGAACGAGAAGTTCATCCCCATCAAGATCGCCGCGCGCCATGAAAAGACGCAGGAACGATTGAAATACATCAACACATTCCGGGTCAACCATGAGCAGCTGCAGCGAACGATCGTCAACGTCCTTGGCCCGAAGAGTACGTCTGCGGGAGATACGGCTGCCGGAGCTGGTTCTGACGGGGCCGTTATCGTCGAGGAAATCGGCGATGTCGACGCGGTTGAAGAGGTAGCGCAAGCTTACGCCGCTCTGCGGAACGTGGATGTGCTCGATGTTTCTCCCGAAGGCACTCAGCTGTGGATCAAGGAGGAGATCGCGTACAATGAACGTACTTCCCGCGTGGAGAACTCGATCATTGCCCGTCTGCGTGATCGTCTTGCTACCGCAAAGAACGCAAACGAGATGTTCCGCGTCTTCTCGAAGTTCAATGCTCTTCTCGTCCGCCCGAAGATTCGCGGTGCAATCGGCGAGTACCAAACTCAGCTCATCGAAAATGTCAAGCAGGACATTTCTTCGCTGCATGAGCGGTTCAAGCAGCAGTATGGCCACTCTGAGGCACATGCTATGGCGCAATTGCGAGATCTGCCCCCCGTATCAGGCGCTATCGTTTGGGCACGTCAGATTGAACATCAGTTGGATGGCTATATGGGCAAGGTAGCAAACGTGCTCGGAGAGGACTGGGCCTTGCATTCCGAAGGCCAGAAGCTTCTGGCTGAGAGCAATCTGTTCCGGAAGAAGTTGGACACTCGACCAGTCTTCGAGTCCTGGCTACATGACGTGCAAAGACGGCATATCACGATATCGGGACGTCTGTTTAATATCGTCCGTAACAGAGCCGCAGGAAACACGTTCGAGCTGACCGTCAATTTCGACGCGCAGATTATTGCTCTTTTCAAGGAGGTCAGAAACCTCATCTGGCTCAATTTCCAGGTACCCCATGCGGTGAGCAACATTTCGAAGGAGGCCAAGCGCGTGTACCCGTACGCCATTAGTTTGATGGAGAGTGTCAGAACTTTGCTCCAAACCAATCGCTCTATTGCGGCCATGACTGAAGTTGCGATTCTCTTGAACGGTTACGTCAATGACACCCAGAGTATGATCATAAAGGGTGTTCCCCTCCGTTGGGAATCATTTGTCCATTCCTATGAACTTCATGTCAAGCAGTCGGCATTGGCTAATGGAGCTATTGACGCGGCTATCCCGACCAGAGGCGAGAGCAAGCATGTTCAATTCGTCAGGGAGTTCGCTGGGTCAGCATCGGTACTTCAGTCGAAGACGGCTGTTTTGGCTTCGATCAACGAGAGCATCCAGAAAGCAACTCATGAACTCAAGACTTGCCCTTACGAAGCAGCTGCATTTAGGCAGCGCCTGGACGCCATCCAAGTTGCTGTGGATAAGCTGAATCTTGAGAACTATGTTAACCTTGGCTACTGGGTGGCGAACTTGAACCAGAAGATCGAAGGCATCTTGCGCGAACGTCTCCATCGTGCTATTCGCGAATGGATCAACTCGTTCCAGGAAGCAACGTACAGTTCTCAGAGCCTTCAAACGTCTAGCGGAGTGCAGACAGGTGAAGGAGAGACGCTCTCGTACAACATCGAATTTCCGGAACTCACCCACGAGATCTCCATGCGCAACCAGTTCCTCCATCTCGACCCACCGCTCCAATATGCTCGCGCGAGCTGGTTCTCGCACTTTGATAACTGGCTTGGTGTGATCTGCAACCTCGAGAAGATAAAATCGTCTCGTTATCAGATCTCGATTGACGTACAGAAGGTCCAATTGTCTGAAGCATGCTTCGCCACTCTCCCACAGCACTGTACCAACGAGTTGAGCCAAGTCTACAATGCAGTCGAATCGAGGTTGAGTGAAGTGTCTGCGTATGTCGACAAGTGGCTGCAGTTCCAGTCACTCTGGGATTTGCAGTCCGAACAAGTCTATGACATTCTCGGTGACGATCTCTCTCAGTGGCTTCAGCTACTCCAGGAGATTCGCAAGAGCCGTGCTACGTTCGATACTTCAGAAGTGAGCAAGTCGTTCGGAAATATCAAGATCGATTACGAGCAGGTTCAGACCCGGGTCAATGCGAAGTATGACCAGTGGCAACATGAGATCTTGCTGAGATTCGGCTCCAAGCTCGGTGGCCGGATGAGAGAGGTTCATTCCGAGATTGCCGCTGCCCGACGCGACCTCGAAGGACAGACCCTGGAGGCTGCCTCCACGGCGCATGCTGTTTCATTCATCACAATTGTTCAGCAATGCAAGCGCAAGGCAAAGGTTTGGGAACCGGAGGTTGACCTTTTCCGGCAAGGTCAGGCCACGCTCGCACGCCAACGCTATCAGTTCCCTAGCGATTGGCTTCACGTAGAAAACGTCGATGGTGAATGGGCCGCGCTGAACGAATTGCTCGCACGAAAGAGCAAGATCGTCCAGGATCAAACAGAAGGATTGCGCGCAAAAATTTCGGCAGAGGACAAGGTTATCAGCGACAAGATCACGGAAGTCATCAGCCAGTGGAACGAGGAAAAGCCAGTGTCTGGTACTATTCCTCCCGAAGAAGCATCTCGTACCCTGAGCATGTTCCAGTCTCGTCTCGAATCTCTCAAATCTGAATATGAGATGGTCTCGAAGGCGAAAGAGGCTCTTGATCTCCCGGCAGGCGTTGAGTCTTCCCTGCCTGCAATTCTGGAAGAGGTCCAGGATTTCATGTCCGTCTGGGCTGCCCTGTCGACAATCTGGAAGAGCCTTAACGACCTTAGGGACATGCTCTGGACAAGCGTGCAGCCGAGAAAGCTTCGTCAATCTATCGATGGCTTGATCAAGATGACCAAGGAAATGCCTAGTCGGATGCGCCAATACGCGGCTTTTGAACACATCCAGAATGTCCTGCGTCAGCTCCTGAAGGTCAACCCCTTGCTCTCTGACATGAAGTCTGAGGCTGTCCGTGAGAGGCATTGGCAAAAGATCTACAAGGCCCTCAAGCCAGGCAAGCGATTCTCTCTTGTGTCACTGACTCTCGGCGATGTCTGGGACCTCCAGCTGACTGCAAGTGAGGTTATTATACGTGATATCATCGCACAGGCGCAGGGTGAGATGGCACTTGAGGAGTTCTTGAAGTCCGTCCGTGAGACTTGGCAAAATTATTCACTGGACCTTATCAACTACCAGAACAAGTGCCGACTCATTCGCGGGTTCGACGATTTGTTCGCGAAATGCAGTGAGAACCTGAACTCTCTTCAAGCGATGAAGCATTCTCCGTATTACAAAGAGTTCGAGGAAGAAGCTACATCTTGGGAAGACAAGTTGAACAGGGTACATGTTCTCTTTGATGTCTGGATCGACGTCCAGAGACAGTGGGTCTATCTTGAAGGTGTTTTCACTGGCAACGCAGATATCAAGCACCTTCTTCCCCTTGAGTCCAGTCGCTTCCAAAACATCAACTCGGAATTCTTCGCTGTAATGAAGAAGGTGTATAAGTCTCCCTTTGTACTGGATGTGCTGGCCATCAATGGTGTGCAGAAATCGTTAGAAAGATTGGCCGAGCTGCTGAACAAGATCCAGAAGGCGCTGGGTGAGTATCTTGAGCGTGAGCGTGTGTCTTTCCCTCGCTTCTACTTTGTTGGTGACGAGGATCTTCTGGAGATCATCGGTAACTCCAACGACATCGTCCGGGTGGCGAAGCACTTCAAGAAGATGTTCGCCGGCCTGTCCGGTGTTCTCATGGATGATGACAATAACATCGTTGGCTTTACTTCGAAAGAAGGTGAAGAGGTCCGATTGAAGAAGGAAGTCAACCTTGTCAAAACGCCCAGAATCAACGACTGGCTCACTGCTATTGAGACCAACATGAAGTTGACGCTGGCCGAGCTTCTCGCCGAAGCTGTGGAGCAGTTTGAGCCGCTTTACAACGCCTCTGAAGTTGACCAAACTGCTTTCAATGACTTCCTCGCCAACTACCCGGCGCAAATCGTTGTCCTTGCCAGTCAAGTTGTCTGGACCAGCGCTGTCCAGAGAAGCCTGGAGAACGGTGGCAGCACTCTTCAGACCTTATTCGACGCCCAGGTTCGCATTCTGGAGCTGCTCGCTGCCACTGTCCTTGGTGAACTGGATGCTATTAGTCGAAAGAAGTGCGAGCATATGATCACTGAGTTCGTTCACCAGCGCGATGTAATCTCCAAACTTGTTACCGCGAACGCTACCACCCCCATGCACTACCTGTGGCTCCTCCAGATGCGCTATGTTTACCAACCCGAAGGGGACTTCCTTCAAAGACTGTACGTGCATATGGCAAATGCGAAGTTGAACTACGGCTTTGAATACCTGGGAGTTCCGGAACGTCTTGTCCGCACGCCTCTGACGGATCGCTGTTTCCTGACACTTACCCAAGCACTGTGCCAGAGACTTGGTGGTTCGCCGTACGGACCGGCTGGTACTGGTAAGACCGAGTCTGTCAAAGCGCTCGGTCTTCAACTGGGACGCTTCACTCTTGTGTTCTGTTGTGACGACACCTTCGATTTCCAGGCCATGGGCCGAATCTTCCTTGGTATCTGCCAAGTTGGTGCCTGGGGTTGTTTCGATGAGTTTAACCGTCTCGAGGAAAGAATCCTGTCTGCTGTTTCCCAGCAAATTCAAAACATCCAGATTGGTCTCAAGAACGGTGAGAGCGATGAAAAGGCCCAGATTGAACTGGTTGGCAGACGGCTATCTGTGAATCCCAACACTGGTATTTTCATTACTATGAACCCTGGTTATGCTGGACGTTCAAACCTTCCGGACAACTTGAAGAAACTGTTCAGGAGTGTTGCTATGTCTAAGCCTGACAAAGAGTTGATTACCGAAGTCATGCTCTTTTCTCAAGGTTTCAAGCAAGCCAAGCAATTGTCGAAGCAGACTGTGCCTTTCTTCGACCACTGCTCTACCCAGTTATCGAAACAGGCACACTACGACTTCGGCCTTCGTGCTCTGAAGAGTGTTCTCGTTAGCTCAGGAGGGCTCAAGCGTACTAGAATCGCCAGTTCCGAGGAGGACCTAGGACCTGATGAGGTTATCGAGCCTCAAATTATCGTTCAGAGTCTCCGGGAGACCATTGCTCCTAAGTTGGTCCGGGAAGATGTGGACAGGATGCTGGAGATTCAGAAGCAAGACTTCGCAGGTGTAGAGTACGTGCCAGCCAACTACGAGAAGCTTACGGCTGCAATCCGCGATATCGCCAAAGAACAGCATTTTGTCGACAGCGAGATGTGGATCACCAAGGCGTTGCAGCTTTACCAAATCCAGAGCATCCATCATGGTGTCATGATGGTTGGAAAGTCTGGTGCCGGAAAGTCTGCTGCATGGAAGATACTCCTTCAGGCTCTGCAGCGTACCGAGGGCGTTGAAAGCGTTTCCCACATCATTGACTCCAAGGTCATGTCTAAGGAAGCTCTCTACGGTAGTCTGGACGCCACTACCAGAGAATGGACTGACGGATTGTTCACCGGCATTCTGAGAAAGATTGTGGACAACCTTCGAGGCGAAGACTCCAAACGACACTGGATCGTATTCGATGGCGATGTCGACCCAGAGTGGGTTGAGAACTTGAACAGTGTGCTTGATGATAACAAGCTTCTGACGCTTCCCAACGGTGAACGTCTGAACCTGCCGCCCAACGTTCGTATCATGTTCGAAGTCGAAACCCTGAAGTACGCTACTCTGGCGACGGTCAGTCGTTGTGGTATGGTCTGGTTCAATGACGATACTGTGACGCCGTCCATGATGATCTCGAACTATGTTGAGTCTCTCAGAACACGGACTTTCGAAGACCTGGATGACGACAGTGCTCCCTCAGGGCAAGCTGCCATCAAGACCCAGGATGCTCAGGACATGCTGGCCACCATCCTCAAGCATTTGTTGCAGACCGAAGACCTCGTCCTGCAGGCCCTCGAAGAGGCTAAGAAGTACAACCATATTATGGAGTACACATTTATTCGCGCCCTCAACACTTTATTCAGTCTTCTAAACAAGGCTTGCCGCAATGTGCTGGAGTATAACATTCAACATGTCGACTTCCCTCTTGACTACGACCAGATCGAGGCGTATATCTCTAAGAAGCTTCTCCTTGCGCTGGTTTGGTCGTTCACCGGTGACTGTCCCCTTGCAGATCGCCAGTCTTTTGGACAGTTCGTGTCTGCATTGACTACTACCGATCTGCCACCCGATGGTGCAGCATCCATTATTGATTTCGATATCACTCTGCCCAAGTGTGAATGGACCAGCTGGCAGTCCCAGGTCCCTACTATCGAGATCAACACACACTCCATCACACAGACCGATGTGGTCATTCCCACTGTGGACACTGTTCGTCATGAAGATGTTCTGTACTCTTGGCTCGCCGAGCACAAGCCGTTGCTGCTCTGTGGTCCTCCAGGTTCCGGTAAAACTATGACTCTCTTTGCTGCGCTCCGCAAGCTTCCGAACATGGAAGTCGTTGGTCTCAACTTTTCCAGTGCTACTACTCCCGATCTCTTGATCAAGACGTTCGAGCAGTACTGTGAATACAAGAAGACGCTGAATGGAGTCGTGATGTCCCCTAACCAGATCGGTCGCTGGTTGGTTATCTTCTGTGACGAAATCAACCTTCCAGCTCCTGACCGTTACGGAACCCAACGGGCGATTTCCTTCCTGAGACAACTGGTCGAGCAAAATGGATTCTGGAGAACATCGGACAAGACATGGGTTACCTTGGACCGCATCCAATTTGTCGGCGCCTGTAACCCTCCCACCGATGCTGGACGTACGGCCATGGCAGAGAGATTTTTGCGCCATGCTCCTTTGGTCATGGTCGACTATCCAGGAGAGGTTTCGTTGAATCAGATCTACGGAACGTTCAACTCAGCCATTCTGAAGATCCTTCCTTTGTTACGCGGATACTCGGAGTCACTCACCAAGGCCATGGTACAATTCTACTTGGAGTCTCAGGCTAGGTTCACGCCCAAGATCCAGCCTCATTATGTTTACTCGCCTCGTGAACTTACAAGATGGGTGCGTGGTGTGTATGAAGCGATCAAGCCCCTCGAGACACTCTCTGTTGAAGGACTGGTTCGCATCTGGGCGCACGAAGCTCTGCGGCTCTTCCAGGATCGTCTGGTTACTGAAGACGAGAGAAACTGGACTGCAGACGCTGTTCGGCGCATTGCGCTCGATAATTTCCCCACTATTGATGACCAGGAGGCCTTGAAGGGTCCGATCTTGTTCTCTAACTGGCTGTCTAAGAACTATGTACCTGTTGAACAGGAGAGGTTGCGTGACTTCGTGAAGGCTCGTCTCAAGACCTTCTGTGATGAAGAGGTCGACGTTCCTCTGGTGCTGTTCAATGATGTCCTGGAGCATGCGTTGCGCATTGACCGTGTCTTCCGCCAGCCTCAGGGTCACCTTATTCTCATTGGAGTCAGTGGAAGTGGTAAGACAACTCTGTCTCGCTTCGTTGCTTGGATGAACGGTTTGAAGGTGTTCCAGATTAAGGTACATGGCAAATATTCATCGGAAGACTTTGATGACGATCTGAGAACCGTTCTTCGTCGCGCCGGTTGCAAGGGCGAGAAGATTTGTTTCATCATGGACGAATCGAACGTCCTCGATTCTGGTTTCCTGGAACGCATGAACACCCTGCTTGCAAACGCGGAGGTGCCCGGTCTGTTCGAAGGAGATGAATTTTCGTCTTTGATGACCGCTTGCAAGGAGGGAGCTCAACGTCAAGGTCTTCTTCTCGACACTCAAGAAGAACTCTACAAGTGGTTCACCTCGCAAATCGTCAAGAACCTGCATGTCGTGTTCACGATGAATCCTCCTGAGGAAGGCCTTTCTTCGAAGGCTGCGACAAGTCCTGCCCTGTTCAACAGATGTGTACTCAACTGGATGGGCGATTGGTCAGACCAGGCTCTCTTCCAAGTTGGTTCCGAACTTACACAGTCCGTCGACTTGGATAAGCCCAACTTCATTGCTCCTGACAGTATTCCGGTGGCCTACCGCGAATTGAGCCTGCCAGCCTCTCATAGGGATGCAGTCATCAACGCCATGGTCTACATCCATTACTCGCTGCAAAGATTCAACCAGCGTTTGCAGAAGCAACAGGGACGGACGACATTCTTGACTCCGCGCCACTATCTCGACTTCGTTGCTCAGTACGTGAAGCTCTTCAACGAGAAGCGCGAAGACCTCGAGGAACAGCAGAGACACTTGAACGTCGGTCTGGAAAAGCTTAGAGATACTGTCGATAAGGTCAGCGATCTTCGAGCCAGTCTTGCCCACAAGAAGACGCAGCTGGAAAAGAAGGACACGGAAGCAAACGAGAAACTGCAGAAGATGGTTGCAGATCAGCGAGAGGCAGAACAACGTAAAGCAGTTTCCCTTGAGGTTCAAGCTGCTTTGGAGAAGCAGGAGAAGGAAGTGGCTCTCCGAAGGGAAGTTGTGCTCAGTGACCTCGCTAAAGCTGAGCCTGCCGTCATTGAGGCTCAGAAGAGTGTCAGCAACATTAAGCGTCAGCATCTTACTGAAGTCCGTTCCATGGGCAACCCTCCTGCTAGCGTCCGACTGGCCCTTGAAGCCGTCTGCACCCTGCTTGGCCACAAAGTCGATAGCTGGAAGACCATTCAGGGTATCATAAGAAGAGATGACTTTATTGCTAGCATCGTCAACTACGACAATGAAAGACAGATGACTAGGAATCACAGGATAAAGATGCGCAACGAATTCCTTTCCAAGGAAGACTTCACCTATGAGAGAGTCAACCGGGCTAGTAAGGCTTGCGGTCCTTTGGTGCAATGGGTCGAAGCTCAGGTGAACTACTCTGAGATCTTGGATCGTGTCGGTCCTCTGCGTGAAGAGGTTGATCAGCTCGAGGAGCAAGCCCTTCAGACCAAGGCCGAGGCCCAAACCATTGAGAACACCATCAAGGGCCTTGAAGACAGTATCGCTACGTACAAGGCTGAATATGCTGCACTTATTAGCGAAACTCAAGCGATCAAGACGGAGATGTCTAGAGTGCAGTTTAAGGTTGACCGAAGTGTGCGCTTGCTCGACAGTCTGTCATCGGAGCGGACCCGTTGGGAGGAGGGAAGCAGGTCCTTCGAAACGCAAATCAGCACCCTTGTTGGAGATGTCCTCATTGCGGCAGCCTTCCTTGCTTATGCTGGTTTCTACGATCAACAGTTCCGAAAGGCCATGATTGATGAATGGGTCACTCACCTGACGCAAGCGGGCATCAACTTCAAGCCGCACAATCCGATTACCGAGTACTTGTCTAATGCCGATGAACGTCTGGCTTGGCAAGATCACTCGCTGCCGGTTGACGACCTCTGCACCGAGAACGCCATCGTCCTGAAACGCTACAACCGGTATCCCTTGATCATCGATCCTTCGGGCCGTGTCACCGAGTTCTTGGAGAAGGAGAGCACAGACAGGAAGCTCACTGTTACTAGCTTCCTGGATGATTCGTTTGTCAAGCAACTGGAGAGTGCTTTGCGTTTCGGAAACCCCATCCTCATCCAAGATGCTGAGCACCTTGATCCTATTCTCAACCACGTCCTCAACAAGGAGTACCAGAAGACGGGTGGCCGTGTTCTCATCCAGCTCGGAAAGCAGGAGATCGATTTCTCGCCATCATTTAAGCTCTTCCTCTCGACGAGAGATCCTTCTGCCACTTTCCCACCGGACGTGTGCAGTCGCACGACCTTTGTCAACTTTACTGTCACGCAGAGCAGTTTGCAGACCCAATCTCTCAACGAGGTCCTGAAGTTCGAGCGTCCAGATGTGGACGCCCGTCGTACCGATCTGGTCAAGTTGCAGGGCGAGTTCAAGATCCACTTGCGTCAGCTCGAGAAGCGACTCTTGCAGGCCCTGAACGAGTCACGCGGTAACATTCTTGACGATGACAATGTCATCGAAACTCTCGAGACCCTGAAGAAGGAAGCAGCAGAAATCTCCAAGAAGATGGTGGAAACCGAGGGAGTCATGACCGAAGTGGAAAATATCACGCTCAACTACAGCATCATTGCCCGTTCTTGCAGTGCTGTGTTCGCAGTCCTGGAGCAACTTCATCACGTCAACCATTTCTACCAGTTCTCCCTGCAGTTCTTTGTTGATATTTTCAACTCTGTTCTGTACCAGAACAAGCGCCTCGCTCAAGAGAAGGACCACGCTGCACGCGTACAGATTATTCTTCGCGATCTGTTCGTGACCACTTACCAGCGTACTTCATTGGGACTGATCCAGAAGGACCGCATCACGTTTGCTATGCTTCTTGCCCAAGCAGCTCCCTACCCTATGGACAAGAGAATCATTGATATGATCCTTGATGAGTCGATGGAGAGCGTGGACCTGTCAACTTCACCTGAACTCAAGGAACAGGTCATGAACAAGATTGCCAATATGTCGCTCTACAAGTCTATCTTCCCTACGATCGCTCCCGAGCAATGGGAGCAGTTCTTTAGCGAAGAGCTTGCCGAGAACTCAATCCCTGTCGTCTGGGAAGAAACCACGGAAAACATTGACCGACTGCTGCGCTCGTTGTTGCTTGTGAAGCTCTGCAGAATGGACAGATTCGTGCCAACTGCGGAGCGGTTCATCGAGGCCGTCTTCGGCAGAGAACTCTTCGAGGGAAGCACCGACTTGAAGGACATCGTTAGCCAAGTCACAGCAACCACGCCAATTGCCCTCAGCTCCAGCCCTGGTTTCGATGCCAGTTATAAGGTCGATGCTCTTGTCGAGCGCATGAACGCAACCTGCGCCAACATCGCAATGGGTTCGAACGAAGGTCTCGAGAGCGCTGACAAGGCGATTAGCAATGCAGCTGCCGCAGGAAACTGGGTCCAAGTCAAGAACGTACACCTGGCGCCGTCATGGCTGCAAAGTCTGGAGAAGAGGCTCGAGTCCCTCAAGCCTCACAAGGACTTCAGACTCTTCCTTTCGATGGAATCGAGTCCCAAGATCCCAGTCAACCTCCTCCGTGCCTCTCGGGTGCTCATGTACGAGCAGCCTGCTGGTGTGCGCGCCAACATGAAGGATTCTCTGTCCTCGTTGTCCACCCGGGCCTCCAAGGCACCTGTCGAAAAGGCCCGTGTCTATCTCCTTCTTTGTTTCTTGCATGCGGTGGTCCAGGAACGACTCCGCTACGCTCCAAGCCTGGGCTGGAAGGGATTCTGGGAGTTTAACGACAGTGATGTAAGTCAAAACCACCCGAAGCTCCAGTATTATAGCATCCCGCTAACATAACCTCTATAGTACGAATGCTCCGCCCACATCATCGACTACTGGGTTGACACCATCGCTCAAGGCCGATCCAACGTGGCTCCTCAAAAGCTGCCCTGGGACATGATTCGCACTCTTGTGACCGAGACCTACGGTGGCAAGGTCGATGACTACGCCGACTTTAAGCAGCTTGAGAGCCTGGTGACCAGCCTTCTTACTCCAGCTGCTTTCGATGACGAGCACAAGATCGTTTCTGGTGTTGAGAATGACGACTGTCTTACCCTGCCTGGTGGAACAAGCATCCGTGACTTTGTCGAATGGGTCAATAAGCTGCCTGAGCGCGAACCCCCGACCTACTTGGGTCTGCCGGCCAACGCGGAGAAGTTGCTTCTGGTTGGACATGGTAATAAGATGATTTCAGATCTGTCTAGAGTGACGACGTTGTTGGATGAGGGGGAGCAGTTGATGATTGAGGCTTGATTTGGTGAAGTGATAAATGTATCTGGGGGTGGAATGACATCGTTTGTTTGTCCTGTGTATTGGTAGAATATACATTGCATTTAATTATAGATCGATGGTCTGTTCTATTCCTTTATCTCCTATTAATAACATCTATTTTGTTTACCACTGCTGCTACTACTACTACTACTATTGTTCTGAGCATTAGTGACAAACACGTTCAGGAAGACCCTGACAAGAACCGTTTGCATTGTAGCTTAAACTGCTTCCGTTACTCTGCTAGGAACACATGCTATTTTTCAGCAGACATAGTATCAATATCCTCGCTCCTACACTAACAAACGACCAATACTATAGATCCACTTAAACAAGACCTCATCTATAAACTCCTGCCTTTTAAACATGGCAGCGAATACTTCTCAATTATCCGTCTCTCAGCAGAACCCTCTCTATAGAACCACAACGGAAGTAGAGGATAGAATTTTTTCGGTGCATTCGTCGGATGCAAATTTGATAGAAGGTGTTTGGTTCATCTTAAAAGTAATCGATTCCCATCCATACAATCATAGAAATAACGAGCATGCAGTGACCTGCGAATGATGAAAAAAGGGTAGGAAATGTGTTTCACTCCCAATCTCTCAGTGGTATATAGTATTTTATTATCATAACAACCTTGCGAAATTAAGCCTCCTATTCATCACCATCATCTGGAATCTCAAGGTGATTAGCACGGCTCTGCCTCTAGGAAAAGCACAGACGCAGTGTTGACGACGTTTCGTCAATTGTTCCCGTCTGGCCTTCAGCTCTATGTTATCGAGAGCTTTATGACCGTCTTTCCAGTCAAAGAATATGTAAATATGGAACAATATCCTGTATCTGGTGGAAAAATATCTACTTTAGCTACTTAGAAAAGGCGCTGCAAATTCCCAGTCGAGGATAGAGATCGTTTGGAGTCAACGACAACATCGACTGTTATGTTGTTGGTTAGCCTCCCCCCGGGCTCGACTATTTCCTCTGAACCCTCACTCATCGTGCCTTTCACAGAATTATTCATAAAGTGATGAAGCTTAAGCATGGGATACTTCATTGGTGGCAGCGGCCTCTCCATTAGTAACCTCTTTCTTTTTGGATTGGTTTCTTGACCTCCCTTGTCACTCTCGATGTGGCAATGTGCCGTTGAGGTATGAGCAGTAAGGTGTGTAAGCGGCAGAGACAAGTCTGTGGATGTGCCGTAGGGGCGCCGAGGAAGTGAAGCAAGGATAACATAATACAGCTGGTCCAGAAATATATGTGATAGGTGCGCAAACGGTGTTCCTGTGTCTTCCCGAGCATTACATGCGGCCAGGAATGACGATATAAGGCTCCGGCGCAGTATAGTAATATTAAGCGTCTAGAAACTAGATGGTTTTGGTCCGTTGTGTCACTGTGGTTATCCAAAGACACTATGGTTTTTAGATTAGTTAGTAACGGTGCCACGATATCAGATCTTTCATGAGAACCAATAAAGCCGTTTATATATTCCTGTTTAAGGAGTGAAAACCAAACGTCCCCAGAACATGATAGTCGTGAGTGATTGTATGGCAAATTAGCACTTCTATTCAAGAATTCCCTTCACCCTCAAGGGACCTTGCCTGTCTCTTGCTGCTTTTCGTCGTTGGTCCATCACCCTATCCTTTGGATGAGTCTTCGTCACTTGAAATGCGGAGTCTATTAGTATCGACTGGGTTTATCGTACTTTGTGGTAAGACAAACCCGCAAAATTGAATTGATCAGCAGCGCAATCCAATCTTCTAATGAACGACTTATTATCAACGCATTAAAAGGGAACCTGGCCATTCACGTCTTGTAATCTTGCCGCGTTAACACAATCTTCTTACTTGACTTCAACCAATCAACCACCAATTGATTAAATGAGGAAGGGATAAAGTGCTGCTTCGGCCAATGAGTCCTCTGCTGGGGACTCAGTTCTTCAATGACATCTAGTGTATATCTTGAAGACACGACTATAGAAATGGGGTCACTGTTCCGTGGGATCTCTGCTTATATAGTTAGTATTCATAAATAGTGACATAATGTAGAAAATAGCACTGATTCATACTCACAGCGTAAACAAGATCCAAGCCTCTCAGGATGAGCCATTATGATTCAGGCCAATATACACTGCTTCCCTCCTAGACTTGTGTATCATCAACCCTCTTCAAGTCAAAAATATAGTTATTGTCTGTAGGCATCGGAATCTGCCACTCCTGCTCCAAGGCGGTCAAAAAACATACAGAATGCTGACTCAGTTCTCTCGGAGCTGTTCGAAAATATATCCGCTTATATCCGTCTATATCCGCACTATTCTCAGCGAGGTCGACGAGGTTCTGCCGCTTCTGGCGGTCAGAGGAGCGGTCAGACTGGGCAGGATTTGGGTCGCTCCAAGCCTAATATCGATGAAGGTAGTACGGTTCATAGATAGTATTCCATGAGTCCCAGTCACGCCAGCTTTGAAATAGGCGTATCGTGCAGTCTTAGTACTGAGTCTCATTATTTGTAAACGAATGCGTCCGATGTTTTGCTGCAGGTAAGTTTGAGGCCTAGATAATAGTTTGTTGTATAGATGCATAAAGAGGAGGACATATTTCCAAGACCTGCACAGTATCAGGTCAAACAAGCATCTCTCGGAAGTTACAACAGTAAAAGTGCCACACTAATCCAAGCGAAACCGTTCCTATCGTTTGGCCTGCATATATCCCAGGTGCCATATCGGTGCATGTTCGCAAACCCAGCTTGCGAGATATAATGATACAACCTGGGCCTCCTTCCATATATCTCAGCCATTTATGGTCATACTCAGAGACCGAGATTAATCTGAAGTTTGCTTTTTTCCTCAAGTTTAGACAGGAGTACTCGTTCATCACCGCCCCCGGCCTGCTAGGGTAGTCCTTGATCCAGGCAACAATCTCCGCGACTTCTTGCATCTCTTCCGTCAGGAAATTATTGTCTCTCCACGATATATTTCAGTTGTTTGCTCTATATATGTTCTGGATAATCTCGTAAGATATATAGTTGAATGATATATGACCATCCCGAATAATGTTAGCCTCTTCGTCATGAGTGGAGGCTCTTTCCTCTCATTGTTGGCTTAGGAAATGCATAGAATTACCCTGAGCCAGGAAGCGGATTTGGAGTGGGTGATATGTCGGTGTCGTGCTTATGTGTTGATAAACTGTTGTTTGGGTCTGGAGCCATTCTGGAAAAGCTTCCGCATGTAGGTATGGTATTTGAAGTACTACCTTCTTTAAATAGGTAATCGGATGGTCTTGGGGGAATATATTTATGGATGGTTGTACCCTCTTGAACCTAATGGAAGCAGACACTCTCTGAGGATAGTAGCGAGCACAAGGCTCATTTTCGCGTATTCTTGAAGCATTCCTGATTAAGTATTACTAGTAGTACATAATATTATATAGATTGAAATCTCCTTTATAGAAGTACTACTACTAGTCTCCTGAGGGAATAATAAGCCGCAGCGCAGAATATGGAGATGATGAAGAAGAAGCAGAAGCAAGTTTGAAGGGTCGGAACAGGATATTTATATTGCTGCTACAAACTACAATGCACTCCGAACATAGTGAAGAAGAAGAATGCTGTGAAGCCTAAGGAGGAAAAAGAATGCTTGCTATTCACAATATCCATTCGCCGCAGGCTCGAAGAGGAATTGATATATCGATATCAATCTCATTGAATAGAATGGAAGATTACTGCTTACTGGCTTCTGCAGAAGATTTAGCTTATCAGATCAAGTTCGGTTGGTCTTTGGGTGGCTGAAAAGTTTTATCTTAGCTTGTCTTTGCAGGTTATATGTTATAGATGAGTGGTAGAAGCTGTGATATTAGTATGTAGGTAGTTTGGCGGAAGAGGGCTGTTTTTGGGGTCAGTTGTTTGTTGGTGCCAGTTAGTTGGGTGATGTTGGGGCTTGCTGTTACTACTATATTTTAGATCGTTGATAGATTATATCTGTGCTCTGAGAAAGGGAAGAGAGGAAAGAGATGGATGAATCGATATCTTTAATCCTCCATTCGGTGCTCAATTGGACTCTCATCTTGTTTGATGGATATCTATCGAGTGTTGTCTGCTTCCATCCTACCCCTAGAGAGTGAACGACAATATCTATCCCCATCACATCATACCACGTATCCTACATAAGAGACATACTACGAGTACTACATGTCTTTGCATGGCAGGTCTTAATCCAGTCTCATTCAAACCATCCCATGTAGACTAGAATATCTGCGCGCCATATCTTCCACCACGGAAACAACAGGTTTCGAGACAACAAATGAAAAGCAACAGCGGGAAGTCCCATCACCAACAAGCCACAACATTCTCTCACCCTTTCCGTAGACACCACTTCGACCCGTCTATCCTAACGATCGACCGATTCGACCAAAAGAACAAAAAGCCTGGCATAGTCCAACGGACATGATCGAGACTTGTTGCCTGCGACAGAAAGGGGTACCCATTTAGCCAAAGCCGTAAAGTGTGTGGCCCATCTATTTTGTTAGAGATACGTTAATATCTGTCCGTTTGACTAGGTTGGAGGTGGAGGTATATGCCCAGTAACTTGATTTACTTACACGATTAAGCGCAAAGACCACCTTCGCCAGCTTATGTCAGTACACGAATCTAAACAATATAACATGCTGGGAACTCACGTCTTGAGTTCTGACCAACTAGGAGTATAGAAGTTAGTCCATGCTGGGACAATTGGAGAATTTAGAGTGTTTAATGAAAACGTACCTTGCGTTCGTGGCCCGGAGTGGTGGACGACTCCATCACGAGGATGATTTGTCTTATGATCTTGAACAGTTAGCAACCAGTCGCCAAAATATACATATCAAAGTCACTCACCTCGGTGAGGCGGTTTTTGACCGTCTTGCGCACTTCCGGATAAACGTCCGCGCTGATTCGGATGACACCACCACGGCGGGCAAGACGACTGGATTCAGTAATCAGTTAATTGGTGTTTATTTATGGTACACGTGCTGCTATCTCGGATAACGCGTGTTTGATGGGGTTTGCGTACCGGATCGAGGGGCGGGCTAGCCTTTGTTAGCGGGTGACTTGTAGTATTTGATCTGGAGTGATTTGTTGACTTACTTATTCCATCTATGTTGTTTCGCAAGATTTTTCTGCAGTGTGATCCATTGTTAGTATGTTTCCCTGGAGTAGGCATCCCCGTAACCCCGAGAAAGGATCCGCGAGGGGAAACAATACCTCAACCGCTTCTTCGGGAGGAAGCGCTTGCTTCTTCTATCGGTAACTAGTCTGGGGTCCATGACGACGATGACTTGAGTTACCACTATCTAGAGAGAGGAGCTGTAGAGGAACAAGATGATGAGATGGAAAATTCTTTATGTATTGCATCGTGAACTTGGTGAATGAACCGTGCAGTTGCCATGCGTGTTAGTGCTTGGTGCATGAAGCAAAAGCAAACGGGGCCAGGGGGAATGTCATGGCAACAAGCGGGTCTGTGCAGTGAAGCATGAGGTTGAGGAAGACATGATTGAGTAACATTAGATATACCCTCTGGGAGGTTTATGAACTATTAGGGATGGATATTTGCGTAGCATAGCGTATAGATAACGTCAACGGGAAAATATCAAACAACACTCAGAACGCCTTCGATGGGGTCCATAACCATGCCATATGCACCTGGATAGGTTTATGAGATGAACGTGGCCTCGGAGAACATAGTTCCCTCCTCAGTGACTTCGGAGTCGCCGACCTTGAGCTTCAGAGAGAGCTTCTCTTGAGGGCAGTACTAGAGACCAAAGTCAGTATGATCAACCAGAAACATGATGGGATCCAAGCACATACCTGGAAGATGTAAGGTCGCGTGCCGGCAACACTGCCAGCAATGGTCTTGATGAAGCCGGGCACTTCCGCCATCACGTCGATCCGGTCCAGTCGGTTGCCAAGAGCCCCGTCAAGCTCCGCATGGACTTCTTGTCCCTCCTTAGACTTGCCATCCCAGACCCACTTGATGGACTTGGGCTCGGGCCAGTCACTTTCAGCATCTTGCGATGATTCGGTGTGAGTGGCGCTGTTGTTAATACCAGCATAAATGATCTCTCCATCCTTGACAATACCGCCGACGTTGACCGTTGTCGATCCGTACGACGGAGGGGTAGTGTATTCCATCATCATGGCAGAGTAGGTGGGGGTCTGGAAGTTGACAAAGTTCCACCGCGCAGCTATGCAAAGGTCAGAATGTTCCCTCTTCGAGACGTCGGCGTGCAGAGAAGCTTACCCGCGTGGTGAGGCTTCATGCCCTGAAGGGCATGGATGAACATTCCCCGGCCCGTAAGGTCGTACGTCTTCTCCTTGGTGGTGATAGTACCCTCAACGGCACACCGGGGCCAGAAGGCATGGCTCATGGAACCCCATGGGTTCTCGGGGTCTGTGCCAAAGTAGGACGTGCCGTCCTTGCCGATCATGAAACCAGGGGAAGAGCGCTTGAACGTCAGGTTTACCAGACTATCGTCGTTCACGGCGGACTTGATGGTATAAGTATCGCCATCCTCGTTGAGTTGGACAGCGAGGTTGTCGGCACCAAAGGAGAGCATGCTTTCATCGAACATGAAGTTGGACAGGGGATCCGAGTGCCAGTTGTGGGGACCATCGCCTTTGAGGTTGAAGATCTTCGATGTGAACTGAGCGGTGGTGTGGAGACCTCTGTGGGAGCACGAGCAGCATTAGAACATGAGACGAAAGTGAGGCGATGTTGAATTATTGCCAAGTAAAGGTACAACTCACACGATGTTGCTGTAGATCAGCTGAACCATCGCCAAGGTACCATCATCGGCCATGATGTAAAAGACCTTGTTTTCGACATTGGTGTACTGGTAAGCGCGCCAACGCAGGTCATTCTTGCTGAGCTCGGTATAAGGGGTCTCCTGCGCCTGGCGGGCGACAGATTGAATGGCTTCAGGCCCATAGATGGGTTCCTGCGTACCGGCAACGGAAGCGAGACTAGAGGGGCGGGGGACTTGAGTTAGCAAACAAAAGCATGTATACCAGTTGGACTAAGAGACTGAAAAGAAGAGCGAGCATACGTTGACTTGAGCCAGTTCATTATGGGAGATATGTGAGGTGTTGTGAGGAATCACAAAGAACAGAGGGAGGTTGTGAAAACAAGAGGATGGGAAGATGTGAGGAAAGATGGAAATCAAATCGATAGCGCGCGGGGCCACAAGGGGGGTTCGGTCGATCGTTCTATAGTAGCTTCCGGTGGTCTGGACAAATGCTGGGACGAGCAGCTGGCGGGCGGGACAAGACGGGAAGAAGAGCCCAAAGAGTACTTGGAATCACCAACAATCACAGCTGGTCTTCTGCCAACAGCAAAGGATCAATGGGGCATCAATCCAAACGAACCTCAGTGCACCAGATGAGTGAGTTGGTGGCAGGTGAAGCGCTGACCGCCAACTGGGCGCGGAATCCGGATGACGTCCAGCACTTGAATTGCAGGCGGATTTCCTGTTTGGGCTTCGCTTGTGTCCCAAATGGAAAGTAACGCCGACCCCGCGGCGCCATCCCGAATCCAGAACCCCAAGAAAACTTGGCCGCAAAAGACGCTCGCCGACTGCCGCATTGATTGTTGTCAGTTGCTGTCCAGAGACCCCCAACCGCTCCCTCACCTCAGCTTCAAGTCGCCTTTACTTCGTTTTTCACCCAACGTATCATCGACTATCACCATCATGGCGAAGAAGGCATTGGCCAAGGACCAGATTGTGAAGCTCATTGTGGGCGCCGGTCAGGCCAGTCCCAGTCCTCCCGTCGGTCCGGCCCTGGGTAGTAAGGGTGTGAAGAGTATGGACTTTTGTAAGGTGAGCTGAAAGAACACTCCATTGACAGCTTTAAATCGGATCCGTCATTTGCAAGACGTCCAATTGGAGCTATCTGAAGTAGAAGAACGCGCAAGGCTCATATGGTTTACTGTAGGAATTCAACGCCAGAACTGCACACATCAACACCGGTGTACCCATTCCTGCGCGTGTCACTGTCCGACCCGACCGTTCCTTCACCTTCGACCTCCGTACTCCCACTACCACCTATCTGCTGTTGCAAGCGGCCAACGTGGAACCTCGCAAGAATCGCATCCGTGGCGCCCAGAACCCGGGCCATGAGTTCATCGGCAAGATATCCCTCAAGCATGTCTACGAAATCGCCAAGATCAAGCACTCCGAGACGCGACTGTCTGGACTGAGCCTGCAGGGATTGTGCAAGAGTGTCATTGCCCAGGCCAAATCCGTCGGCATCCAGGTTGTACCATGAGATTATTGCGGAGCGGGCGATTGGTGATGTCGTTGTACACTATCTTGTGCCCTTACTCTCGTAAGGTTACTCCTCTTCTTCTCTTGGGCTTACGAAATTGGCGTTATGTGGAACTGGGTTTGTTACCATCTGTATCATAGGCATTGCATGTTGTATAGAGAGCGTTGGCTGGTGCCTCAAGCGATCACATGAAGTGGATTTGACTTCCTGAACATGAAAAAAGGGTCCTGAGTATAACGGTGGGCGTAGTGTTGCTGAATGGGCTATTTTGGGTTCCTGACCAGGACCTGCCGGTCTGCTGGTTGTCACGGTACCCCTATACCAAGTAGTATCGAGTCGGGTGGAAGCCCACTCGTCATCAATAGCGACATACACACCTGTCTTTACCTACCAATCCATGCCATATCCTTGCCAGGGCGGAGTTTCTGTTACTTTCAAGATCCAGCAGTGGTTGAGAAAGAGTAAGAAAAGGGATACTAGACTGTCGGTTGCTGAGCAGTCAATATTGGCACTGATCCCTCGCCAAGTTGGAGATCGGAGTGAAGGAGAGAGCCGAGCGAGACACAAAAGCCTGCCCAGAAATACCGCCGAGAAAGCCAAGAGGCGGAGGACACGCAAGTTTCCTCCTAACGTCTTGGATACGCGGCCAGGTGAGAGGTCGGGGGAGGAATCGTCGTACGGTTTTGTAAGAGACAAGCCCCTTTCTTCCACTATTTTGCTTGGCAGACATGAAAAGCTGTTTCTCCGCTCGAATCCTCAGAAGTTCCCTTCTTGGCTTCACAACGAAGTAACTCAGTCAACGGACGACAGAGATTGACAATAGCAGCAAGCCGGGAAGCAGGTAGGTGATGGCTTGAGGCGATGATGCCATAATCTGCAGATTTGCTGGGATTGACCCCACATTCTATACGTGTTTCTGGAACTGCATCAGAACCCTTGACAAGGGGCAGGAGGCGACTATCTTGAAAATGCAAGTAGCTGGCCAGATTGGGAAATTGGCCATTTACACTTCTCGTTGAAAATTGGCGCTCGTCAGTAAAACATAGTTGGGAGCCTTCAGCAGACTGAACAGACTTGCAGCGGGCAGCCAGCCTCTTCCTTGAGGATACGAGAGTGCTTATGAGACGGCTGTTGCTTCATCGTTGACTCTGTATATCTACCCCAGCCTCACAACTCTTTAAGGAGAGAGACCCAGCCGTCATTAGTATTCATTCTTCCCGTCGAAGCGGAAACTTTCCAGATCGGGCTGGGTTTGCCCGTCCACTGGATACCCAAAGCGGTATGCGGCGCCCCACACCAGCACTAGACCTAAAACAGCATGGTGACGCTATCGCGGGTTACCTACCTGAACAGACAGTTGCTTTGCTAGTTGTCAAATAGTCAAATTATAGTCCAGTAGGAATTGGGTTAAATCGGCGAGAACATCAAGTGGATAATTTCCCGCGTCTCCGATCCCGAAGGCCCCGATGATTGATTGACAGGAGGCGTGTGTGTCTATGGACATGGGCAGGCAGCTGACGGACGGACAGATGATCGAAGTGGTCGATTCATCAGCTGAGTGGACCGTGGGTTCGCCCTCACTCCAATCTGCATGCATTAAACCCACGCCAGATGAGATCCAGAAGAATCTAGCGGGGTAAGCGACCAGCCCATCCATGTCTGTGGGCTGTGCGGATCGGGGAATCTGGAGGGTCGTCCTCCAATGCTGTTCGCGGATGACAAAACTGCCCGGCTAGACGGCACCGGCAGCTGCTTTTTTTCTCCTCTCCTCGGTGACAACTGACCTCCGGAGCAGATAGGATAGATGAATGGATAGATAGATAGATGAACGGATGAATGGATGGCAAAAGGCCGTATGCAAGCGATATAACTAACCAACTAAATCCTACTCCATCACTAATCACCGGCTCATGACGGGGCGGCCGTTCGGACAACTGGCGCCGACGTTACCGGTATTTACATGCCTGCCTGCCTGCCTTACCCGTAACGGCCGTGCCTTGATGTCATGGCAGCCGTTCTCCGGGTTCTCTTGTTTTGTTTCTCCATCTGAACCTCTACTACAAGATAGTCGACTGGTCTGGGGGAGATGACTCCGACTTATGTACGGCTACTCTGTATGATTCATGATCCACACCCATCCCACATCCTCGGTTAGACAGATGCTTGCTTCAACTTCACTCACTGTATGAGGTTGGTAAATCCCGCACCATTACAATCCCAAGTCACAAGCTTCCTTTCCCAATCTTTTGTTCCCCTCCTTCTCCGCCGAATTCCGATTGAAAGAGCAGTCAAGATCCAATCTTTAGAGCACGGGGGGAACGCTTCGCTCCGACCGACCGCCAAGTAAACACGGTACAGACTGCATGTAACTTTGTGTGGGATACGTTCGTTCCTTTGGGTTTGAATTTGCAATAATGATGCTGCTTCTTTCTGTCCAGCCCTTCTGCTTTTTTTTTTTTCTATTTTAGGCCGGGTGACCAGCTAGGTAATCTAGACCTGAGCAACCCCCTTCCAGGGAGAAAGAGGGTGTGGGAGGAGGCTTCTAGAACGGGGGCTAGAGGAGTCAGTGGTAACGTGTATATATACACAACTCACCTAACCTGGTTTCAAATTCAATCATTCAATGAGGTCCTAGTGTACAAGTGGTATAAAGTCCAGTAAATGTGGTGGTGGTGATGGTGGTAAAGAAAGAAGAACCACCGCCCAAAAGAGAGTGTTTTTCTCCCCGTCCATCCCGCCGCTATTGCCGCCGCCGTCGATTTGGCTGGTGGCTCCAATTCCAAGACCGCCGCCGCACCTGCTTTGCTTTTTCGCATTTTGACTTTCTTGTTCAGTTCAATCTTCCCTGCCCCGGTGGAACCTCTCCGGTCTGCCTTCTCCCCTCTACTAGTCATAACTAGACTAGAACGAACTGCCTGACTAGTCTAGCTCCTCCTCCTCCTACTCCGTCCCTCACTACCTACTCCCTCCCTCAACTCACTCTCTCTCCATCCATCCTCGTCACTCTTCCTCATTTCTTCACGACTGTCGGTCTCTCTCCCCTCCTCTCGACTCATCAACGCAGCCGTTCTTGGATGGGGCGAATTCCTCCCGCCCCTCAGCACCTTTCCGCCCGTCCAAGTTCCTGCACTGCGTCGTCGTGAGTTCAGCCACTACTCTCTCCCGCATCGGTTTCTCGACGAAAGATTTGCTCCGTCTCGCATACCGAAACCTCCGTGCCTCTCCCACTCTTGTTCCACGAAACGTCTTGGATCGCCTCTTCCCACCCAGCTACTTCGATATTATATAGTGTCTTGCCGCTCTCCTGATCACTCTGCATCCGTTGTTTTTCCATTACTGTTGAGTTCATTCTCCCGGTATCTCCCGTGGAGGGGCATGTGTCCCACCCTGTGGTCTTGACCAAGTATGACGTCTGAAGCGACGGATTTTGCCCAAGCCAACGACAACATGAGTTCCGGTAAGCACCGCCCGTCCACAACAACCAATCCGGCCTTTTCCCTCTGACTCGGCTACCTCGCAACTTTAGCTGCTGAAACTACCCAACCTCCTGCCCAGATGGCCCCTGGACAGGCTACCGACTTTGCCGACAATGACTACAAGTCGAAGTCGCAACCCGGCCAGGTCCGATTTTCGACGATAACGGAGGAAATTGAGCCTGGGGATTCCTCGGCCCCTCCCCAAGTACCGCCGGCCGATGACTCGTTGAAGGATCAGAAGCAAGAGGAGGAACTGCGGTCCCTGGCTGCCAGCCTACAAAAATCCCAATTACAAGAGACGCGGTTGCGACAGTTCTCGTATGATCCGATCTCTCTTCCATCCTCCAGGGTATGTACTCCACCCAGTTACTCACAATGATCCTGTGCCGCTATTCAGCAGCAATGGTGGCGTGGGAGATCATGCCGCCCACTCCGGGACAGTCGGCTCCTCGCATGGCCTTGCATGATCTTCCAGAACTTCCAGATCTGAACAGAATCTGACTGCTGCACCCCCCCCCCCCCCTTACAGGTTGCGTCGCGAGAATCGAGCGAGCGCAGTGGTCGCGAAGCCAATGGATCAGGCCTGCCCTCTCCCCGAGACTCCCCGACAGTGTCCGCCATGCAGTCACCCCCGCTTACACCAGCCGCGACTCACTCACGTGAAGCCAAGTCTACTGATACCTCGTCAACCTCGAATACTACGGACAAAGGAGCACCGGGGCACTCCGCTGCGATGACCCCAACTACTTCCCCGCCGACCAGCGCGACCCTAAAGAACAAAGCCTCTCAAAGCGCTCCCTCTTCACGACCCTCTTCAACCGATCAACTGTCCAAACAGAATAATGTCGCGCAAACATCGTCCCATCCGCTAAATTCCCCGAAACATAGGGCGCAGTTCTTCGTCGGCCCCACGGCTGATGGCGGTGCACAGGACGAAAGCCCTCCGATGACTCCTAGGGTTGAGAGCTATACCCCTCCAGGCGCCATTACACCCGTCGGCGAGCCCAACGATCCGTATGCCCGCAGCAAGCGGCCCCCGCAGCCAAAGAACCTCGCACAACTGGACCAACGATTTATATTCAATGGTAGAGATGCGAAACGTCGCACAAACACTTCCTCATCTTTCACCCGCCCCATGTCTCCTCGGTCCGCCAGTGCAAGTGATCTCAGGTCCACCGAAAAGCGCAGCGGCTTTTTCGGGAGCAAAAAGGAAGTTAGGCAGCAGGAACCGGAAAGCAAGCCCCACGGCCACATGTCCGAGCTCAAGCGCTTCTTCAAACGGAACCACCATAAACACAAGCGTGCTGATTCGCCCTCATCCATACCGTTCAAAAAGTCTAGCCGGTCTTCAGGAAAGAACGGTCCTTTCCATACATCTGATAGTGTTCCGTTTGCTGATGACCATGGGCTCAACTCAAAGTACGGGAAATTGGGCAAGGTCTTGGGTTCAGGAGCAGGTGGATCCGTTAGGTTGCTCAAGCGTAACAGCGACGGCGTGACCTTCGCTGTCAAGCAATTTCGTGATCGCCATTCTTGGGAGAGTATGAAGGAGTATTCGAAGAAGGTCACTGCGGAATTCTGCATCGGCTCGACTCTTCATCACGGCAATATTATCGAGACACTGGATATCATCCAAGAAGGCAGCCATTGGTACGAGGTCATGGAGTATGCCCCGTTCGATTTATTCGCGATTGTCATGACGGGGAAGATGGTGAAGGACGAGATTGCCTGCGCCTTCAAGCAGATACTCAGCGGAGTGGCCTACTTGCACGGAATGGGCCTCGCCCACCGGGATCTGAAATTGGACAATGTGGTCGTTAATGAACATGGCATCATGAAGCTTATCGACTTTGGGAGTGCGGTAGTCTTTCGGTACCCCTTTGAGAATGACATTGTTCCTGCTTCTGGTAAGTCGCGCTCTGCTGATCGACAGTGCCAAATTGGGCTTCCACCTTCTAACGCGTGGCAGGAATCGTCGGCTCTGATCCGTATCTGGCTCCGGAGGTGTACGATGAAAAGAAATACGATCCCCGCCCCACTGACGTCTGGTCTCTGGCCATCATCTTCTGTTGCATGACCTTGCGCCGATTCCCCTGGAAGCAACCCCGTGTCAGCGACAACTCTTACCGACTTTTTGTCTCCCCGCCCACCCCCGGCACACCGGTTCCTGATACAGACCCCAAACGTCACCGCGTCGTTAAATCGTCTCCTGATCTCCAATCGTCTGCCCACGAAGAAAAGGCCTCGCCGGTTGTTGACCCCAAGAAGGGGCCAATCGATCAACCCGTGCAGGCTAATGGACGTCAGGAGCCCCCGAAGAGTACTGCTCAGACGGGTCCTACCGGCGGAGAAGAGAACCGTCCTCCGGAGAGTCCACAGGAACGTACGCCTACCAACAAGACCGCTGTCGAGGACAAGAATGGCCCTACTCATAAGCCAACTCGGACCACAAGCAAGGAAGCTCCCCCTCTTCCAGCTTCATCTCAGCCTTCCGGCCAACGCCAGGAAGTTATCAAGGGTCCCTGGAGGCTTCTGCGACTCCTGCCACGCGAGAGCCGGTATATCGTCGGTCGCATGTTGAAGGTGAGCGTCAATGAACGAGCCACCCTCGATGACGTTTTGACCGACGAATGGGTTCGCAACATCAAGGCATGTCAGCAGGAGCTTTCGGGTGAGGTCATCCGGGCCCCTGGTCATACGCATGTCCTGGAGCCACCATCGGCCAGTGTCCCAGTGCCCAGCAAGGCCAAGTGATCTACTTCCTCCACTAGGTGTATGCGATGGTGTTGGACCTCCGCCCCGTTTCTATGTCTTATCATGCCTTATAATTCCCCTGAACCGATTCATCCTACATCTATTTTCCCATTCTCATTTGGCTCTTTTCTTTCTACCTGATTCCCTACGGCCATGATGTTGGTCCGTTTCTGGGCGGGCTGTCATCATGATCTGGCTTGTTACTTTCTCGACGGTGGGTTTCCAACTCGGTCAGACATATACCTGGAATCCACAGTAATCACTTTCCCTTGTCCACTGTTTTGCTTATTTTCTCACCGCCTATGCTGTTGGAAAGTGGATGTGGGTTTCCTTTTCTTCTGGTGCTTTTTCTTTCGATCTAGGCGTTGAGGTCACTGTGTTGTGGAGCGGGGCTGCTCAGGCAAATCACTCTCCCCTATAGAGGGTCGGCTGCTAGATTTCTTGCTGTGAGATGCTTTTCGCATGTTCTTTGCTGCGGTTTCGTTCGCTTTGGTGCTTTTGGCTTCCGCATCTGCCTCGGGAGGGTTTTATTGTTCGCGCATCTGTCATGCCTCGGAGCCTTGTTTGTTCACCCAAATTGTCCTTTCATTGTAACCATGGAGACCAATTACTTTAGTAGATACTATAAATACACGAGTGACTGTATACCTGTTCATTTGGACGTTTGGCTTTGTTCCCTGTAGAATTGTAGCATCTGTCTCACTGCGGAATTCCACAGTTGACGTAAGGCAGGAGATGCGGAGATTGCGGAGTTTAGACTAGACTGGGGCGATAATCGGAGCCCATCAAAGGCTTCTTCCCACGCGACCGGCTCAACAGATCCTGGACTTCATCTTCCACCACCCTCCAACCCACTAACCCTGCCTGATCATGACCCAACCAGGCGAACCGGAGCCATTGGTCTCCTCCCTATGGACCCGATCCCTAATTGTACGTCCATCCCCTTCTTCCCTCCCAGCCTAGCCATCCTCCATCCTCCATCCTCTATCCTTCCATCCAGCCAACCAACTAACCAACCAACCAACCACCCAGTCCGGAGCCATCGCTGGCCTCACCGTTGACTGCTCCCTCTACCCCCTCGACACGATCAAAACCCGCCTCCAAAAAGCCCGCACACACGGCCCCTCCACCACATCAGCAGCACCCAGCCTCTCTCTCCGCCAAACCATCCGCGGCATCTACGCCGGTCTTCCCTCCGTGCTCTTCGGCTCCGCCCCGTCCGCCGCCTCCTTCTTCATCGTCTACGATGGCGTGAAACGATACCTCCTTCCCTCCCCTACCTCCTCTAATAAGGATACCACTCCCTCCCGCTCCCACATCATCCTCACGCACTCCCTCGCTTCCTCAATGGGCGAAATCGCCGCCTGCGCCGTCCGCGTCCCCACCGAAGTCGTGAAGCAGCGCGCCCAGGCCGGTCTGTTTGGCGGCTCGAGTCTTCTTGCCTTTAAGGATATCTTGGCCCTCCGCAATGCTCCCCATGGTGGTTACTTGCAGGTTCTCGGGGAATTGTATCGTGGCGCTGGCATCACTATTGCCAGGGAGATCCCGTTTACCGTGTTGCAATTTACTATGTGGGAGAGTTTGAAGGAGGGGTATGCGAAAAGGGTTGCTGCGAAGAATGGTGATGGGAGTGTTGGGGTTGTGCCGGCGTCGACGAGTGCCATGTTTGGGAGTGTGGCTGGAGCTATTTCGGCCGGGTTGACCACGCCGTTGGATGTTGTTAAGACGAGGGTTATGCTTGCAAGACGCGGTGGGGATGAGGGCAGAGTCAGGGTTAGGGATGTTGTGAGGGAGATTTCTAAGGAAGGGTTTGGGGCGTTCTGGAGGGGGATTGGGCCAAGGGTGGCGTGGATTGGTATTGGCGGGGCCGTGTTTTTGGGGAGTTATCAGTGGGCGTGGAATACGTTGGAGGGCAAGAGGGAGGTGGAGAGGGAGAGGTTGGAGAAGGAGGCGATTTGATGGGTTGATTGGTTAGTATTAGTCTTGTATATAATTATGGAAGTGGTGGCGGTCTGTATACTAGGGTATGGATACTAAAGATGAGGGTATAGTTATAGACTAGATGGATGGGATTGATATTATAGAACTGTTTCATGATTGTGATTTCTGTTTCTTAGCTTTTCTCTATGGAATTCTCCCTCAACATCCACGACATCTCCTCCACTTGTTCTGGAGTGAGGAGCTCCTTCATCTCCTGCAACGTCAAGAAGTCATGATCCTCTATCGCGAACCCAGGCTCGACAGTCTACACACATCGTCAACCATCTGTATCTTGAACATTGTCGGATTGCAGAGAACCTACCTCAGTAATCAACAACCCCCTCTCCTCCCCATCGTCATCGGCATGACCCTCCTCAGGCAACAAATAGCTCGCCTTCCACTTCCCCCCCTCAACCACCCACTCCACCTTCTCCCCTCTTTCCACCCCATGTCCCACCACAAACTCCTCCACTGGCGCCTTGCCCTCCTTCTTCTCATCCGCGTGAATCACCACATATCTCCCCCGTCCACGATGTAGTGTATGCACAGTCCGACTCTTGTTCCGGTGGAACGCACCGAGCGGCGACCCCGGCGTGAGGAAGTAGTGGATGCAGGTACCGGCGGAGCGAGTTGCCGCGCCGTTGGCTATGGGGATTTCTTGTGGATGGCGGAAGGTTTCCTGGTAGTAGCCGCCTTCAGGATGTGGGTGGAGGTCGAGGGATTGGATGGTTTGGGTGACGGAGGGGGGTTCTTTGGTGGGTTGAGAGGGAGGGGGGAAGGGTGGGTGGGTTTTGGTCATAGTTAAGTTGGTGTAGGATTGGTTCTTTGTTTTGAGGTGCTGGGAACTGTTGGATGTGAGTAAGCTGTGAGGTGGTATTCGGGGTTAGTGTGTGGGTGGTAGTGATGGGATATGAAGCAGGGTATTTAAGGTCGTATTCATGGGATCAATGGTGGATGGAGATGATATCAGAGAAAAAGAAAAAGGTTCTTGGCTATTGCCGCATCTAGTGGGTGTTTGATTTCAGGGCCTTGAGTAAAGGTTTATGAGTTATCCAGATGGCATTTTGGCCTCTCTTGTATAGTTCAAGTGCTGTGATATCATGGTGGAGAATGGTACCGGTAACTGGGAACTCAAATCCGACTTAGCATGGTGAGAACAGGCAGAGGGATTTTAGGGATAGCCTGTAAAATCCAGAGCGTATTTGAATGGCTGTTCTAGTCAGTAGATCAAATTGAAGATCAATAGCCGTGGGGGAGAGAAGAAGAAGGTGGAAGATGAGCAGATCCCCGAGGGAAGCCGGGGCTCGTGCCTCCCGCCAGAGAGAGACGAAGTGAGAGAGAGACTCGGGGTGAGCCCATCGTCAATAACATCCCCCATCCGCCATCCTTCCAGGCAACAAACTTCCTCTCCTCCTCCTTCTCCCCGTCCTGCTTCCCCTTCTTTTCTGCTCTCTGTCCTTTCATATTCATTCCTTACTGTGTCATCTTCCTTCGGGCCTGTCTTCACTCCCTACAACTCGGGGAATGTCCCCCTCCCCTCTGTCTCTGCGTGCCTGAGCGATCGTCGCTTCTGCCTCCGCATCGTCCCTTGCACCTCCGCATTTCCTCTTCCACTGCGTCTCGCTCCCCGCCCACTGCATGGCCCGAAAAACAAGCCACCAGAGGGTCACTTATGGTATGTTTGTTGTCTAGAGTCGGTCTGCTGGGCTTGATTGCCATTTACTCCCCGGTTACACCACCGCTGCGTTCCGCGCTTATCTGATCCTCCCCCCATCCCACGTATGCGCCAAAGTGGACTCGAGACTGACATTCAATTTCTTCTCCTCCCTCTAGTCCTCCCTCTGCCTGATGCCCCTGGTGGGCATAGACTAGGCGTTAATGGCCTGACGGTCGATACGGACAATTCCATCCTGTGAGCCTTCCCCGTCCTCTTGCGCCAGTTGGTCCTCCGCAAACCCGGCTGCGACAAACTCCGCCCGTTCCCGCGTCCAAAGCCACGCCAGTTCTAACTCCGCAATCTTGCAAAGGTATTCCGCTGGTCGCGATGGCGTTGTCTGCTCGTGGGACCTCAATCGCCCCCTCTCAGGCGCATCGTCGTCGAAATCCGGCTCGACAACCTTCAGAAACCAAGTTCAAGCTCACAGTCATTGGATCAACGATATTGTCTTGACTAAGAACAACTCGGCGCTCGTTTCCGCATCGTCCGATACCACTGTGCGATTATGGCGGCCACACTCGGAGAATACCGAGGTACCGCAGCCCATCGGCAAACATGCCGACTACGTGAAAGCCTTGGCAACGCCCGGAAATCATTCCTCTTGGGTTGCATCAGGCGGCCTGGATCACAAGCTCTATCTATGGGATCTGAATGGCGGCGGTGAAGTCCTTAGCATCGATGCGTGCGGGGAGGACCGGACGGCAAAGGGTTCGGTCTATGCACTAGGCGCTGTATCGTCCGTCCTGGCTAGCGGTGGACCGGAAAGCGTGGTCAGAGTGTGGGATCCGAAGTCCGGCAAATTGATCACCAAGTTCGTGGGCCATACCGACAATATTCGTGATATCCTCATCAATCAAGATGGCGATACTATTATGACTGCATCCTCCGACCAGACGGTCAAGGTTTGGTCGCTGACAGCGGGGAGATGCATGCACACCTTGACGATGCACAACGATAGTGTCTGGTCGCTTTATTCAAATCATCCTCGCCTGTCGGTGTTTTATTCGAGTGATCGGTCCGGCTTGGTTGCCAAAACTGACACGAGACACTCTGCGGATATTGAGCAAGGTGTCTGCGTTGCAGCCCTGCAGGAGCACGAGGGTGTTATCAACGTCGTAGCCGCCGGCGACTATATCTGGACAGCAACACCGAAGTCCAGTATCAATCGGTGGAGGGATATCGATACCACGGCTGAGATAGAAGCACCAGCGTCAGGCGAACGGAAGTCCAGCGCTGAAAAGGATGCGGCGAAAGGAATGCCCAAGAAGATACCATACGAATCCGTCCTCTTACTATCAAACACATCCACATTCCCTAATTCGAGGGTTCCTCGCGACGCGGCGCCGGGAGTGGCTCCGCATGCTCAGGGGCAGGCTTCCGGCTCAGACATGGAAGATGAACTGGGACTGACCCTGCCTGTCCAGTCCTTGCCGGAGGAGACGATAGAAGGACAGCATGGCTTGATCAAACACTTCATGTTAAATGACCGCAAACGAACTTTGACCCAGGATTCCGCAGGAGAGGTTGTCTTATGGGATCTTCTCAAGGTATGCTATGGTCTTGTGGTCGGGATCTGACAATCGCTGATACTTGCAGTGTAAACCTATTCAATCCTTTGGCAAGCGTCATATGGATGACGTGGCATCTGAGATTAACACCACTGAGAGTATTGCTCACTGGTGCACAATCGATATCCGCACCGGAAGGTTATCGGTGATCCTGGAGCCAGGCCGCTGCTTTGACGCCGAGATATACGCCGACGAAACAGACATAGAGGATAGTTCCCAATTCCGCGACGACCAGAGAAGTATGACAAAAATCCTAAAGTTGCTGCGTGACCAAGTGCTGATGACGAGGCAGTCAACCTGGGTAAATGGATACTGCGCTGGCTCTTTGCACCTCTCGTCGACGAGCACGTTCGGCGCGATGCCCAGTATCGTGCCATGGCGGTTGCTAGGGCGGAGGAAATGGCCAAGCTGACCACAACGAGCGCCTCTGCGCCAATGGATATACCGTCAGCAGATGGATCAAGGCGGCCGTTAGGCCTGCAGACTCCTATAGATCCCTCTTTCTCAACCTTCCGGTCCGGATACGACTCCCTCGGAAGCCCTACGACGCCCGGTTACGGCATCGGCTACGCAACGAGCCCGGGGACGTTAGGGTCACCCGTGCTGCCACCACATAGCTACAACAATAACAGCTACTTCGGGACATCCATCGGCGAGACTTCGGACTTCCTAACATCACAGCAAAACCCGGACCTGACTCGAACATCTTTCTCAGATCGATCGAGCGATTACTTTTCCTCATCGTCCAAGCCCCCGGGTCTGACTCCGCTGGACACAGACAAGGCACCACCGACGCCGGGAGAGCCGACGCCAACTGCCCTTCCGCAATCACCGGTCGAGCCTGACAAAGAAGAACGAAAGAGGGGGGCATCTATCTTTGGGAAGAAATTTCGGATGGACTTTCCCAAGAGAATGGGCCGGTCCTCGTCGGAAGCCAAGCCCCAGATTCAAGAAGAAAAAATCGAAGAATCGGACAAGTCATCGGTCAAGGAAGAGAAGGTGTTTGAAACCAACCTTGGTGGCTTCATCGAGCGAACCCGGCACGAGTACGAGGAGTGGCTGTCTGCCAACCCGGGGCAGGAGTTGGTGTCCGCCTTTGCTCCTAGTCCTGACAACGAGACGCCCGAATTGCAGATACCTCCTCGCACGGCTGTGTTTATCCAAGAGGAATCTGGCGACACGGCAGTGGCGTCAGACTTGTACAGGGGCACTGTGGGAGGCATTAGCCAGGACATTGAGAAGTTGGAGAAGCCCATTCCGTTATGGCTTGCTGACTTGCTGCTCAAGGTATGCATATTCCCTAATGGTTATGGTATCTGGCTAACATCGGTAGAATCAAATGCCTTTCAAAGAGCCAGTTAAGATTGCATTTACGCTGAAGCCTTACGATGATCTTTTGCCGCCTGTGGTCAAGCCAGAGTATGTACAGCGTGCCCGTGGGAGAGTCATGACTAACCAGGACAGGCCGGCTACGAGCGCAAACGCAAACAATAACCGACTCAACGCCAATCGCATGCTTCGAGCCAAGAAGATCCTTGCGTACGTGGCGGAGCGGATTGATCCACCTAACCCTGATGAGCCAGAGGAGGATGCGATGAAGCCGGAAGAGTATCTGGAGCTGTATTGCCAGAAGATGGTACGTAGCTATGGTTATCCATGTACATGGGGAAATGCTAACTAAAACAGCTGATACCGCCAAACATGACCCTCGCGACAATACGGGCACACATCTGGCGCTCATCTGGGGATATGCTGTTGTATTACAAAGCGAACGGAAAGAAGGAGATCAAAACCGCCCCAGATGGAGAGAGCAACCACCTTGATGGTGGCTCTCATCGATTCCTTGATCCCGCAAGCGCCAGCGGCGAAGCTGGAAGCGCGCCCCCAGGAAGCATCCACTCGCTGACCGCCTCGGGGTCGGGTGCTGCCTCGATCAGCAATACCTGATGACGCCGTGGTATTCTTCTCTGTGTATATTGGTGTTGGCATACCGAGCGTATGGCTGTACATAAGGCGATAGCAAGTGTTAGCGTATATTCAATCAATTCCACGAGTATGTTGTTTAAGGATGCAATGCATGCTAGGGTGTATATAAATACGCGTAGAAGTGACTTGCTCCTATGGACAGATGATCTTCGTTCAGGTCCAAGACTAAATCCTGAGATCGGAGATAACCAGGTTATCTGCAGTCAACAGAGCTCTCACGTGCTGTCACGGTTTGATACCAAGCGGCAACTGTAGTGGTTCTAAAATAAAGTGAAGAACAGGGCAACAACATATATCATCTTTAGATTCAATTCTCAAGATCTTAACTGGTAAAGTGACTGGAGATTCCCGATGTAAGGGGAATATTCATACTGCAATCGCCAACCCCACTGCAACATATATAAGACACCATCACATCCCGATATGCTCATCTGCTACTACTATTAGTAGTTAGTGTATTTCCCCTCATTCCAACTTCAACATCCCACATACAACTAAAAACACAACATAATGACCAAACAATCATCATCCCGATTCACCACCTCCTTCCGCCTCCACAAACAACGAACAGCAACCTCCCCCTCCATCCAAACCACCCCCGCAGAAACAACAACAACAACCATGTCCGAACAGAACCAAAACCAACACCAAAACCCCAACATCAACCTCACCATAGAAACCATTCACGCCCCCTCCACCACCCCCCACAAACCAACCAGCATCACAATCTTCCTCGCCGGCAGCACTCCCCCTTCCCCCACAACCACCAGCAGAGACTCATCCAGTTCCATGCGCATCTCCTCCTTCTCCTCCATCAAACGAGACCCAGCCCACAACCAACAACCACCATCTCCACCCCCAACCTGGCGAGATACCTTCTCCACCCATCTAGCCCATTACTTCCTCCCCAAACCAGAACCACAACCAGACACCAGTCCAGATAGTAATATCATCGCATCACCCCCCCAAACCATCCACCTAACCATCTACGACCCCTTCCGTCCAGACTGGGACAGCTCGTGGCGCGAAGACCCCTCCTTCCCGCCGTTCAAGGAACAGGTCTCTTGGGAGATGGAGAAGCGGGAACGGGCTGATATCGTGCTGTTTTATTTTGATCCCGGGAGTGCGGCGCCTATTAGTTTGCTTGAGTTGGGGCTTTGTATGCGTGAGCCAGGGAAGGTCGTGGTTGTTTGTCCGAGGGGGTATTGGAAGAGGGGGAATGTGGAGATCGTGTGTGAGAGGTTTGGGGTAACGGTGGTGGAGGGGTTGGAGGAGGGGGCGAGGGTGGTTGGGAGGAGGGTTGAGAGGGTGGGGAGGGAGAGGGAGGGTTGTTGAATGCTGTTTATTGGATGGTGATAGAGTGGATTGGCTGATTACATTGGTTAGGTGCTTCGTTTGTGCATCGAGGGCTCTTATAGATGATATATAGTGAAGTATGAACATGATCGATAGATCTGCTGTGTCACAGCCCGAGACACTATGAGTCCATAGAGTATGGACATAGATAATGTAGCTGATCAAGTCAGTACTAAGTATAGCGTCTCAACTGGCGACCAGAACATGGACCTACAAAGTAGCAATACGATTGGTGCTTAGTAGATAATCAGTTGCTGTTTAGTTTAGACTCTCGATTCTCTTTCCCAACAATGGATAGTAATCTATAGAACCATTACAACGGCGTGTTTTACACTGATAGTAAACCGTGCCAGTGAGTATCCAAAAACACATGAGACCTTTCTGTTTGTAATTTTGGAAATATCTGCGTTGCTTCAAGGTACCTTGTTCCTTCTGCTAAGAAGCATGGCCATAGAACGAATGATCCGTTATGTTGTAGATAACGAGATAAATATCACCAAAAGGATATATAACGCGTTGTACATCATATTTCAATGAAGCAGGATATTGCTAAAGTAGGGCAAGGAATCAACAATATACTGGCAATTGAAATCCACATATGCTGCTCGTTTTGTATTATGCGCCTGACTATCATGTGTCCAAGCGTGGAAGCTCAGAACCTGCATTAGCCGGCTCTCATTTAAGAAGGAACTGTTCTGAGTCAAATTTAGTATAATGGGTGTGATTGCTAGGCCAGAGCATCTTTATTTGTCTGTGTCAGGTTTGTTCTTTATGTAGAGATTCTCGAGAGGTAGGGTAGATAGGAAAACCGCCATGTCAGAAGGAATTAGAGGCCCTTCCATGAGTATGACTCTCTGGACAGGAGTCCCATCCTGACCGAGCCGCTGATTCAGTATCCTTTAATATGGGGGCGCTGAGGTTTTTGTTTTGTCTTGCGCGAACCATCCTAGTGGGATCGGCACAAGAAAAGATACATGCTATTATCTGTCATAGGCATGGGAATAGTATCGCCATGCCCTACATCAACCATACCATATGGCACAATGATCTTGAAAGTGTAAATAAGCGGTATCAGCCTGCAGCATCCACTTACACCCCTTTTTAAGTGTGTGCCGTTTGGGTCTGACATTGGCATAGAAGCGAATTCTAACACGCGATTTTCACGTCGTGACCATTCCCAGCCTAAGTAGTCTTTCCCCACAGACATTGACACCTTTTCACCATCTGCCCAGTCAGATACCGTAACCCCATGCATGCCAGATGCGCAACCAAGTGCTCAGCAAGGTCCGAATACTCTCTGCCTTGATGTAAGCAGCCGCACCGTGAACCCCCAACGCGATGTTCCATTATCTTGCGGATGGCAGTTAAGTTTGGAGTGGAAGCGATGTTAGCGGTTATAGCAATAGGGGTACAGGTAGCAATAGCAGAGACAAGAAAGAATGTGTAGGAGTGGCAGCGGTAGAAGGTAAGGAAGATAGATGTAACTGTGAGAGGATTTGGTGGTGGCAGTACTGAGGGAGGTAGTATTTATAGTGATGGTTGATAGTGTTGGTAGAGCCAGACGTACATCGACCCGAGGGATGATAGTTCTCCTTTGGTCTTCTTGGTAGCATTCTCTGCATAGTGTTAGAAGCAGTTGTGTTAACGATATATATATGGGGGCCATGGTCATGTTGTAATCATGGCAGTCACCGGTGCACGAGAATTGAATGTCTGCCGGTACGGACTGATCACCTCAAACTGCTTTATTCAAACCCCGCCTCAGTCAACATGACAAGTGTCGCAGCGTGATAGCAGCCTGTTTCCTTACTATGTATTCCTGACAGCACAGGGGCACCCACACAGTACACTGATAGGAATGATAGAGCAATATTTGTCCAGCCTTTGAAACAACCAGAACATAGTATATCCGTAAGTTGCGCGTTGTCTCTCACAGGTCCTTCGAGATCGTTCCGTAGCAAGACAATGGCTTGCTGACTTATCTTCCATTGTCATGGTTCAGTGCTCTGTTCAGACAATAGGTCTTCAGCACGTCGATGATTTCGGAGCAGCACACGATAATTTGAATCTGCTTTTCTGGAGACTGTATTGCTGTTCCTTTCTGTCTGGACAAATTTCCACCGTCACGCTGCTTCATTTGTTCAGGGCCACATATACTCTGTTATATATAGTCATTTCAGACCAGAAAGTTTAGAATTCATGACCAGCTGCCTGGGATCTTTCGTTATATATCCGGTAAGTGCGTAGGAAAGAAATAGGTGAGACTGAGCGTCGTGTGGGAAGAAGATTATTCCACATATACATGGCTAATTCAGAGAGACATCGTCGTAGTCGGCCATTGTACAAGAGCCTGGGAAGTGCAGAAAGATCAGACACTCGCGGAGCCGTCTCACGGAACGGTATATACAATACAAGACTTCGCTGATCAAGAACGGGTCGCATCCATTGTCCCTGAGATTGAGGGACGAGTACCCACATGGACTGGTGAAAGCACTGTCAGATCTCGGATGGATCATAGCAGCAGTACTATACTTGTCAATGGGTTCGTGATAGGTGTGTATGTGTATTCACGTCTGCGACTTCGTAGGCATAGGAGCGATAGTATATAGTTTTATTCATATCGGATGACTGATAGTGCATGTGGAAGAGGGACTGCCCGGTCACATCCTTGAGACCTTCATGAGATAAAACCACTCATGCGTGGTTACTGCAATAGCGTTACTTGGATTGTGACCATGGGGCTTTCATCTTCATACTTTCTGCGAAAGTTGTTGCCATTGGCTATAGAGCTCGGCACTTTTGTCTCTCGGAGCTTTTCTTGTTAATGATGGAGCTCAACATAACTCGCCATGCTGTTGCTTTCTCGAGCGCCAGAAACGCAAGCAGAGATTATATAGATATACCCGGGAGGGGAGTACCCCCAGAGTTTTAAACTATGTATGAATGTTTGTTCAGAGGCAACTCTGAAGAGAATGATAGCTGAGCAAAACAGGTAAGGCCTCCCTTATAAGGTATTGTGCTCTAGATTCCCTGCTTCTGTAGGAGATTACCGATCCTGTGTGTGCGAGATACAGAAACAAAGATATCGGAATCTTCCAGCGGTGTATCTGGGAATCATGCAGGACGGGTTTCTCCGCTGTCCTTAAGACTTTGTAATGGCCTGTTAAGTTACTGGTTTTGTGCATCCCAGTTTTAGCATATTGATTTTGGAAAACAAAACCGATTAATGTAGCCAGTCTACAAAATGCCTGCACCCCTTCAAAATGGCCTTCTTCCAGCGAAGATATGGAGTCTAATTCTCCAAACCCTACCAGTACATCGTTCGATGCGATCTCGAATAAGAGTATAACAATATGGCAGCGCGGTTTGGCGATTAGGGTAAGGCTATCCACTACTTCCTCACAATTGTTGCATGGCTTGCGCTTCCGGAAGGCCTCTGTCAAATACAACTACCAGCTTACTATATCTGACGCCTTAAAGGCGATAATAAGATAGGAAGTGGTGACCTGAATAAGTGAACATAGTCAGAGTAGACTTATATCCCGTTAAACCTCTCAATAGAGCAGTGGAAAGCTCTTCAATTAGCACTAACCCTTCACAGACTTCCAATACTGTTCCATCACCTGCTTAGCAGTAAGAGGCTTAATATCCGGGAATATCTCATTCAAACTTCCCTCCCTAGCAATCCGCGCCTGACCCATAGCCATCCAAGTTTCAAAAATAGCCAAGAACCACTGAAGCCTGTCCTTAGGAAACTTGTTATACGACTTGACATGACCCGGTAGCTCCGTAATTTGTGATGCCTTCAGCTTGTCGATATCATCGTAGACGACGTCGAATTTAACCCCCTTTACCTCCTCCGTAAGCTTCAATAATTCATTGAAGGTCAGTTCGTCACCGACAATGCGGAGCTCCCGGGGCCACTTTTCGAGATCGAGCGCGGCAACCACGAATCGTGCGATATCAAAGGTGTACGTGAAAGTAACTGGCGTGTTGCCATTTCCGGGGATCGCAGCAGCATTGTTCTCCACATCAAGTACCAGCACACTGTGCGGGTGGTACGACTTCAATGTTGGAGGTGAGATGTATTCTAGGAATGTCCCATTATAGACGGGGGCCCATTCGAGGTTAGAGTTCTCCAGGGCTTTGAAAGAAGCAAAGTAGTGTTCAAGGGGTGGCAGAATAGAGACATCTCTACGATGGTTAGAAGGTGTGATATGAAAAGCAGGATGGAGACCTACTCTTCCGGATAAGGGATGGCAAAGGAGCTAGGAATGAATCTCTTAGTGACAGACGATGCATCAGCAGCTTTGATGAGATTCAGCTGCGATGTTGCGAGGGAAGTAGCGTTGATGCCGAAGGCGCTGATGACAGTGTGGATGTTGTGTTCTTCGAGGAATAACGTGAGCGAATTGATGTCCTCATAGTTGACTTGGAATGTTGGGGCAAGCAGCTGCTCATCTTCGGTGGGCTCCTGTGAAGCATAAGATGATTCGTACTACACATATGTGGTAACCTAAGCTGACTTACTCTTCGTGTGAGGGCGAACGCACGATGTCGGGTCTGTGAAGCCATCACCTCCAGAAGGGTACGCCCAACAGCACCTGTTCCGCCCGCAATGGCAACGTTGACCATTTTTATATAAGTCTTAATACTACAATGCCAGAGACAGAAGACTGTGAATTGTCGAAATAGTGGGGAGGGCTCACAGACTTTTATATACTCGTGTTTGGTGAAACAATGCCGGAGTTAACAACCGGAGATACGGCTGAGATGACAGCTGAACCAGCACTTGGCTGACTAGTCGCGAATATGTTGGCCCACATCATTCTCATGAGTTGCAGGACTAAATAATTCCCTCTAGCCTATCCCGATCAGAGGAATTAGAAAGTGAAGAAGTATGGTTTCTAATCAGAGAAAGGTATGAATCACGTGATTCGAGGCAAGGGATGACACTCACGTGATATTGGAATATCCTGCGCTTTACTTGTTTGGGCGCCGTGTCCTGTGTATCAGCCACTCTATATAACCTCCCCCTTAAGAGCTTTGTCCTTGGTTCACGGCCTAAGGTGATGTTTCTTTCATCAGACAATCGCAGTACCCTCACAATACTACTACTTGCCTCTTCTTAAAGATGGAAAATGGCAAACAGGCACAACCGTATCAACTCTTAGTCGATCTATTCTTGTCAGAAGAGAGTTTGGACGTCACAACCACCCGCGACTCCTCCATCATCAACGTCAAGGAAGTAGTGAGACGAAGTCCCAGGCTAAGAAGGTTTGCTGGATATGCAGATGAGTTTGTTCAACCTGTTTTCATCAACAAGGGCCAACAAGGCTTTATCTTTCGGTTTGAACACAACAAAAGAGATCTCTGCTTGAAGTTGGTAGGTTCATTATCCTTATCAAATATACTCAAACTGATGATGTATCTATACAGTTCTATGACTACCAAGCACCCTACACTGTCCAAGAAAGAATCTTAGCCTTTATCTGCCCATTTGCATGTGAATCACGTGCCTTTGCTCGTCTATGCGATTTGCACGAAAATGGTCATTGGGCAGTGCAGTGCCATGGATGGATGTATCTTACAGACTCCCAACTTCAGCAGCTTCAAAGAGTAAGTGGAAGGGAGAGACACGACCCGAACTGGAACAATGCCCGCTGGGCGATTGTTAAAGACTCCATTGCTGAGGACCCACTAAGCCGACAAGACGAAGGGTTCCAGCAAATCGTGTCAAATTTTGTAATCCCAAGACGTGGCCGTCTCATGCCCCAGGATGTAAAGAAAGCAAACTATAGAGGAAGTCTGATTGTAGATCTGGGATCTACTTTTACCTTTCCATTCTACCGGTCTTACGCTAGCCTGTACGAATTTAATGCTATCTGCAAAGGTTTAGACGAATATGGATTACCTGATTGGGACCAGTGAGACCTATCAGAAATGTGGGCTCCAGAGAATACATTCCTCTTCGGCTAAATCGTCCAAGCATCCAAAACACCTTTAAAATCACGCCCAAAATAACTATCTCTGGCTGGTGTGCACAGACTATCACGCTGGCTTGGTGAAATCACAATGAGTTGTACCAGCTACGAAGATGACATGACCACCATTGGAATTGCGCCCTTGCAACACGCGCATATCCCATATTCGGCTTATGGACCCTGGAAGCTGACGGTCAGCCTGGCACTATGGGGTATGTGTATGCTTGCTGCAGCACAAGGCACTTCCACCCTGTTGCAAATCAAGTACCCTTATGACCTGCATAGCTGCATACAAGCTCAGGGCGGATTCTTCCAGTTATGAACTGGAGCAATGATATCACAAATGCCTGAAGGCGCTCAGTTGGGCGATGCACCTCGGATTTTGGTTGTTGCCAACAATCATTCCTTTTCAGCAGAGCTCGTCTGCACTGCTGAGCGGCATCCATCTGGGATTGGGTTTATCGTAACGCTTAAGAATGTTACGCTTCCAAGACTTGTCGTCGGTGAAGCGAATAGATTCTGGAGCCGAGTCAAGCAACAGTGGTATCATATGATGTTGGTAGATAGGAAAGTTGTCTGGGAGAAAATGGAAAAGTCGGTCTTTTCATACTTGGACTTACCTCTATTAAGTTCAATCCATATTGTTTCAATTCGACAGAGGCTGTCGCATAAGATGTTTGTTATGCAAGTGCCCAGACGGATTAAGCAAGAATATGGATTTGGATGCTGGCAAGCAGCTCAAACCTCGCATAAAAAGACAATAAATACCGCAGTGCCGCAGATGTAGGAAAGGTCATCGCCGCAGCTGAGTACAAAACCGAAGAGAAGCTGTATACACGAATATAGAAATATAGTGTTGCAATCTGCATATCAATTCACTGCGAGTCATCGTTTGCCGTCTCTATTATCTACCATTTCCCTGCCTCCTACTTGCTTGTTTCATACGGTAGTATGCGTATTCTGCGACCGACTTACTCCAGGACATGCATGAGTCCTCCACCCAGCGGCTTTAGTATCTATCTTCATAAACCCAGCGCCTCCTTGTCCACGACCTGGGTCGGATCTTCAGTTTTGGGATCAAGTTCGACCTGGCGGGCAGTATTGACTCCACCTAGGAGCAGTTTTATTATTGGCAGAATACTATAAGTCAACAAACCTCTCCGGTTCGTGCTTTATAATTCACGTTCTTCTTTCTAGCTGTCGACTTTGCTGTATTTTCGGAAGAGATATACGTTGAGCTTGATGATATTCAACATATGCTCGGTCGCCGCCTTATCTAACGGATTAGTTAATCCCAGTTAAGGCTGATTAATCTAGTGATATCGTGTGTGAGAGATGCAAGGCTCGCTCGAAATTGGGCAGGGAGGATAACTCGAGTAATTACTGTCATCCATATGCTCCAAAGCCACCCGTGTTGGTGCCGCACCAGAATATAGCCAATCATAGGCATTCCAGTTTCAAGGAATCCGAACAGTACCAATTTAACTATCTCAAAGATAGGTTGGACATGAAATGCTCAGGAAATCATAATTGTAGGCAGTCTCGTAAAACCCTCACTAGGCTTCTTGTTCGAACATGACAACAGCAGAAGCGACAATAGACGACTTAAGTTCCCGGTCCACCTCAAACATATACTATAGATTATCTAGACAATGCTGATAGTCCTACTGCCCCCTATGCTCAGCCGAACCATGCCTCAAATTCCTGGGATCACTTATCTCCTTCCGTCCTTTTCATTCATTCTCGTTTGGCAGATTTTGCATTATCCTCTCTTTATTCATCTATGATTACTGGAGTTTGGCATCTCCCAAGACCCGGAAGATGAACTTGACCTGGGAACGGGTTCGGGCTCGGGTTCGGGCTCAGGCTCAAGCTCTCGAGGAGGACACTCATCCGCTGAATTAGATAATCTGCAGTCCTTACCCCGAACAGGAAGTCCCATGTTGACGCATAATCTCTTACCATTGTTTTGTTTCTTAGATGAGGCCGACGTCGAAAATCCCCAATCATCGTCCAATTCAGGAGGTTCAGGCTCTGCAGTAGGAGGTTCAGACCGTTCAGCAGAAGATTCACGCTCTGCAGCAGGAGGTTCATGATCCGGAACAGGAAGTTCGAAATCTTTACCAGGGATAGGAAACCCTATCTTGATCAAAGACCTCTCACGTTTCCTCCGGTCTTTTTGGGTGAGTGTGTTCCAGTTGTCGTAGAGATGGCAATCTGGTATCCCAGGAGCTAGGGAGTCAGGCTCAGGAATAGGTTCTGGCTCCGGTTCTGGAGCTGGAGTTGGTATTGCCTCTTCTGCAACGGATCTGAATAGTGGCTCAGGCTCGCATTCAGGCTCACAGTAAGGCTGCTCATACGGAGGCTCACACACCGGCTCATACGCAGGCTCATACACAGGCTCAGGCTCAGGCTCAGGCTCACAGTAAGGCTCCTCATACGGAGGCTCACACACCGGCTCATACGCAGGCTCAGGCTCAGGCTCAGGCTCACAGTAAGGCTCAGGCTCAGGCTCGCACGGAGGCTCACAGGAAGGCTCCGCATATGGAGACTCACACAAAGGCTCAGGCTCACACACCGGCTCACAGTAAGGCTCAAGTATAGGCTCAGGCCGAAGCATAGGGTCGTGTTCTTCCCTTGAATTGTCCAAGCTTTTCACATGATTTACTCCGCCTTGCTCCCTTTCGTAGAGTGCCAGGACTTCATCAACAACGAAAAGATCGAAGCGTCTACTATGTCCAACCTCATACTCCTTAATGGTTTGTCTGAGCTTTCCATCCGTAATGCTGAATGCGATACTCAATTGGTCACGAACAAAGTCCTCAAGCCACATGCGGCAAGAATACTCCGCAACCAGGCTGCCATATACACATCTTATGGCACGCAGAATGTCGTCTATTGACAATCTCTCGGCGAATCGGGCCGTAAAGCCTTGTGCCATGCTCAGTAGCCCCGGGATCTGGTACCGAGCGGCAGCCTGATACGCGTAGACTGCGCGCTGGAACTCTATGCTATCGCGGGCTTTGGTTATTGCGGGGATGTCGTCCGCTGACTGAGGGGGCTCAAATTGTGTTTCAGGTGTCTCATACTGCCCAGTGTACAGGTAATGAACGAAGGTATGGGCAACCTCTGGGTGGACGTTCAGCTCATGATGATAGTATTCACCGAAGATCTCCCGGCGCACAGAATTTAGTTCGCATAGCAAACTCTTATAGGGTCGGAGGTAATGTTGTGGAATCTTGTAGTACATGTCTTGAACCTTGAGAGTGATGATGGGGGAGGTGTAGGGACTATACGTATCCTGAAGTTAGAGATGGCTTCATCAGGCGACGTACACAGTGAGTTGGGATACATGTAAACAGGCATAGAGAAGGTGGAACGCGGGTATGGATGTGACTTACCATTCAGTCACTTGCTTGTAATCATTGAGCACTGGGATATTAAGGGAAGAATATTCCTCAGCGGGTGGCTCCGTAGGTTGCTCGGCCATCTCGTCTTCTGGACGTGTCACAAGAACTTCATCTTCCGGGGATGTGCTAGGCTCTTGTGCCCAAGTCACGCTACTTGACTTGTTTTTTTTCTTCGAGCAACCCTTCTTACCCATGACGATGATTGTGTCGGCAGCTTGCTGACAAGTAAAGGTGTTGATGTCTGAAAGTCCGGGAGGACGCCTTCATATCTAGGATCACAGGAGGTAATAAACAATGTCAAAACTGCGATGCTACTGCGGGGAATGAAGTCCAGTCCCGAGACGCAACTGACACGTCATACCTTATTGCTGCATACAAGGCTGCGATACTCGAGACATGTTGGAGTGCGTTGGCATGCAAAGTGATTACGGGGTTCCATACTGCTGGGACGGGGCAGCCTGTAAGAGCGGCGGCGCGGTATGCATATTCAGTTTGAGAGCCATGCATGGAGCTGTAAAGCACCAGCTGACACTATTGCCTACAGTAGCACCCTGCGAGCGGTACAATCGAATTGTTGGTGGAGTTGTACTTCCGTTTTAGGACAGGTGGGACAGAATCAGCCTTGCGCGCTTTTCAACTGCGAGACCATTGCATGGTGCCTCAAGAGACTGCGGCATAATAAGTTCGGAAGCCGAGAGCCTATCCATAAGAGCGACTAGGAGGTATTCAAGCGCTTAGGTGTCGGACATGGAACATCACCTCTTAGTTCAACCATGATAACCGCCGAGTGATTCAGCGCCAACCGGAAGGAGACCCGATCACGTCGTCTGATATCTGTTGGCTCTGCGGGAAATGCAAGCTCACTGGATGATAGCCAAAGTACTGATGTCCTTATGCGAGTTTGCCCCGGGAAGCTTGCCCGAGGCTGAACACATACCCCGCCGGACACCCCTGCTAGGCGCCTGCGCCAACTTGCATCTGCCTGCTGCGGCGGCAAAGGAATAATATGCTGACATCCAATCAATCAACCGATCATGTCTAACGCTGTCTAGAATATTGCCAACGCGCTCTTTTACGGTAGACAGCCTTGTTAGGGTTTCCGTTGGGCCCCTCCTGGCACAGCCACTTCCGTAGCCACACATAGGCGCTCGAGAGAAGCAATGACGATACTTTGCAGCTCGGTGTCCAATATATAATGGAGCAACAAGCTTGGCCGATGGCCGTAAGAATGATCGGCCTGAAAAGCCTCTTCTCTGCCGTCTACGGATTTTTTCAGCACTAGGCATTCTATTCACCGGCAGGATCATTACAAGGCTCTTCTTTCCTCCCAATCCCTCCAACTATATCACATCAGTCTTATCATGCCAGCAGCTCCAACTTCTGAAGAACGACAGATCTTTCTCGCCTGTAGGGCCATCTTCAGCGGTGGGTACGCGGGAATACGAAAAACGAAGACTATCCGCACACGCTTGGAAATGCATGAGAGCTCCTTGAGATTCCCAATTACAATCTAACTGTGGTTGTGCCCATTGTTAAGGCGCTTCTGGAGAAGCGTCTCTTTGGCTCGAGTGCCAAAGCTGAAGCGTACTTTCCTGGTCTGTTTGAGCCATGTCCTGTACGACAAACACAGAATGCGGCACTTGAACAGGAAGCGTCCCGGTCAAATGAAGAAGTGCTCGAGGTGATTTCACAATCGTACGAAGAACAGGGGAGTGAAGGGGAAGAGGGACGAGGGGAAGTTGTAGCGGTCCCAGCCCCGGCACCAACAAATTTTCGTTTCGCCCAAGTGGTGAAGGTAGAACAAGGAGATGATTCAGGTATGTGATGTGTCATAGAAGTTGAGTTCATACCGGCTCATGAAAGTCATTGATCCCACAGATGAGACATTAACGCCTGAGAGACCCACGGCTTCACTATTCCCCTTGTACTTGCCCTATCATGCCCAGCATCGGATCCTGACCAATGTGCAGCAAGTTTTAGAGGAGTGCATATTCGAATTTATGAGAAAGTGGCTCCCTGAAAATCTTGAAAGAAACGGATGGGACTGCGCTGCAGCTGTTGAATTGACCAAGTGGACAAGGCCTCCCTTCAAATGGACGTCCCAAATTCCAGAAAGTGCTTTCCACCCAACAGACCTCAAGCTTGAGTCGATCTTGTTAAAAGTAGTGCAAATACGTCACACCGCTGTACATCGACTTCCGACAACTGCACGCGGAGTTTGTGATTTTGTTGGAATTGCCAAGAAGCTGGCTGAGACTCTTGGAGACTCGTTGCGCACTTCACAGCTCGAGAATCTCCATCACGATCTGCAGGAGAAGATCCAAATCCTCGAGTTCAACAAGAATGTTCTGGAGGAAAATTTAGCTTGTCAACTCAGAAACATTGAAGCAGAGCGTGAACTGCTGAATTGCCGGGAGGAGAGGCTGAGAGCCAAGACTGTCGAAGATGATAGGGAAAATAAGCTCATGATGGGTCTTTTGCTAGAAGAGTCGCTGGAACAGATATTCAAGACTGAGGGGGCCCAGCCGGAGACTGAACAAGGCTGGTTGCGTCTGGATAAAAAATGTGCATCCTTTGGTCAGTTCGTCTGTGGCTGGGTTCGAGACAGACTGGCTAAAGATGCTTCAGTCTTTCGTCTCGCGATCATTGGGATCTCTTGTTTTATTTTAGTGTTCTTGTGGGTGTTTGTGCGGCGCTTCATGTATGTAACTGGGATGTTGTAGGATAGGTTGAGCGTTGAACGGGTTTAGCATTTAAGAGCGCTGCTGTATTTTATTGTCTCAGCCAGTGAGCCAGTGGAAATATCCTGGTGATATCCCAGCTAGCATAACTCCCCAAAGAAGAACAGTCCTGTTTTATTATACCTTCTTGGTCAAGGATACTGCAAGCAGGTGTCGAAAAATATTTTGAATTTATTATTGGACCCTCTCGTGTGGAGTACTAAGATGAATTCAAATCAGGCGAGGGGGTTAACGAAGACGCTGGCTAAACGAAGTATTTTGGGATAACATGAATGACTCGGTTCACGGGGTAGAACCCCTTCTACTCCGTATGGTGATCCACATGGTGATCGCCCGTCCCACCACAGTCAACTACTAATCTCCCGAGGTGTGGCTTAGACACAGCCAGTATTTTGTTCGAAGAACCGCGGCGCGACGCGACACCACGCTGGGGTGGTGTGGCCCTAAAGCAGTTCGTTCTATTTAGTGGAACAAATAGGAGGCAACTACTGCTATGAGACCCACTGGTATTGGATCATGGATTCTATTGGAGAAGCTGTGGTGTTAACATTCACATAGCTCCTTAGAGCGACTCAGAGGTAGCCTTCCTTATGCAGATAAAACCAGGTTGGAGTGTGCCTAGCCAGCCATTACTGAAAGACTATGACCTGTTGGCTGTAGTGCAAGCCCTGATTTACCAACAGGGCGACGTGGTGAGGGATATTGTAGCATAAGTCACTGTCTGGCGAGGCACACAAGGCTGGGGCTAACTGACCCCAACGCTAGCATCCTGTCGGCTAGCAATTGAGCCTAGTGAAACAGCCAAAGAGGCTAGTGCTGTGCCGCTCATCCATGGGTGTCCGAAGGCGCCGCTCTCAGACGGGCTGAGATAGCGTTATTCTAAGCGCCCTTCTCCTCGAGTGGCCGGATAACGCGGGTGCGAGCCATAAAGTGCCGCCTGTGATCCCTCCTCTGTGCGTTTCTAATTCGAAGCTTCTCTCATTGCCACACTATCTGCAGTCTGCTTCCAGTCTCAGTGCTTCCACATGTCTGATCCAGTCGCGGGACGGGAAAGGGCCCGCAAGTTGGTCGAGGGGATCTCCAAGGGACATGGATATCTCGGGGAAGATATTCTCAGCCAGATGTCGGATGAGGTCCGTCGTCAAGTTGAAGAAGCGATGCTAAGGAAAGATGAAATGATAGGGTCTTCTGTGGTGACGTTAGCTGACACAAAACCACCTATGTTCTCTAACCGGCCATTGCTGATACATCCACCAGACTGTCCAAGAACCTCTACAATAGCAGCGCGCGCTTCGTTTTCGAGTTGGTACAAAATGCCGATGATAATCACTACACGACAGCCAGGAGGCGCGCGACTGTTCCCTCGCTGGCCTTTCACGTCTACCCGCGTCGTATTGTCGTAGATTGCAACGAGGATGGCTTTACACATGAGAACCTTGTGGCAATCTGCAATGTCGGGAAGAGCTCCAAGACAGGTGCACAAGGTTACATAGGCGAGAAGGGCATTGGCTTCAAGTCAGTCTTCATGGTCGCCTGGAAGGTACACATCCAGTCTGGCGACTTTTCTTTCTCTTTCCGCCACAAGCCAGGCGGCTCGGGCATGGGGATGATCTCGCCCATCTGGGAGGATGTTGAGGAACAGCTGCAGAGGCCGCTGACCCGTATGACTCTCTATCTACATGAGGATACAGCTCCGCGTGAAACCGCTATGCAACAATTCCGCGAGCTACAGGACACCCTGCTATTGTTTACAAAGAACCTGCAGCGGCTAGAGGTGTCAATGTACGATGACGAGGAAAAGCAATTATCATCAACGGTGTTTGCAATTAGCAGCCAGAATGAGAATGTCAAGGTGCTGACCAAGACACTGCTCGCTCGAGATGGAACGTCGGAGGAACTCACGCGCAACTACCACTTGACGAAATACATCGCACATGACCTTCCTGGGAGTGAGAATCGAACCTATACTGATAAGGAACAGAAGACCCGGGCATATAGTAGAGCCGATATCATACTTGCATTTCCTGTGACCAAAGATTCTGTACCAGTCATTGAACCACAAGATGTTTTTGCCTTCCTTCCCATCCGCAGTATGGGTTATACCGTGGGTTTTCCATCGTGCAAGGCTCTTCAAGTATGTGTGGACTGACTTTTGCTGGCAGTTTTTGATCCACTCGGACTTCGTGACAGATGCAAGTAGACAGGATATTGTCCGCTCTTCAGCACGAAATCGTAAGCTACGGACTGAAATTGCTAGCGCTTTCAATGCAGCGGTATTAGAGATGTGCAAGCACCCTTCACTACGATATACATGGATGCGCTACCTTCCTCAACGCGACGGACATCAATGGGATCCGTTCTGGATAGAGCTGTTGGATGAGATAAAGTCACGGTTGACAACGAGTCCGATTTTACAGAGCCGTACGAGTGGATTTTGGTTTCCCATCAAGCAGATGCGGCGTCTACAGAACTTTGTGCATGATAAGTCTGGAGATCCTCTATTCCCAGATTTGCAACGGGAGCAATATCTTTCTGCCCATTATTCTAAGAAAGACATTGCACGACTCGAGGAGTATGGCCTAATTTTCCTAACGTTGGTTGAAGTTATTGATCGGGCTTGGATGGACCTTCGAATGCCCGATTCCAAAATGAAAAATACGGACACCAGCGAAGACTGGCACTCTCGCGCTGCCACAATTCTCAGCCGGTCCTTTCGCCAGGGCTTCAATCGCGGTATGGAGGAAGTCAAAGCTATGCCCTTGATTCCTCTGACAACCGGCAAATGGGTGTCTATCAAGAACGGGCCTGTGTACTTTTCATCCATCCATGGGATCAAGATCCCCAGCGGCCTTGGGATTGGTCTTGTAACTCCAGGAGCAATGAGCAACCTAGAGCGTAAACAGCTGTTCGAAGATCTAGGGGTTCAGGAGGCATCTGTCGACTTCGTTCGGGAGCTGATCAAGCAGAAGTATTCGGTATATGGAATATTTCCTGTTCCAGTGTCGAGGGAGCATCTGGTATTCTTGTACCTCACAGAATCCCTCGCCTTTCCTAGCTCAAAGATTCTCCTCAAGAGTTTGTTTGACGGTAAGGGCCTGGCGTTTTCAGATCATAAGTCCCGGATAAGACACCCAAAGGTCGATCCTGTATATTTCCCCAATCAAGATCCCTATGGTACAAAGGCACTTCTTGAACCCATTCAAGGCGGAGCTCCAGGGTTAGACGTCTCGTTCTTGAATGAGCAATATATACGTGATCCCCCACAGTGTCCTCCAAATATGCAGCGAACATGGATCGAGTGGTTACAGCGGGTATTTCATGTCCGAGAAACCCTTTCAATCATTGAACCAAGGAAATCTTTGTCCAAAGCGAGACTAGGGCAAGAATTTCTTTATGTCGCACAGCACCGACCGGAGAAATTCATGGGACTGCTTTCGAACTGTTGGAAGCTCGACGGGCCTAGGGTCATTCAGCAACCAGAACTGGTGGATGAGATTCGCAATACCATGGTACTCTGCGAGAATGGCGGGAGATATCCATTGTACGACACCTACATTCCCGACCCGGAGCGGAGGGCGACGGTTTCAAGATTCATGAGGGACGAGGAATTCCCGTGGTTGCAATTGGATCAACCTATAGGTGAAGACAGCCTCACACAGCAATGGACTGCGTTAACGAAGGCTCTTGACTTTGGCCATCCCAAATCTCAAGTTCACTTTTATCTCCACATACTGAAATTTCTAGATGAGGCTCTGTGGGAAGGAGCCTCTGACGCTAGTAGGATGTTTGACCTTTATGTCATATTGCAGATGGAATGTCGCGCCAATCCTTCTGCTACAGATACCGTTTGGTATGCTTTGGTCATCTGGATGAATATTAATATTCACTGATGAAATTTAGGGATACTGTGTATGAACGGTTTGGCGGGATATGGATTCCGCCAAAAGCCTATGCATATGTCGAAAATTGTCTTTGGGAGGCACCTCGCCATATGAAGAGCAAGTATCCCCTTAAGTCACTGTTTACAGAGTACTGTCGGCAGAATCAGGCAGATGCTGTGTATCTCAGAGACTTCTTTCAAAAAACCCTGAAAATTCCCGATGTCAGAGCGGATGATCTCTTGGTCGAGTTGACGAAGCTGCAGTCTGACAAGTGTGACGACTTCGACCAAATCAGCTCAATATATATAAATTTGCACCGGATGTTCAATCAGATGCCTTCAGGAACGGTGATCTCTTACCGGTAAGTCATATACTTCATGATGAAGTCTTTAGCTTATTGTATCAGCAAACGGTTTGTCGAAGATCCTCTCATCTATGTGGCCCCCAATTGGTATACCACTCCAGAGTGCCTTTGGTCAACAGCTACTTCAATTCCAGGTCGTACTGCACTCAATGACCATTACCAGGACTTGAAAGAATTCTTTGTCGATCTCCTGGGTGTTCAGACCCTCACCTTGGAGATGGTCGTAGAAAAGCTTCGAGACCAGGGTCGGACGGGCTCTTCTTCCGTGGACGAGGTCAAAAGCACAATTTGGACCCTGAATTCTCTACTTCAGAGTGAACAGGCGAGCATTGTACCTCCTGATCAGGTTCTGGACAGCGCTGTATTTCCCGTTCGGTTCCCTCAGGGTGGCGTCCAGCTTCAGACTTCTGCGAGTACGTTTGCAATTGCGGATCGCAAGCACCTCTTAAGTCACTTTAGTCCTAAAGCCAAACTGCTGGACTTTGAGGTGGATGAAGTCCCACGCCTTGAGCCATTTC